>NC_134095.1:121435107-121783728 GCF_000715075.1 Nicotiana tabacum
TTTAAGGGAGCTGAAAATCAGATTCAAGGGGGCGGAGAGAGCGGTATCCACTCGATATACACTCTGGATACACTGGATATACGGGGGTAAAATTCATTTTGGAGAGTGTAAAAACGATAGAACCAAATTTTCTGAAATATTGAGAGCGGAAGAACACCAGAGAGAGTTCAAAGCTAGAAAGAGAAAATAAAGAGAGATTTCCGGACTATTTTTCTTCTCCATTTTTACTGGTTTTCTCCGTGTTGCTGGGATTTCTGGATTGAGGTGTTGAAGCTACTGTGTTGAGCTTTATGCTGCTGTATTTTGCTATTTGCTGTTTCTGATTGCATACCCCATTTTTCTGTTCTACATACCAGGTATTCTCTTGAAATTATGTTGGAAATGAAGCCTGATTAAGTTTGTGTAAAGATCTGTGAACCGAGCTGAAGTTTAAAGGAAAAACATTAAGTTCTTGTTGTAATTTCTGCTCGATGCTGTCATTTTATTGTTCATGCTTTCAGACTAGTTTATTTTGGATATTTCATTCCTAGATGTATATTTGATTTAAATGTTGGGTGAACTTTGTTTGAATATAGGTGATTCAGGAATACTGTAAACCTCGTATAATCATGTGTTAATTGAAGATTATGATCTTTAATTAATTAGTTAAGATTGGATGATTTGGATGTACGTTTCATGGTTGTGGTTCAAATTACAAGTTTAGACCCTTCATGTGGTTGGTCTAGTAAGCTTGGTTTGGATTTATTTCCTACTGTCCATTTTAGATCTGTTCCTATATAGCTTGAAATACAACACAATGGTTTTAGAGTTGTCCTTCAGTTCTGTTGTTGCTCATGTATGAGCACTTTTTTTATCTTAAAATGGGGTTTGAATGGGGTTTGAGCTTGGTTTTTGACTTGAAATTTTCAGATTCAGATTAACCTTTCATATTTTGTTTTTCTTTGGCATGTTTCCATGACATGTGGTATATTTTAAATATGTTATGATTGAATCAGAATTTAATATAAACTAGGGGGAAGGGACCTTTGAGTTTTGTTAATTGGTGAATAATTTGTGTAAAAGTGTGTTGTTGCAACTAGGATTGTATCTGCATTTTGGAACCTATGTTAGCATAAATATGTGCTTTGCATTTGATTCAAAGATTATCAGTATTTGTTCAATCCCAGAATTTCTTGAATGATGCAATTTGCTTCAAACATATTTGTTGGGTCGTGTATTGGGCTGCCATCATTGGCCTAATTTCTATGGTCTTCCCCTTCCACAATCAGGCTGCCAAACTAGGCTTCAAGTTGAGCCCAGTTATTTCATACGCTGAGCCTGCAGTAATGGACAACCAGGCGTGCGTTTTTGACTAACTCGGCCTTTCCACAATCAAATGTGGGTGGTCTGCTACCAGTTCATTTTTTTATTAAATAATTAGTTTAAGCTTTGCACATAAGTAGGAATTCCCTTAAGTTCTTTGATGAACTAGTCACGTCTTTTTAATTAAATTGGGATGCGCCGTGCCAAATAAAAATGACAAATGCGTGGCCCTCATATAATTATTTCTTTTAAAAAATACTTAAAATTTGAGGCGTGCCATTTAGCTAATTTTCAGGGCCCTCGCAAAGTTGATAACACGTTAGTTGCTTTAGGCACGTTTAATATACTGTCGTGGTTGTGGACGCATTCGCGTGACATGATTACAATTTTAAAGACAATTTGGAGTATGCGTTCGCGCAACTTCGAACAAATCTTCTCAATAAAAATGGGTTTTCGGAGGTTATTAAATTAAATTAGCTCATATAGTCCGAGGCGCGCCGCCTACCATTTAATCATACAAAAATGAAAAATGTTCGTAGTTTGTTTTAAGCACGCGCAACTTTGGCCAAATTCATTTTTATAGTAAAAATGTTATTAATTCAATTGTGTACACGTTCGCGCGACACGATTACAATTTCTAAAAAATGAACACTCGTAGTTTGCTTTAGGCTCGATTTAGACTAGTGTTGTAATTACGTATACGTTTCGCGTAACATGATGGCAAAATTTGATTCTAAAAAGTGACTTGACGGATGCGTTTGCGCAACTTCAACCAAATACTTCTTAATAAATCGACAAAAGCATTATTAATCGAGGACACGTTCGCATGACATGATTTTGACGCGCCAAAACTGTTATTAATTATGTACAATGCAAAACTAAAATGAATATACGTACGCGTGATTCGTTTCAAGACAATTCTATAATTACAAATAATCAAGCTAAAAGCGGTGATAAAAGCTAAAAATACACAACAAGGTTAAGACGTGTAATAAGTCAGATAATTTGGCCAAGTATAAATTGTTAAGCGACCGCGCTAGAACCACGGAATTCGGGAGTGCCTAACTCCTTCTCCCAGGTTAACAAAATTCCTTACCCGGATTTCCGGTTCGCAGGCTACAATACAGAGTCAATCTTTTCCTCGATTTGGGATTCGAACTGGTGACTTGGGACATCATAAATTATCCCAAGTGAAGACTCTGAATCTTTAAATAAACGAATCCCGTTTCGATTGTCCTTTAATTGGAAAAACTCCCTTATGCCCTTTTCGGGTGTAGGAAAAAAGGAGGTATGACAGCTCTGGCGACTCTGCTGGGGAACGAACCCAGAATCCCTGGTTCAGGGTTCAAGAATTTGAGCTTAGAATAATTGTTATATTTGGCTTTATTTTTTTATCTAGTTTTGTTCACATGTTTGTGCTTAATGTGCGAAATTTTACTTTTTACCGCTTTGATATTATCTAAACTGTATATATAAACTGTTACAAAACCCCTCTTCTTTCTGAGTCTTCTGAATTTATGGTGCACACGTGCGCGTAGCCCACCTTTTTGTTAGAAGTCATATCAAATAGAACGAAGTTGGGTCAAGTAACTAAGCCGGGTAGACTTTTGTGCTCCCGGTACGTTGCCCCCACTTCGGCTCGAGCTGTCTGCTTGGGTAAGCTAAGTCTAGAACAATAAACACAGGTTTTAAACCTAGTATAACAAAGCCTCATGCTGGATCCCTAGTAGGAATGCTTGTTTGCATCACGTGCATTTGACTTTGGGGACTCAACGCATGGGTTGGGTCCTTCTAGGACAGGTGAACCCAAAATAACAGACCATCTTGATGCATCCTATGTGCTACATGTTGCATTTATTCAAGGGTAAAAGGGTCATTTGGCGGACCAATGATAGTTGAGGGCAAATGAAAAATGAAAAAAAAGAAATAAAAGAGAGAGTGAAGTGTGGGGATAAAGCGAGTTGGGCCCAATTATGTTGTTAAAAAAAAGAACTTGAAATTTCAGGAAAAAAAAAGGATTTTGCACTTTTTCATCATTTTCCGAAAATCAGAAAATCAAAAAAAAAAGAGAAAACGAAAATCCAAAAAGATTTTGCATGTTTCATCATTTTTCAAGAAAAAGCAAAAAATAAATATGTTATCTCTAAATTAGTTGTTTTTTTAATTATCGCCCGTATCCAATCTGCCTGAACTACGCAAACTGATTCTCGTCTCTCGGGGCAGGTTACGTAGGCAACCCACATAGGGTCCGGTCTTCCTAGTAAATCTTAGGTTCTTGGCTTTGTGGGGTCTTAGCCAAATTTTGCACTTCTAGCCACCTTTTGGCTAAATAAGTCATTTTGCAAAAATAGCCTCAATCATGTCTTGCAAGTGTCCAGTAGGGAGTGTTATTGTCTCACATAGTGTTAGTTTAAAGTTTTCTCATACAGGTGTGGCTTTACTTACCGCAGTTTGAGTAGGACAGAGCCCAGGACATCTAGTCAGGATCTCCTATTCAGGAGTAGATTAAAAGAAGATTTTCTTTTCTTCTTATGTTTTGAGTCCCTTTTTCTTTTTATGTCATTTTTTACCTTTTAGTTTTGTATAGTAATGTCGACTTTTATTATTATTATTGTACTTTTTATTTTGCATTTGAAAAGGTGTGTAATAAATCAAAATCCAAAAAAAAAAAAGATTTTGCGTTTCATATTTCCGTTATTCCTTTAGGCAATTAATATCTAGGACTTAAAATAAAAATTATTTTTATATTTCCTTTAGTATATTAGGACTAAAAATTCAAAAAAAAAGAGAATTTTCTTTTAGTACCTCTTTAAAATTTTTTCTTTAAGATATTAATTTCAAAAATCCAAAAAGATTTTCTTTTGATGTTGGTCTTTGGGAAATTAACAAAAAATGAAAAAAATTCTTTTTATTTCTACTAGAATGTTAGGATATTGTACATAGAAGAAAGAAAAAATAACGTATTTTATCTTTGGTTTATTTTAAAATTTCTCCCTTAGGTAATCAAGTTAAAATTCAAAAATATTTTGTTTTATCTTTCTCATTGCGTGTTTCGAAATCTTGCGTCAGGTTATCAAATGAAAATTTGAAATATTATTCTTTGGTTTATTGTTTGGACTTCATTACAGAAAAAGAAAAGAATCAAAAAATATTTTTCTCTTGTAAAATTTTTCTTTAATAATTTCTCATAGAGTGTTTGTTTCAAAAAAAAAAAAAGAGAAAAAAATATATGCTCGTTAAGCTTGAGTTTAAGATAGGTTATAGAACATTGAGTCTAGAAAATTCAAAAAAACAAAAAAAAAATTGCTTCTTTTATTTCTCTTTTTTCACCAGAGTAGTCATTAAGATAAAAAAGAAAAAAAGGGAGAATATCAGTTTGTTTACTTTATTCCCGTTTTTCCAGAACTACGTAAAGATCTGATACATGCGGCATCATGATACGTAGGCAACCTACATAGGGTTCGATCGAATCATTTTATTTTTTTAAAAGAAAAAAAAAGAAGGAAAAAAAGGGAAAAAAAAAGAAAAAAAAGGGTGAAATTATGGGACGTGAGAAATGAGAGGAAAGAAAAGAGTGATAATTAGAAGAAAAAAAAAGGAAGGAAAATGATCAAGCAAGTGCTAGAAAAGCAAAGAAAAGGGAGGTTGAAATGGACAAATTGGGATGATGCCAAGTGACTTTATGACCCTCGAAGTCATTCTAAAATCATTAATTGTTGCTAGGTGCATTGCACGCAATGTGATATTTTGCTATTAAATGCCCTAATGCTAACGTGATAGCTTCATTTTGTTATATTCACAAAAGAAGGGTGGTTGGTTTGTGGTTCTTAAGGTAACTCATCCATTCAACACAAGGCCAAAGGGCAAGGTATCCATGACTAGCAAAAACTTGGACACAAGAGTTGTTGACCCGTCAAGGGAGTTTGTGGAGTCGGAGTCTGAATTGAAAGAGGAGTTCCAAAGGGTGAAACAGCAGATGGCAGAAATGTATCAGTCTTGGATCAGGGGGCATCCTCCACCTTCATTCCCCACTAACTACACTAAAAACCCTGCAACTATCCCATCATTATCACAAGTCCAGGTTCTCACTGCTGTTGATATCTCCCCACAACCTTTTCACACTCCACCCCTCAAAAGTACATCATATCCCGCCCATTTGACCACTCATGCTCTTGTAGTTCCTCCCCAGCTACTTTTCCTCGATCCTCTAACGAGGTTGTGTTCAAAGTCCCTGATGCCCAACACTATGCACCAGAACCAACTTTCAAAGTCTCAGATTCATACTCTCTCGCTCCTCATTTTGAGCCTCCCAGTGAAACTAAAAAGCTTGCTAAGACAGTGGAGCAAGATGAGATATCCAGGAAGGTGAAAATCTTAGAGCAGTCTTTAAGAAACATGCAAGGGATAGGGAGCCAGATGAGCATGGGTTACAATGACTTGTGCTTGTTTCCTGACGTCCAACTGCCTAATGGGTTTAAGATGCCAAAGTTCGATTTATATGACGGGTATGGAGATACCATGGCCGTTTGAGAGGCTGCTGTAGTAAGATGAGAGGTGTTGGTGGGAAAGACAAATTATTGATGGCGTACTTCAGTCAAAGTCTGGGTGGGGCAGCTCTGGGTGGTACACCCGCAAAGATGCTAGCAGGTGGTACACGTGGGATGATATGGCTCAGGCCTTTGCCAGGCACTTTCAGTACAATATAGAAATTGTCTCAGATCGCATGTCCATCGCCAAGATACAAAAGAAGCCTAATGAAAGCTTTAGGGAATACGAGCTCAAATGGAGAGAGCAAGCTGCCAGAGTCCATCCTCCCATGGAAGAAAAAGAGATGGTCTAGTACTTTTTTCAAGTTCAAGAACCAACTTACTTTGGGCATTTGATCACGGCTGTGGGTAGGTCTTTTAATGATGTGGTAAAGATGGGAGAAATGGTAGAAGATGGGCTGAAGTCTAGCAAGATCATGAGTTATTCTGCTTTAAAAGCCACAACACAAGCAATTTAGAATGACACAGGAAGCTCGCTGGGTCAGAAGGAACACGATGATGTTGCCATGGTCGTTTCAGAGTCACGACATGGACCAAAGGGTATGCCTCACCAATATACCCAGCCTCAACTCCAACCCCAAACCTATCCCCGAGATCCACATAATCCACCTCAGTATTATCCTCCGAACAATGTTTGGTCATCTGCCCAACCACCAGGTCACTCCCTATGGCGAGCGCCAGCACCGTATAATGCATTCTTGCCTTCACAACATTTTCGAGCACCTAACTACCCAAGAAAACAGGGGCAGGGAAGGGAACAAAGGCAAAGAAATAGTTTCACGCCAATTGGGGAGTCCTACACAAGCTTATTAAAGCATTCTGGCCTGATTGAGCCGCTCCTCGGCTATACTCCAGACCCATATGCAAAAGGCTTTGATCCTACTGTATGATGCATGTACAACTCTAATGTCCAATGGCATAACATTGAAGATTGTCGCTCCTTGAAAAGGGAAATAGAAAGAATGATTCAAGAAGGGGTAATTGTGATCAATGACAGTGACAGGGAGCACACGAACCCTCTTGGGAACTTGTTGACTGAAGTTGATGATCAGGGTTCTAATCCAGATATTATCTTGTGACTCAAACCCTTCTATCCTTTTATTTTGCCTAGTTTGTTTAGTTGTAGTAGCTCGTTTAGTGTTGTCTAGGTTTGTTCCAAGGTTGTAACCCTAGTTTAGTCTGTTTGTTCTGTTGTTCAAACCCTTTCACCATCTGTCTAATGCAATTTTTTGTTTTCTGTTATTTCTAGTCATTTTTGTTTAGTTCTCTTTTCCTTTTATAGTTCTTTTCCTGTTAACTCTAGTGACATGACATGCACACGTAATTCTCAGCCTGGTCTTAAAAAGTTAATTTAGTCATGAAGCAATAAAACAATTTTGAAGATGATAGGGACATTTGAGGGAAATAAGTAAAGGCATTTTGAGATCATTTCAAGCCCGAATTGCGATACTGGGGCAGATAGAACATAAAGAAATACTGTTGAAACGCATCCTGCCGCATCAGGTTGAAGCCAACGGCAAGTTTGCCCCAAATTGACAGGGGTCGTTCATGGTAATGAGAATGAGGGTGTTGTCCAATGGTGCTTTGTAGTTAACAGATGTAGAAGGCGAATGTGTGGATATGGTTATCAAGTCTAGTACGATCTAAAGATGTTAGAACTATTTCCTTGTTTTGTTTAATTATGTAGTTTGCACTTGGCATGTTTTGGAGATTGGAATGATGAAGGCATTTTGTTCTGCTATCTAAACACTTTATCCTTCGTTACCCCTTTGAGCCTTATTTATTTTTCTTTCATACCCCTCTTTCGGAATCAGTAGCAAAGATCAGAAACGTAAGCGTGAAAGATAAGTAAAGGAAAAAGAGAAAATAAAAGAGAGAAAATAAAAGAAAAAAGACAACAACACAACAAAAAGTGAAAAAAAAGAAAAAAAAGAGAAAGAGGAAGAAAAAGGAAAGAAAAAAAATACAATAACAAGGAATTTCTATGTCATGAACTACGTTCGACCTGATTCCTTTTAAGAATACGTAGGCAGCCTCACGGTTCAGTCTCATCAAAAGAAAATTCAAAAGTCTCCAAGCAAGAAACTGGGGCAGAAGTTGTGGTAGTTGTAAGAAATCTGATTCTGAAAGTTGTAATTTTGAACCCAATTGAGTTGTTTTGAGCCTTTTGATACCCTTTCTTCCTAACTCTATCCAAAAGCCCACATTACGGTCCAAAGAAAGACCTTCCCACCAGTCTTCGAGACATGCCAAGTCGAGCAAGCAGAGGTGATTCATATGAAGGGTAACACTCTGGTTCAAGCAAAAAAAAAGGAGAGAATCTTATTGATGAAAACCCCCACGGGTACCGCAAGGCAATGAAAGCTGAGAGAAATAAAAAGTGAGAGAGTCTTATTGGTGAAAACCTTCACGGTCACCTTGAGGAAACTGTAAGATGAGAGAAAAGAACAAAACGAGAGAGACTTGATGGTGAAAACCCTCCGGGTACTACAAGCCGAATAAGGATTGTGAATCAGATTGGATAATCGGAGCATTGAAGCCCAGTTTCATGGTTTAAGGGTACAACAAGAGTTGAACATCAGATTTGCTTCACAGAATAGGCCACAAGTGCATGTCATGGCCATTAGAGTTGGTATCCACGTCTGATAGGTTTCTACTTTGTAGTTTTCTTGTTAGGAATAATCTCTTCCCTTTGTCCTATACTCTATGCCTTTTGTCTAGGTTACTCCCTCTCTTTGAGTTTGTTTGGTCAAAACAAGTGAGAAATGACTTCAAAATTTGCCACCAGCTTTCCAATTGCACAAAATGGGGTCTGGATAACACATCAATGTGTCACAAGTCAGGAAAAACAACAAGAGCACTGAGCTGGTAACAATCAACATACTTTGGGATCCTTGTGAAACACAAAGGTTTGGTACATATCAAGTCATGGACAATGCAACGGGTGGATGGTATTAGGTGAAAAGATCAAAGGTATCTTCTGTGGTAAGATTGAAAAAAATGGTTAACCAGTGACAAACGAGGTTTTCCAAGTAGAAATCAAAATTAGCATGGCAAGTGAAGGAGCAATAGACCTCAAGGCCAAGGCCAGTGGTTTAATTCAAGAAAGAACAGCATACGCACTAAGTGAGTGGCAATTGTCGTACTTTGAGATTCATGTGAAAACACAAGGGTTTGGTAAATGTCGGTTTATGAGCAATGCAACAGATAGAGGGTATTGGGTCTGAACGGAGAAGAGGTATTTTTTGTGATATGGGTGACAGAGAAATTGGTTAGTAAATAAGCAAGCAACATCTTTCAAGGTGAAATCAAAGTTATAATGGCAAGTGAAGGAGCAATCGTCGCAAAGTCAAGGCCACAGACAAACCACCATATTTAAACTCACAAGTTTTTTTTGTCTGAAACAGGGACAGAAGCTGTGTTCATATCAAAGTTGGGAAGCTTGAAATTTTTAGGTGTAACGCCCCAATTCTTCTTACGCAAAGGCTATTGAGAAGATCACACATAACCCGTAGGAGATGCACTTCCTAGTCTGGGTTTTCAAGTTATATTTTGTTGTAGGAGACGCACTTCCTAAACTGAGATTTTACCCTTTAGAAGATGCACTTCCTAGTTTGGATCATATGAGTTTGAGTCACTGATGGTTTTACCCCTAGGAGACGCACTTCCTAGTCTAAGTCTTCCAAATTACATTTTGTTTTAGAAGACGCACTTCCTAAATTGATAGTTCATCCGTAAGAGACACACTTTCTAATTTGAGTCATTGATGTTTCACCCATAGGAGATGCACTTCCTAGTCTGGGTAGTTCAGGTTATATTTTTGTTTTAGGAGACGTACTTCCTAATTTGAGATTTCACCCCTAGGAGACGCACTTCTTAGTCTGGGTAGTTCAGGTTATATTTTTGTTTTAGGAGACGCACTTACTAAATTGAGATTTCACCCTTAGGAGACGCACTTCCTAAATTGAGATTTCACCCCTATGAGACGCACTTCCTAGTCTGGGTAGTTCAGGTTATATTTTTGTTTTAGGAGATGCACTTCCTAAATTGAGATTTCACCCTTAGGAGACGCACTTCCTAGTCTGGGTAGTTCAAGTTATATTTTTATTGTAGGAGACGCACTTCCTAAATTGAGATTTCACCCCCTAGGAAACGCACTTCCTAGTCTGGGTAGTTCAGGTTGTATTGTTGTTTTAGGAGACACACTTTCTAAATTGAGATTTTCTCCTAGGAGACGCACTTCCTAGTCTGGTTCATTTAAGTTCATTCGTGGGAGACACACTTCCTAGTTTGAGTCATTGAAGTTTCACCCCTATGAGACGCACTTCCTAGTCTGGGTTTTTCAGGTTATATTTTTGTTTTAGGAGACGCACTTCCTACATTGAGCTTTCCCCTAGGAGACGCAATTCCTGGTTCCACGCACTAAAGTTATACCCTTAGGAGACGCACTTCCTAGTCTGGGTTTTTTTAGGATACACTTTTAGGAGGCGCACTTCATAGTTTGGATCGTATGAGTTTTAGTCACTGAATTTCTCACCCCTAGGAGACGCACTTCCTAGTCTCGGTCATTTAAATTTATTCCTAGGAGACACACTTCCTAGTTTAAGTCATTAATGTTCCACCCCTAGGAGACGCACTTCCTAGTCTTGGTATTTCAAGTTATATTTTGATTTATAATATTGCTAACAACTCACAAATCTTCCTAGTGCAAACTGGGGGAAGAAAATTTTCTTTGTTTTGTCTATTTTGTTGTAATCAGGCACCCACCTGGAGAACAAGGGGAGACAACTCAAGTTTCTAGGGAAAGCAGTTTCGAAGGAAGGCAGTTCAAGTTTCAGGGGAAATGGTTCAAGGTGCAAGGGAAAATACTGTCAAGTAACAAGAGAAGACAGTTCGAGTTCAACAGTTAGGCGTCCACCTGAAGAAAAGGAAAAGCATCTTAAGAATACCATTCAAGTCAGCCACAAAGGAACTTATGAGGAAGATACAAGTCAACAAGGCAACATCAGTCACAAGATCAAGTTTGGAAATAAACCTTTGTAAAGCATAGATTATAGCTTATTCTAGCTTCTTCATTTTTGTCATGGTGTGACAAGGAGGTCAGTAGGCAGTATCAACAGCAGCAACAGGAGTAATAGTAAAACCGCAGCTTCATGGTAGTCCCAGCTATCAAACTTCCCGAACTACATTGACATGATTCCTTTATATCCAAGGATATGTAGGAAACCTTTGAAGCAGAGGTTCGGTCAAATCTTTCAAAAAATGCTTCCCACGGAGTGTTCAAACAGGAAAAAATCGTTCGTATCCGCTCACTTTATCTTTGCACGAAAACTCTTCATGTTTCGGACAAAGAGGGGCAGCTGTGAGCACGTGATTTTTACCTCATACGAATTACTCCAAAATAATTCCCAAAATTAGGTTTTGGCCTTGATTATTTGTTATTTTTAGGAATTATTGCGTGATTTTTCTGATTGTTTGCATATATTTGTGGGCATGTTTAATTTTATTAATGCATTAAAAATACAAAAATATAGCATTGGCATTTAAGATTTGATTTTACATTTTTTGGAATTAATTAATAATTAGGATATCAGAAAACTTTGAAATGGTATCTCGTTTAATCACTTAGGCAGAATAACTGAGATTAGTTCAATAATTTGGTTGAATGTGTATAATAATCCACAGATTAGTATAATTTTATGCAAGTGGTTACTAATTGAGAAGCTCCTAATAGTGGTAGGGTAGTATTTGCATTATCAAATTAACTAAAAGCACTAATTGAGTGGACAATTAAGTGGATGAATAAAGAAATAAAAGTTGAATTGGTAGGGGAAAATGCACTAATTGAATGCCCATTTAAGGGAGCTGAAAATTAGATTCAAGGGGGCGGAGAGAGCGGTATACACTCGATATACACTCTGGATATACTGGATATACGGGGATAGAATTCATTTTGGAGAGAGTAAAATAGATAGAACCAAATTTTCTGAAATATTGAGAGCGGAAGAACACCAGAGAGAGTTCAAAGCTAGAAAGAGAAAACAAAGAGAGATTTCCAGACTATTTTTCTTCTCCATTTTTACTGGTTTTCTCCGTGTTGCTGGGATTTCTAGATTGAGGTGTTGAAGCTACTGTGTTGAGCTTTATGCTGCTGTATTTTGCTGTTTGCTGTTGCTGATTGCTTACCCCATTTTTCTGTTTACATACTAGGTATTCTCTTGAAACTATGTTGGAAATGAAGCTTGATTAAGTTTGTGTAAAGATCTGTGAACCGAGCTGGAGCTTAAAAGAAAAACATTAAGTTGTTGTAATTTCTGCTCGATGATGTCATTTTATTGTTAATGCTTTCAGTCTAGTTTATTTTGGATATTTCATTCCTAGATGTATATTTGATTTAAATGTTGGGTGAACTTTGTTTGAATATAGGTGATTCAGGAATGCTGTAAACCTCGTATAATCATGTGTTAATTGAAGATTATGATCCTTAATTAATTAGTTAAGATTGGATGATTTGGATGTACGTTTCATGGTTGTGGTTCAAATTACAAGTTTAGACCCTTCATGTGGTTGGTCTAGTAAGCTTGGTTTGGATTTATTTCCTACTGTCCATTTTAGATCTGTTCCTATATAGCTTGAAATACAACACAATGGTTTTAGAGTTGTCCTTCAGTTCTGTTGTTGCTCATGTATGAGCACTTTTTTTATCTTAAAATGGTTTTTGAATGGGGTTTGAGCTTGGTTTTTGACTTGAAATTTTCAGATTCAGATTAACCTTTCATATTTAGTTTTTCTTTGGAAAGTTTCCATGACATGTGGTATGTTTTAAATATGTTATGCTTGAATCAAAATTTAATATAAACTAAGGGGAAGGGACATTTGAGTTTTGTTAATTGGTGAATAATTTGTGTAAAGGTGTGTTGTTGCAACTAGGATTGTATCTGCATTTTGGAACCTATGTTAGCATAAAAATGTGCTTTGCATTTGATTCAAAGATTATCAGTATTTGTTCAATCCCTGAATTTCTTGAATGATGCAATTTGCTTCAAACATATTTGTTGGGTCGTGTATTGGGCTGCCATCATTGGCCTAATTTCGATGGTCTTCCCCTTCCATAATCAGGCTGCCAAACTGGGCTTCAAGTTGAGCCCAGTTATTTCACACGTTGAGCCTGCAGTAATGGGCAACCAGACGTGGTTTTTTAACTAACTCAGCCTTTCCACAATCAAATGTGGGTGGTCTACTACCAGTTCATTTTTTTATTAAATTATTAGTTTAAGCTTTGGCATAATATAAGTAGGAATCCCCTTACGTTCTTTGATGAACTAGTCACGTCCTTTTAATTAAAGTCGGGATGCGCCGTGCCAAATAAAAATGACAAATGCGTGGCCCTCATATTATTATTTCTTTTAAAAAATACTTACAATGTGAGGCGTGCCACTTAGCTAATTTTCAGGTCCCTCGCAAAGTTGATAACGCGTTAGTTGCTTTAGGCACGTTTAATATACTATAGTGGTTGTGGACACGTTCCCGTGACATGATTACAATTCTAAAGACAATTCGGAGTATGGGTTCACGCAGCTTCGAACAAATCTTCTCAATAAAAATGGGTTTTCGGAGGTTATTAAATTAAATTAGCTCATATAGTCTAAGGCGTACCATTTAATCATACAAAAATGACAAATGTTCGTAGTTTGTTTTAAGCACGCGCAACTTTGGCCAAATTCATTTTTATAATAAAAATGTTATTAATTCAATTGTGTACACGTTCGCGCGACACGATTACAATTTCTAAAAAATGAACACTTGTAGTTTGCTTTAGGCTCGATTTAGACTAGTGTTGTCATTACGTATACGTTTCGCGTAACATGATGGCAAAATTTGATTCTAAAAAGTGACTTGAGGGATGCTTTCGCGCAACTTCAACCAAATACTTCTTAATAAATTGACAAAAAGCCTTATTAATCGAGGACACATTCGCATGACATGATTTTGATGCGCCAAAAGTGTTATTAATTATGTACAATGCAAAACTAAAATGAATATACGTACGCGTAATTCGTTTCAAGACAATTCTATAATTACAAATAATCAAGCTAAAAGCGGTGATAAAAACTAAAAATACACAACAAGTTTAAGACGTGTAATAAGTCAGATAATTAGGCCAAGTATAAATTTATAAGCGACCGTGCTAGAACGACGGAATTCGGGAGTGCCTAACACCTTCTCCCGGGTTAACAAAATTCCTTACCTGGATTTCCAGTTCGCAGGCTACAATACAGAGTTAATCTTTTCCTCGATTTGGGATTCGAACCGGTGACTTGGGACACCATAAATTATACCAAGTGGCGACTCTGAATCTTTAAATAAACGAATCCCAATTCGATTGTCCTTTAATTGGAAAAACTCCCTTATGCCCTTGCGGGTGTAGGAAAAAAGGAGGTGTGACAACTGTGATGGATTTAAAAATGATGGTTATGATTAACAAAGTGAAGAGGTTCAATACATGAATAATTATCAAGACCAACGGGGCGACTCTTCAAACCAACAACAATGGAGATCTCAAGGCAGTTGGGGAAATCAACAACAAGGCAATGGTAATTGGGGGAACAACAACCAAAAAACAACTGGGGAAATCAAAACAACAACCAAAACAACAACTGGGGTAATCAGAATAACAATCAAAACAACCAAGGAAATTGGAATGGTAATAACAACAATTGGGGTGGTAATAACAATCAAGGTGTATGGAACAATGGAAACCAAGAAAACCGGGGGAAAGGCTTTCAAAAGACCCTAATGTACCAACAACCAAACAATTCGCCTCTTTTCCTCTCAAGGTCCTAGTTCTTCTAGCAATGATATGGGTAGAATTGAAATGATGTTCGAACAGATGATGAAGAAGAATTCAGATTCTGATGCGCAGTTGGCTTCCCACAATACCTCAATCAAAAATTGGAGGTGCAATTAGGCCAAATCTCACAGTCTTTAAATACTCTCCCTAAGGGTGCTCTACCAAGTGATACGGTAGTGAACTCGAAGGGTGGGAACAATCATGTTATGGCGGTAACAACAAGAAGTGGGAGAGGCGGTAATGTGCATGCCTCCAAGCAAAAGCAAATTATGGATGATGATATTGAGTTGCAATAAGATGAAGTTCCTCTAGTGGTTGAAAATGTGATTGATAAAAATGTGAATGAAGAAGTGAGGATTGATATTCAAGATATCGAGGAGGAAACTCAAAATGATGTGAACCCGTCTAGGGATCACATAATAGACATGCCGGAGCCGGTTGTGCCTAAAGCCAAGGCTCTTTTGCCAAGGCCACCTCCGCTTTATCCTTAAAGGCTCGCGAAGCAGAAAAATGAAAATCAGCTTAAAAAGTTAATTGACATGATAAAGAGCTTATCCATCAATGTGCCTTTGGTGGACTCTCGAACAAATGTCGGGCTATGCTAAATTCATGAAGGACTTGGTAACAAAGAAGCGGTCTATGGATTGTGAAACTATAAAGATGACAAACCAAGTTAGTGCAATAGTGCATTCAATGGCCTCGAAGCTTGAAGATCCCAGTGCTTTCACCATTCCTTGCACCATTAGGAGTGCGGATTTTTCTAAAGCTCTATGTGATTTGGGGGCTAGTATCAATTTGATGCCTTATTCAATTTTCAAGACTTTGGGTATTGGGCAGCCGAGGCCGACTTCCATGAGATTACAAATGGCAGATAGAACGATGAAGAGACCATTGGGTATATTGATGATGTGCTTGTCCGGGTGGAAAAATTTATCTTGCCAGCTGACTTAGTGATCTTGGATTGTGAGGTAGATTATGAAGTTCCTATAATTTTGGGGAGACCTTTCCTTGCTACGGGGAAGGCCTTAGTTGATGTGGAAGTAGGGGAACTCACCTTCCGGGTGGGTGACGAGAAAGTGGTCTTTCATGTATGCAAATCAATGAAGCAGCCCAACACTACCGAGGTGTGATCTTTTGTGGACCTCGTTACAGCAGTGATAATTGATGACGCTAGTGCAATGATCAATGTGGAGGACCCATTGGAGGCCGTATTATTAATCTTGATGTCAATGAGGATACAAGACGAGCGGAGTGCGTGAATGCTTTACATGGAATGGGCTCTTACTCTTATGAGCCTAGGAAATTATCTTTGGACCTCAAGAATAAAAAGACTCCACCAACAAAACCTTCAATTGAGAAGCCTCCGGTGTTGGAGTTTAAACCGTTGCCTCCACACCTCAAGTATGAGTTCTTAGGCTCAAATTCTACTTTACCAGTTATTATTTCTTCTTGCCTTACTAACATGAAGGTTGATGCCACATTGGCGGTGCTTTAAAAGCGAAAAAAGGCAATCGGATGGACTTTAGCTGATATTCGGGGAATAAGCCTCACATTCTGTATGCAGAAGATTATTCTGGAAGATGATGCAAAGCCCTTCTTGGAGCATCAAAGGAGTTGAACAAGGCAATGCAAGAAGTTGTGAAAAAGGAGGTGATCAAGTGGTTGGATGTCGGGGTTGTGTACCCCATCTCTGATAGCTCTTGGACTTCACCGGTGCAATGTGTACCGAAGAAGGGTGGCATGTCCATGGTTACAAATTCACAAAATGAGTTGATTCCTACAAGAACTGTCATCGGTTGGAGGGTATGCATGGACTACCGCAAGTTGAATAAGGTGACCCGCATGGATCACTTTCCTTTGCCTTTCCTTGACCAAATGTTAGACTGACTTGTTGGGCGTGCCTTCTATTGCTTCTTGGATGGGTATTCTGGGTACAACCAAATCTTGATTGCTTCGGAAGATCAGGAGAAGACCACATTCACTTGTCTGTATGGCACTTTTGCCTTTTCTAGAATGCCTTTGGGGTTGTGTAATGCACCGGCTACATTTTAGCGGTGTATGATGGCCATTTTCACTGATATGGTGGAAGACATTTTTGAGGTGTTCATGGATGACTTTAGTGTTATGGGGGACTAATAGAGTTTTGGCCCGTTGTGAAGAAACCAATATTGTCCTTAATTGGGAAAATGCCACTTTGTGGTGGAAGAATGAATAGTTCTTGGGCATAAAATTTCAAAGAATGGCATTGAGGTGGGTAAAGCAAAGATCGATGTGATTTCAAGTCTCCCTCCCCTACATCCATCAAGGGAATTCAAAGTTTTCTTGGGCATGCGGGATTCTACCGGAGATTTATCAAAGACTTTCGAAGGTAGTGAATCCCATGTGCAAGTTGTTGGAAAAAGATGCTAAGTTTGTGTTTGATGAAAATTGTATGCAAGCCTTTGAACTTCTCAAGCATAAGTTGACCACCACTCCTATCATTACCGCGCTTAATTGGAGCTTACCCTTTGAGCTCATGTGTGATGCGAGCGATGTTGCAGTTGGGGAGATTTTGGGTCAAAGAGTGAACAAAATATTTTGTCCGGTGTACTATGCGAGCATGACAATGAATGATGCTCAAATGAACTACACGGTGACCGAGAAAGAACTTTTGGCTATTATGTTTGCAATGGAAAAATTTTGTCTGTATCTTATGGGTGCTAAGGTTATTATTAATACCGACCATGCTGCACTCTGTACTTACTGTCGAAGAAGGATTCCAAAGCTAGACTGATGCGATGGGTCTTGTTACTTCAAGAGTTTGATTTGGAGATTGTGGACCGAAAGGGTAGTAAGAACCAAGTGGCGGACAACTTGTGTCGCTTGGAGGAGGAGGAGAGGCCTCGTGACAGCCTAGAGATCAATGATTCATTTCCTAATGAACAACACCTTTCGGTGTCGATGAACGATATGCCATGGTTTGCCGATGTTGCTAATTTCCTTGTGACTAGTATCATCCCTTGTGAGCTCTCTTCTAACCAAAGGAAGAAGCTCAAGTGGGATAGTTTGGACTTCTATTGGGATGAGCCATACTTGTTCAATATTTTCACGGATGGTGTGATTCGAAGGTGTGTCTCGGAGGAAGAGCAATTGAGTATCTTGGAGGCTTATCATTCCTCTCCCTATGGTGGCTATCATGGCGGGGCAAGGACGACTTCTAAAGTTCTTAGTTGTGGGTTTTATTGGCCAACTTTGTTCAAAGATGCGGGTGATTTTGTGAAGAGATGTGACGAATGCCAAAGAGCGGGTGGAATTTTGAAGAAAGATGAGATACCTCTTAATACAATTCTTGAAGTAGATATCTTTGATGTATGGGGCATTGATTTCATGGGACCATTTGTTAGCTCTTGTGGGAACACTTACATTCTTGTGGCGGTTGACTATATTTCAAAGTGGGTTGAAGCTATGGATTTTCCCAACAATGAGGCCCAGAGTATTGTTGCATTTCTCAAGAAAAGCATTTTTACAAGGTTTGGTATTCCGCGTGCAATCATAAGTGATGAGGGGTCTCATTTTTGCAATAGAGCTCTTGACACTTTGCTTTCAAAGTATGGTGTCAATCACAAAGTTTCTACTCCCTATCATCCTCAAGCAAGTGGTCAAGTTGAAGTCTCCAACAGGAAAATCAAAAGCATATTGTCAAAGACGGTAAATGCAAATAGGACCGATTGGTCAAAGAAGTTGGATGACGCTCTATGGGCTTATAGGACTACTTAGAAGACTCTGATTGGTATGTTTCTGTATCGGTTGGTGTTGGGAAAGATTGTCATCTACCGGTTGAGTTAGAGCACTTGGCTATGTGGGCTTTGAGGAAGCTAAATCTTGAGTGGGATATTGCAGCCAATCTTCGTGTGGAGCAGCTTAATGAACTTAATGAATTCTGATTCCATGCCTACTCCAGTTTGTCCTTGTACAAGGACAAGATGAAGTACCTTCATGATAAATATGCTCGTGGAAAGGAGTTTAAAGTAGGTGATTTGGTTCTCTTGTTCAATTCTAGGTTACGTCTGTTTCCGGGAAAGCTTAAATCAAAATGGAGTGGTCCTTTTGAAGTGGTGTGTGTGACCCCTTTTGGTGCTCTTGATTTCAAAAACAAAAATGGAGAGATATTTGGAGTTAATGTGCACCAGTTCAAGCATTATCTTGGAAAAATTGATGACAGCCACGTGGTGGCACTTCTTCATCTTAAATGATGTGATGATAACCTGCGTTGTGCCAAGAAGTTAAATCAGGCGCTTCTTGGGAGCCAACCCATGTGTTTTTCTTCTTGTTTTATTTGATTTTCATTGTAGTGTAGGATTGATATTTAGGCTAACTGGTTGTGATAGGTTACAGGATTGTGTTGGTGCAGTGAAGGACAAAGTGGAAAAAGTGTTCAGGCCTCTAAACTTTGCAATTCGGCCGCACTACATTTAGTGCGGACCGCACTGGTGAAGGAGGAAATGTCCAATCTCTGAAGTTTGCCACCGCGGCCGCAGTACATTTTGTGCAGTTCGCGGTGGACCACTACGACCGCATGGCATTTTGTGCAGACCGCAGTGGATTACCTGTGTAAACTTGAAAAAGGCTATGTAGTGCGGACCGCAGTCCATTTTGTGCGGTCCGCACTGGGGTAGTTAAGCTGTGCCCCAGGACTTTTTCTATAAATAGTATCTGAGGCCCAACGGTTACCCTTTTTGATCCTTTACTCTCAGAAATATTAAAAGCACTATTAATCTTGCTCGTTACTCGTAATTGATAGCTTGGACTTGTTAATATTCATCTTATCTCACATATGGTAACTTAAGGCCAATTTAATTGCTTTAAATTTGGTTATTTTCTTTTTCTTTTTGTTTTACATGGCTATTATTCTTTTATTGCTTTATTTTCTTTCATAGATTAAGTTAGGGTAGTTAATCTTTTGATTAAAATAGACATAGGTAGTTAAAATCAATGGGTAATCACTTAGGGACATTACTTAGGTGCAAATTTGGGCTGTAAATCAAAAATACCTTGAACCCTAACTTAGTGCCACAGCTGGCCACTCAGTGCAGGCCGCTGTCATTTCTGTGCGGCCCGCGGTGCCCTTGTGAGGTCCGCAGTAACATTTTGTGCGGACAGCATTGATGAAAGTCCTGAAAGCTGAACCTTGGGGACTGCGGCCGCACTACATTTTGTGCAGTCCGCATTGGTCTCTGTGCGGCCGCACTATATTTTGTGTGGTCCGCACTACCTAGATACAGAGAGTGTTTATTCTGAACCCCACCTATGTGCGGACCGCATGACTTTTTTGTGCGGTCCGCATTGACCCTTGTGCGGCCGCACGCCATTTTTTGTGGTCCGTACTGTGTGACTTCTGAAACTGTCTGCAATTTTTCTTTTTTGTTCTGCAATACTACTTTTAACTGCTTCTATTGATACTAACAAGCGTATTGAATTGTGTTTACAGACAATGGTAAAACAATGAGGTAAAGGCTCTAAACAATTAGTCATAAGAGAATCTTCATGGGGAGGGAAACAAAAGATGATTAGACTGACTTCTCAAGTCTGTAAAAATATTAAAAATACAAGGAAATTGATAAGAGCAGAAGTAAGAGCCATTTTCATGTCGGGGAGTGAGTATGAGCCCTCCTGGGAAATCTCTTTAGACTCCGTGCCAGAGTACATCCCTGACTGGCCGGAGAGGAACAGGCTAAGAGACACACCTCCAGCATCCCCCACTGCACAAGCGTTAGTGAATGTTTCTTCTAGGTCGTCTGAGGGCTCAGGTGCAGGTAGTGGGGAATAGTCCACCTCTCCCACAGCGTCATTATCCGGAGAGAGTGCAGTAGGTGATGAGGAGGAAGTAGGAGGAGAAGAAGTAGTTGGAGAAGGGGGTGAACCTCAAGTGGGGGGTGTTTCTAGAACTATGATTTATAGCTTCTTGCTTTGAAAGTTTGCAATAAACCTTTGGTTTTCTTAATGTCACGGTTCTTTCCAAAGGTGGAGTTTTGTGTGAACCGGGTAGCTCTTCCTAATGATGGATGGCGTGAAAACCTTCTTAAGGATTTGAGTCCGTTTTTATTTTTTGTTTTTAGTAGTTAGTAGTTAAGGGTGCCTCAAGAAAAGCTTCACTTGCGCCTAGCACATTTTCCTTTGATCTTATGGTCAAAAACAAATTGTTGTGTTTAGGATGGTAAAAGTCGTGACCTTTAGACTCTTGTGTTAACCGATAATCATCAAGTGGTTTTTCGGGACCAGCGTGTGCTCAAATCTTATCTAAGGTTGTTGTGGGCCCCCGACTCTATGTCTTTAGCAATCACATAGCTTGTGTGGTGAGTAATTGCATTGCGAGTCCAAGTCCCGAGCCATTGGTCTAGAACTTGCCCTGAATGTTTGTTGAGGCAAAATCCTATGTGAATTTTGACTTGAGACATGATTATAGGCTCTCCTTGGTCCAAATGATAGCTTGAACACTTCCATAACCTACCAATGATCAGATCCCTAGTTAACCCTTTTGAGCCTTAGACCTTTTCCCTACAAGACCCATAGTACAAGCCGATGCACGTTCTAAAAGATACCCTCTCTTGGCACCCGATCTTTCCTTTAGCACATACAAAAGCATAAGTTTGGGGGGAGAGACGAGGATGGAAACAAAGTGGTAAAAAGGCACAAAAATGAAGAAAAGGAAAGGCAATAAAAAAGAAAGAAAAACAAAAAAAGGCAAAAAGAATGTTCTATGTGAAAAAGAATAAAAAGGGATTCAAGAAACAGTGAATGAAAGGTGTGGAAAGTTGAAAAAAGGAGAAAAGGTTTGAAATGTATAAGAAAGAGTGACAGTGTGTGTCTCTAACCCTTAGAAAGAAGTGAAATGACTCAAAGAGTCACGTGAATGTGTGCTAAATGAAACAAAAGAAGTGCTTAAGGGAAGATGGAACCTACTTAGACCAAACATCTCCTACCCTGAACCAAAAGCCTTCTCAATGTCTCCACAAAAGCCCTATATAATCTTGAGTTGAATGAAGCTTACATTAGTGGTGACTCACATAAGGGGAAAGCATATGGTACTTAGAGCCGGACTTATGACTTTTTATTGAGAGAGATGAGTGGATTCCCAATAACCTCGTTCTGAGTGCCACTATTCTAAAGGTGAGGTTTGCTGAGGGAGAGTTGAGGATGTGTGAGTTTGGGTTCCACAATGACCAAAGTAATAGAAAGAGTTCTTTGATGTGTTGAGTCAACTCTTGATGCTCTTGTGTCGAACTTAATCCATGGTATTTCAAAGATTAAATGTTTTTAATGATTCATTTGTATTGAGGGCAATGGTTAGTCCCAATTGATGCTAGATAAAGTCACTTTAGGACAACTGAAATTTTCTTGGACGTTCTCTTAAGGGGTGGGTCTTATTTTGTTTGCTTGAGGAAAAGCAAAAGCTTAAGTTTGGGGAAGTTGATAACTAGGGAGTTTGATACCTTTTATACTCCTTCTTGCTTATGTTTTGATTAAGTATTTGTACAAAATAGTCCCAAAAGTCTCACAAGTTGTACTTGAATGCAGGTTTGATCAACAAAGTGACAAGATGTCAAAGATCAGCTCAAAAAGGAGTGAAACTTGTACAAGTACCAAGACAAGACAAAGTCAGGCAAAAGAAGACCAATACAGCCGCACACCATTCTGTATGGCCCGCACAAGGAGGTTCAGATAGGTTGATTTCTAGGTCAACAAGCAATGCGGACGCACTAGGTTTTATGCGGTCCGCGATGGGATCAATGCGGCCGCACTCGATTTAGTGTGGTCCGCAGTAAGAAGAATTAGAGAGTTTCCAGATTCCGAGTTTCAAGCCAATGCGGTTCGCGCTCCATTTTATGTAGACCACACTAGAAGCCTCCACGGCCGCAGTCCACTCTGTGCGGTTTGCATTGCCAGAGTTCAGAGACATGGATTTTCAAGTTCAGAGCCATAGTGCAGCCGCACATCATTTTGTGCGGTCCGCATTAGCCCCACATGGGTATTTTTGTCCAGATTTTTCAGCTTAAGAGAAATAGCTTCTTTTCCCATTTTTAGGGTATCAGGTAGTTTTAACTGAGAGCTGCACTCGTGGGGTCGAATATTTTAGCTATTTTGGGAAATTTTATCTACATTTCAACATTGAAACTTCTTGTTCATCTTAGTAATTAATTAATATGAGTTTTTCTTCATCTATTTTTTGCTTTTATTCTTTAATTATGAGTAGCTAAACCCATAAGCTAGGGTTGTGTCTCAACCCTAGTATGGGTAACTGATGGGTCTTGTATTTTAGTGTTAGATTGACTATGGGTGTTTTATATTTGGGCTAATTTCATGTTTAATTGCTGAATTAGTGGTTGCAGACACTAGTTTGTGTTTAGTTGACTTAATCTCTTCTTGAGAAAGAGAGCTTGAGTCTCTAAAATTGGTCCAATAAGGAATTGAGGTGTATTCAAGAGATTATAGCCCCAATTAAAGGGTTAAACCTCGAGAGAGTAATACCCGACTTGAACCTTGATTGCTTGTGCAAACTTGAATACCCAATTAGTCTTGAGAAAGTTAATTCGGGCAAAATCACTTGAACCACCGAGAGGTTTAAAGTAGGTAAAATCGTGCAACGGTTATATCATACTCCCCAAACATGTCAATCATGCCTTAGACTCAAGTATTCGTCAATTGATCACCTAGGCAAAAGTCACTACCCTAGTGCCTTTTAAACCATTTGAACAACCCGCAACATTTTACTCTTAGCTTATTCTAGTTTCATTTACCATTGCAGTTTGATAACAATAGAAGTAAATAAAAAAACTCAAAAATGTTTAGAAGTGAAATTTGGAACACATGCCCAACTCTACACTAGATAGATACCCGACTCCAACATCTAGCTCTCTGTGAAAATTGATCCCGACTCTAAATCGGGTAAAAGCTGCTTCGACCCTCTCTTGCCACTTAATAGTAGTGTAGTGTAGGCCTAGATCAGAGATCACCATCCCAGTTAACGTGGCCGGCACAACCAAAAATGTCAAGTTTCATGTCATCGAAGGAGACATGAGGTACAATGCCTTGCTTGGAATGAGAGCAGCACCATAAACCCTTCATCAAATGATGAAGTTTCCAACAAAGGACGTAATAAAAAGGGTATACCGGGAGAAGCATGCAGCAAGAGAGATGTTCGCGGTGCACAATGTGACACCGGCATCAACACCTTCAACATCGAAGGAGCCAAAGGATAAACAAACAACGAAGTAGCAATCACAAGCTACATTGTTGGATGCACCCGGCTGAATGAGTAAAGGACCGTACCATGTCCCCGGAGCGAGCAGTTGAAGCATATCGAGGTTCGAAGCGCCATCACTACTAAGGTATAACCGCCTCCCTTTTAATTTACGTCTTACATTAACCTGTGTGCAGGTGTCCAGTCAGAAAAATCGTAGCACCTTCCAGCTTGAAGACCTTAGGTTTTAAAGCATGCGTTGCACTCTTTTCTTTCAATTGGATTTTATCCCAAGAAGTTTTTGACCGACAAGGTTTTTAACAAGCAACATCTATATGCTACCTAAGAAGAACTTAACAACTATTAAAGGCTTCTCTTCAATCAACCTCAAATACTGGGGGCATCCCCCCGGAAGATCACCTCCCCGGAGAAGTCAAGATGAGCCAAATAGTCTCGATAGAAAATTGATGTATCGAGCCAAACGGTCAAATGAACAGTGTACGCATAGAAAAATCCAACCTTAGACGACGAAAACATGTATACTTGTACCAAGTAATCAAAGGAGTATCTTTTACCGTGAAAACTCTTCGCACTTCAAATAAGTGTTCTATTTTTACAAGAAATGGCCCCAAGGCCAGAAATTTCCCAAACACTCGGGAACTGACATCAAAAACTCGAAGCTATAAGACCCCCGGGCCGGAAACTTCGAGCTCATAAGCCCTCAATGCGGTAATATCAGGTTTATAAAGAACGGCTCTCGACCCAATAACTTTCGATGTCTCAGGGACTGTCACCTACTGTCACTCCATCGAGCTATCAAAAATTTGAGGCCATACAAACCCAAGCGAGAAACCTCGCGAACATGGCCAACGTGTTACGAACGTGAAGACATGACCTTGAGCTCCCAGCTCCACAACGCGAGCGCGACACTGTATTGCGAACGCAGAACACAATCAACTTAGCTTTCGCGAACGCGTTACATATATCGCGTCCACAAAGAGCAAATCATAGTCGACCAAAATACACCTTGATCGCGGCTGGACCTTCGGGATTGCAAAGAACAACAGAAGCAACAAGTAACAATAGAAACCAACAATAACAACATGGCCAAAAATGGTCTGAAACCCATCCGAAACTCACTTGAGCCCCTCGGAACACCGTCTGAAAATACCATCAAGTCAAAAACCACGGACCTACTCGAGGCTTTAAATTACACATAACAACATCAAAACCATGAATCACATCTCAAATCAAACTTAATGAACTTTTAACTTCAAAACCTCATACCAAACTGTATCAATCAATTATTCCTATTTGCTTCAAAAAAGTCGGAATGACCTCAAATTTTTGCACACAAGTTCAAAATGACAAAATGAACCCTCCCGAAACAACAATTCGAACCCGACATCATCAAAATCAACTCTCGGTCAAACTTAACATTCCAAACCTTCAAATTTCCAACTTTCGCTAAATAGTGCCGAAACCTTCTAGAAATATCCAAATGCAAATCTGAGCATATGCTCATGTCCAAAATCACCATACGAACCTAATCGAACCATCCAAACTCCGATCCAGGGTCAAGTACACAGAAGTCAAAATTGGTCAACTTTTCCAACTTAAGGCTTCTAAAATGAGATTCATTCTTCTAAATCAATTTTGAATCACTTGGAAACCCAAACCGACGATTCACACAAGTCATAATACATATTATGAATCTACTCAAGACTTCAAACAGCTGAACGGAGTGCAATTGCTCAAAACGACCAGTTTGGTCGTTACATTCTCCCCTACTTAAACATACATTCATCCTCGAACGTGCCAACAGTTTTTCAAAGCCATTAAATCACTGTATAACCTTACCATGCACATACTTAGGGATGATCCCACATCATGCCAATCCATATAATTCTATTGACTCAACATAATCAAAAATTCTTCTTTCAACCTTAGTCCATAAAACCTTGGAACCCCATCTCCAACATCCCGAATTCATTATAAGACCAAATTCTCACATCCATACACTACATAAGTCTGAACAAGTTGCACCAAGCCATAACCATAACCGAAGATGTAATTACATGATATACCACATAACTCAGATACTCATAGAAATAACTTCTAACCACAATAACTTCCCAAAAAAACTTGGTACGGATAACAAACCACATATCAACCAAAACTTTGTCCCAAACCTTCGTACACTACAAAATGGTGAATGAAACACACAGAAACTCATAACCACTCATCAAGTCAAGCAGTCATGGAGCTCTCTCGTTCAACAAGAACCATATCCAATATTAAGAGGACCAGTGACATTATCCTTCCAAATATACTGCAATCAAATTTGATAGTACTCATTCCAGGTCCATTGACCTCATCTCATCAAATATAGTTACTCTATTGACACGCCACACCAATATAAACTCAAGCCACATACCATGCAATCTATGTACTAAACAAGCAACAACTTAAAGGCTCCCAGTAAAGGAAAGAGAATGAAATGAGAGAATCGCCCCGCAAGTTCAATATATACCACCACAAGCACAATGCTACGAACCCATCACACATAGTAGAACTAAAACACACAAACCTCACTCAAAGCATATAAAAAAACTCTGTCGTAGTTCATGACTCAATCCAAACACCAGTCCCATGAACTACCTTGAGCCATAATGCTCTAAATCCACAACCCTAAACAAATCAACAACAAACATACGAAGGGCATGACCTTAACCACGACGAAATGGTTAGCACAATATACCACCAATAGGAAAGACAAGAACCAAGGTGCAATCAACCATTCGACATCCTAAATAACACCTCGCTCGAATTTTGCGATAAGGCCCCAAATAGAACCACATCATGTGAGCCAATAACCAACATATCATAACCCATTGTAGAATAGAAAAGTAGCACATAGAACATATCAAAACCCAAACAAGCTTAACTCTAATATAATAACACATCCCTCAATAATAATAGTGTTGAGTCAGTAAATCCGACCCTGTGTAGAATGCATGTCCTTATTGGGCCTATCCATGGTTTTTCAAATCCACTCTGGTCATCCACAAATGGATAAATAACCCTCCAAAAGTCCAAAATGACCTAACCATAACACGTACTACCATCTGGATAACTTTGGCCATATATTCACTATCCACAACCACGAAACAATCTACTTTTAAGAACTCCCATTACACAAATCCATAGAACACATGAATCATCATAGTCGATCCCAACTCCACCACTCAAATGACTAACACGTCTCTCTTACACAATCATACCGCCACATTTCAAAATTTGAATATCAGCTGTCGATCAACCAGGCGAGCACCGCAATACCAGTGAAGCATCTGCAAGTCAAACACAGTCTGTATTTTCAAATACGTGCCCTTATCAGGAAATACCAAGTAGTACTAGCATTCATCTAAACATCTAAAACCGTCCATACTATTTTAAATTCATGACCTTCTCTTCAAAACGGACTACAACCTTGTATATGCTAACCTTAATCCCACACGACGCACTACATCTATCATGCCATCATATGAAAACACAAGAACTCCATTATGAACTTTGAGTCATAAGTAGAATACACACTCGATCAGTCAGAAACTTCCACTTGATCCCATCCAGGACAAAATTACAATACGCAATATACTCCTTATGCCAGTAGAAAATATCTATCTTAAACCATGGTAGAAATCATCGAGAACACTATAAACCTATATGAGATCCTAGAATGAAACCATCCTCAACCTAACACCTCTCCTTTCGAGAACACTACAATCCTCAACCAAAGATAGCCACATGAGATCCTAGCATGAAACCATACCATTCTAATCCCATAAGCCATTTATTCCCTCTTCAACATCCAATAGTATCGCAACTAAAGTTCCTACTATGAAGAGACTTTACATGAATTAAACGCTGTTTCCTTTACCTTTCTAATACTAAAATGTAGAACCTCTAATGATACATATGTACCACCAATCCCAACACTACCCAATGTGAATCTGAGATCTTAGCCTTTTTTTTACAAATTTTCGAAATTACTCAAACGCTGCATATGAACCTTGAACCCTTTAGAAACTTCTCGAAAGTCATTCACCCAATTATAATCTCAATGCACTGCCTAAACAAGCCGAATGACATGTGCTCCATCATCACACCAACAACTAAAGAATGAACCCCATCTTAATGCAATCAAGTAAATCCCTACTACATGTACACTACATCCGTCATGAACAACAAACTCAAATCATTCCATGATTTCCATTGCCCTTAAAGTTTAATATATCTCGTATCCAAAAATCTCCTTACTCGAGTCATCCTCGATCTCAACCTCTGCATCTCATAATTGATTCACAAGTATACCTCAGACGGAAATTAATACAACATATAGCTATGCAATATGAGTGTCGATACCACGATCTCAAAGTCATAAAACACAATATCTAATACTTGGCTCAAAGTCATAAAACAAAACATCTAATAACCCACAATATCTTTGTTTCATGAATACCACGATCTCGCACCGAAATTCAACTAAATCCTATATGAACTCATATATCACTAATTATATGGTACCTCAACTCATCAAATAAGTTTGCATTTATTATCATGACAATCAAGCCAACTTTCTCAAGTGATCCAAACTCAAATTGCAACACATATAACCCACTGATAGAAAGAAAATTCTTCACATAACAACATAAGGATAACACAGCCTCAGAACATCCTGTAGGAGATAACTCACATGCTTTGCCTCAAACTGGCATTTCATTATGCTCTACCATGGTCACCACCACTCTGCGTTAACTTAATCTTCCCGAGTCTGAACTTGTAAACAAGACATAAGAATCTACTTCATTCCACATATATACATCTGAAAGATCTCTCAACATTCTCACAACTCAGAGTCGTACACAACACATCAAGAAAGAAATCAATCACCTAATGGTCCTCTTCACATCCCAAGAAAACTATTCTCATCACATCCAAGCCATCTACACACATTCAGCAGTCATAGCACACTCATCATTTAACAACCCAAACACTCACCAAGCCATAAGTCACCAGGAAATAAGCACCATTCCTAGGGACACTACCAGACATAGAAGTCCAAAAGCACATATTCACACAACTAAAACCATCGAGCCCCCAAGTTGCGGTCAAAACCAAGCCTCATGTCCTCCAAAATGGCCAAAAACCACCACATCGAGTGAACATCTCGCACCTCATCCATGGAATCGCAGGCTGTCAATGCATATCTAATACCTGAGCGCTCAACACAACACACGAGTAAGTGGAAGGAATTCAAAGAGATATGCTTAAAGCTGAATCAATGTAGTACGATAAGGAATGAAGGATGGGAAATTTCATCCTAGATGCCCTATAGCCTCTCGAAGATAGGTATGGACGTCATCATATCGATCCACATGACTCTGCTAGACATTTTCTCATAACTTGTAAAACCGATGAACTTAGAGCTCTGATACCAACTTATCACAACCCAAAATCCAACTAGTCGTGATGGCACCGAAACTAACCCGTTAGGTAAGCCAAATAACACTAAACACAATTTACTAATATAATTAAAAGCCAAAAGTGAAATAACTGAATCTTTATATAACTCTAAAGGACTGGTAGTACAAGGCATGAGCCACTAAGACATAGATTTACAAACTGAAATGAGAAATGATACATCATCTATTTCAAATGTACATGAACAAATCTCAAATCTAGAACTACCAAGAACTAGTGGTAGCACAATCTGGAACACTGTACATTTTCAATGCTAGCTCTCGCCATTCACAGTAACGTCATGTCCAAAATTTTCACGCAAGGTGCATAAGTGTAGTATGAGTACAACCAACCCTATGTACTAAATAAGTATACTAACAAACTTCGACGAGGTAGAAGAAGAAAGAACTATAAATGATACTCACTAACATCTGTATAGCTCATAATTTCAATAAGTATAGAATGTATATGTGATCAAATCGCAAAAATCTTAGGTAAAACCACTTTAATGCTTACAATTCTTTGTTTTCAAATATTATGCTTAGTCAACAGTCCAGCAAAGGAATATATGCAAGTAAATCAGGTAAACAGTAAAGGAAATTGCAACTAAAGATGAAATGCAATAACCACATATCAGTCCATTGCGGTGCGCAACCCGATCAAAATAATAATAAGCCAATAATAGTAACCAGCTCTGCTAGAGCTCACATCAACCAGAAACCAGACCGTTTCTCACATTCCGCATGTACACAATGAAGAGATAAATATAAGATGGTGACCCTATGGGGATTGATCCTTATCCACATGCAAGCACGGCTAATTCAACGTGCTACTAGACCCGCGTGGTCACAAGCTCAATATCATATACCACTCAGCATGGTCACCTGCTCAATATCACCATACAGACAACTCACGTGCTGAACGAAAAACCCACATGCCATAATATAAGTGTCTAGATTAGCACGGACAACTCACGTGTCGATACTCACAATCTGCCCAAAGTGGTAACAGGCTCAACATCACAATCCTCCCAGCGTGGGCATTACAACAAAATCCGCCCAGCGTGGTCACAAGTATAACAATAAAAAATGCATCGGCGCGATCATAGGAATTAAAACACAATCCGCTCGGTGAGTCACATGTTTAACAACTCAATACGCCCAACGTGGTCACAGGTATAACAACATAATTCGCTCGGCGTGGTCACGTTCATAACAACACCCAATCCACCCGGCGTGGTCACAAGCATCCAGTTCCAATCATATCACACATAAGAAATATAGAAGAATACATATATGGGATCAACGAATATCAGATTTAATGCCCTAGACTGGTAGAAGTGACAAGCTAAAGTGTATGCATATGCAAAGTATGTTATCATAGCTCAAATCGGAAATTTCATCGCAGAATAACAATTTCCAAGTTTATTCTGGGAATTAGCTTCTTCGTAACCTCAAACATGGTTCAAATAGTTCACGACAATGTTACAAATAGGAGGAATATTTTAGCTTAAATCTTAACAGTCAATTCTAGTCATATCATAATCTAAGCACTACCTAGAGCACCGATAAATACCCTGATGCTCGCACATGGGCTCAAAGACCACACATATGCGCACCCAAAGCACGTAGCTATCACACATAATTTAGGAAACTAGTGCCTCAACCAAGCTTAGGTAAGTTACTTGACTCAAAGAAGCCAAAACAAATACCGATCAAGCCAAACAACACTCTAGAATTCCATCTCGAATGTATCAACCTCCGAATGACTTGAAACTAGCTAAAAGAAACTCGAATGCATCAAATAATGCCAAAGGAAACCAACCCAAATAATAAAGGTCAATCTTCAATCAATAACTCAAAGTCAACCAAAAAGTCGAACCCGGGACCGTACCTCAGAACCCGACAAAACTTATAAATTCTGACAAATCATTCAATTACGAGTCCAACCATACTAATTTAACTCAAATTTGACTCCGAATCGATGTTCTAAACTCAAAAATTCACCTTAGGAAAGTTTACACAAAACCCCCAGTTTCTCTTTAAATTTCATAATCCAAATGCCAAAATCGAAGATAGATTCATGAAATATAATCCAAAATGAGTAGAAAACACTTACCCCAATCCACGTGGTGAAAATCGCCTCCAAAATCCTCCAAAATTGAGCTCCCAAGTTCATAATGTGATAAAATGAGCAAAACCTTTGTATACGGCTAAAATCAGAGAGTCTGATTTTGTGATCATTATGGCATTTCACAGCCCCTCTTCAGAAGCCTCGAGGCACAACTCGAGGTTTGACCCCTAGGGTTCCCTATGCTCGAGATTTAGCATCCATCACTTAACAACTAAAATTAAAACAGAGAGAAAACGAGATGCTACAGGAGTTTGTATCTTGCTTTCAAATGGAGAGAATGGAATTACCACCAGTCTCCGATGACTGGCAGTGTAGGACTTCACCCAAGGTTTGCACGAACGAAGCTTGATAGCTTGGAAGCAGATAAAGCAGAACTTGGTTAAATATCATGCTGTGATGTGGGCAGATGTCCACAACCAGTATCAATCAAAGATTAGGGTCGAGGACGACCAACTAGGAGCCCCCTCGGGCTCAGTATATCCCAACAGGCTCCTGGCAAAGGAACCAAGGCCAAACAAAGAAAGGTACCAATCGTACACTGAAGATCAAAGAAACGCCCCAAGGTGTAACATACCCCAAAATGACTGAAGGGCAGATCGTGGTCATAATCCTCGGGGACTCGTGAGCATAGCCGGATTTGACAGACACGTAGGACCAATGGGTTTTGGCCACCTAGTGTGTTTGATTTTACCTATGGCTGATACTATCTGAGTACAACTCTAACATTGATGTTTCGAACATCGTATCTGCCATAGGTAAAATCAAAGACACTAGGTGGCCAAAACCCATACTATCAGATCCGTCGCAATGGAACCATAACATTGTGTGTGAATTTCACGGCACACACGGTCATAGGACCGAAGATTGTAGACATCTCCGAGAAGAAGTAGCCCAACTATTCAACAAAGGGCACCTTCGAGAGTTCCTCAGCGACCGATCCAACAATAAAATTCACGAAAAAAAGGCGAGCTAGAAAAATGAAATAGAAGAGCCACAACATGTCATCCACATAATCATTGGAGGAATTGACATCCCACAGGAACCCATTTTCAAACGAACAAAAATATCCATCAACAATGAAAAACGAACTCGAGGTTACATACCCGACAGCGCACTCACATTCAGCGAAGAAGGCATCGAGGCCCTATCTCAGCCTCATAACAATGCATTGGTAATTTCTTTTCTTATGAGTACATTTCAAATAAACGTGTGCTTGTGGATCCAGGTAGCTCAGCCAACATTATCAGGTCGAGGGTGGTGGAGCAGCTCAGATTGCTTGACCAGAACGTGCCCGCCTCTTGAGTCCTCAACAGATTTAACATGGCGAGCGAGACAACAAAAGGGGAGATTGATAACTAGGGAGTTTGATACCTTTTATACTCGTTCTTGCTTATGTTTTAATTAAGAATTTGTACAAAATAGTACCAAAAGGCTCACAAGTTGTGCTTGAATGCAGGTTTGATCAACGAAGTGACAAGATATCAAAGATCAGCTCAAAAGGAGTGAAACTTGCACAAGTACCAAGACAAGACAAAGCTCAGGCAAAACAGGCCCAATGCGGCCGCACACCATTCTGTGTGGTCCGCACAAGGAGGTTCAGAGAGGTTGATTTCTAGGCCAACAAGCAATGTGGCCGAATTAGGTTTTGTGCGATCCACGCTGGGATCAATGCGGCCGCACTCGATTTAGTGTGGTGCATAGTAAGAAGAATCAGAAAGTTGCCAGATTTCGAGTTTCATGCCAATGCGGCCCGCGCTCCATTTTATGCGGACCGCACTAGAAGCCTCTGCGGCCGCAGTCCACTCTATACGGTCCGCATAGCCAGAGTTCAGAGAAATATATTTTCAAGTTCAGAGCCTTAGTGCGGCCGCACACCATTTTGTGCGGTCCACACTAGCCCCGCAGGGGTATTTTTGTCCAAATTTTTAAGCTTAGTATAAATAGCTTCTTTTTCCATTTTCAGGTTATCAGATAGTATTAGCTAAGAGCTGTGCTCGTGGGTTCGAATATTTTAGCTATTTTGGGCAATTTTATCTACAATTCAACATTGAATCTTCTTGTTCATCTTAGTAATTAATTAATATGAGTTTTTCTTCATGTATTTCTTGCTTTTCTTCTTTAATTATGAGTAGCTAAACACATAAGCTAGGGTTGTGGCTCAACCCTAGTGTGGGTAATTGATGGGTCTTGTATTTTAGTGTTAGATTGACTATGGGCGTTTGATATTTGGGCTAATTTCATGTTTAATTGCTGAATTAGTGGTTACAAACACTAGTTTGTGTTTAGTTGACTTGAGCTCTTCTTGAGAAAGAGAGCTTGAGTCTCGAAAATTGGTCCAACAAGGAATTGGGGCGTACTCAAGAGATTGATAGCCCCAATTAAAGGGTTAAACCTCGAGAGAGTAATACCCGACTTGAACCTTTATTGCTTGTGCAAACTTGCATACCCAATTGGTCTTGAGAAAGTCAATTCGGGCAAAATCACTTGAACCACTGAGAGGTGTAGAGTGGGTAAAATCGTTCAACGGTTATATCATACTCCCCAAACATGTTAATCGTGCCTTAGACTCAAGTATCCTTCAATTGACCACCTAGGTGAAAGTCACTACCCTAGTGCCTTTTAAACCATTTGAACAACCCGCAAGATTTTACTCTTAGCTTATTCTAGTTTCATTTATCATTGTAGTTTGATAAAAATAGAAGTAAAACAAAAAACTCAAAAATATTTAGAAGTGTAATTTGGAACACATACCCAACTCTAAACTAGATAGATACCCGACTCCAACATCTAGCTCTCTGTGGAAATCGATCCCGACCCTAAATCGGGTAAAAGCTGCTTCGACCCTCTCTTGCTACTTAATAGTAGTGCAGGGTAGGCCTAGATCACTTTTGGCGCCGTTGCCGGGGAGCTAACGATTTTGGCTATCTATTTAGTTAGTTTTGTGTATTGTTCTTCTTTACTTCTTTGTTACTAACTTTTTTTGTGTCACAACTCAAGTACTAAAATGGCATCGAACAACGCTAATGACCCTCTTGGAAATGTGATTGCGGGGGAGGAGGTAGATGATGTCGGAGATCATAAAGTGCCTCTTGTACCTCAAGGACAACGTAAAGGCCGCTGGGCTAATGCTAATGTCAATGACAATATCCCAGACCCTCCTCCGCCACCTCCAAGAGTGGCTCCTAGAGTACTTCCGAACCAAGGCTATGCGAGTGCTATTGTCCCATCCCGAATCCGGGCAGGCAATTTTCAAATAACCAACGTGATGTTGACCTTGCTTGAGCAGTGTGGGTATTTCACGGGCGCTGCAAATCAAAATGCTTACAAACATCTCAAGGGGTTCGTGGATACATGTTGGGGGAGCAAATAGACTAATGTGTTCGAGGATGCTCTTAGGTTGATACTCGTCCCATTCTCACTTAGGGGGATGGTTTTCGATTGGCTCGAGCGTCTTCCCAACTATTCCATTACAACTTGGAATGAGTTGGCGGATAAGTTCATTGCTAAATTTTTCTCAGCGGGACATATGGCAACATTGCGAGATGAGATATTGGCTTTCAAGCAAGAGCCCACGAAACCTTTACATGAGATTTGGGAGAGTTATAGAATGATGGTGAAGGAATGCCCCAACAATTATATTACCGAGGCTACGATACAACAAACCTTCTACTGGGGCATTAATACAACAAAACAATGCATAGTGAACCAAATTACTGGGGGCAACTTTATGAAGATTTCTTATGACGAGGCATGTAATATTCTTGATGAGATGACTGACACTTCTTCTGCATGGCAAAGTAGAGCCAATGAGCCCAGGGTGACCCCACGGTTACTCATCTGCACAAGGAATTACATGACCATGGGCAAGCTATAGCTGAGCTAACAACTACTTTGAACCAATTCGCAAAGGAACAGTTGCAGCAAGTTCAAAATCCCCACCAAGTGAATGCCATGGAGGGTGTCAATATGCTTGTCAATAAAAGAAGGCAAAGAAGGCAGCAAAACCAAAGAAAATTCTGAGCAATATGATGATGACTGTGATGGATTTAAAAATGATGGTTATGATGAACAAAGTGAAGAGGTTCAATACGTGAATAATTATCAAGGCCAACGGGGCGACTCTTCCAACCAACAACAATGGAGACCTCAAGGCAATTGGGGAAATCAACAACAAGGCAATGACAATTGGGGGAACAACAACCAAAAACACAACTGGGGCAATCAGAACAACAACCAAAACAACAACTGGGGTAATCAGAATAACAATCAAAACAACCAAGGAAATTGGAATGGTAATAATAACAATTGGGGTGGTAATAACAATCAAGGTGGATGGAACAATGGAAACCAAGGAAACCGGGGGCAAGGCTTTCAAAGGACCCCAATGTACCAACAACCGAACAATTCACATCTTTTCCTCTCAAGGTCCTAGTTCTTCTATAAATGATATGGGTATAATTGAAATTATGTTTGAATAAATGATGAAGAAGAATTCAGATTCTGATGCGCAGTTGGCTTCCCACAATACCTCAATCAGAAATTTGGAGGTGCAATTAGGCCAAATCTCACAGTCTTTAAATACTCGCCTTAAGGGTTCTCTACCAAGTGATACGGTAGTGAACCCGAAGGGTGGGAACAATCATGTTATGGCAGTAACAACAAGAAGTGGGAGAGGCGGTGATGTGCATGCCTCCAACCAAAAGCAAATTGTGGATGATGATGTTGAGTTGCAAGAAGATGAAGTTCCTTTGGTGGTTGAAAATGTGATTGATAAAAATGTGAATGAAGAAGTGAGGATTGATATTCAAGATATTGAGGAGGAAACTCAAAATGATGTGAACCCGTCTAGGGATCACATAATAGACATGCTGGAGCCGGTTGTGCCTAAAGCCAAGGATCATTTGCCAAGGCCACCTCCGCTTTATCCTCAAAGGCTCGCAAAGCAGAAAAATAAAAATCAGTTTAAAAAGTTCATTGACATGATAAAGAGCTTATCCATCAATGTGCCTTTGGTGGAGGCTCTTGAACAAATGCCGGGCTATGCCAATTTCATGAATTACTTGGTAACAAAGAAGCAGTCTATGGATTGTGAAACTATAAAGATGACTCACCAAGTTAGTGCAATAGTGCATTCAATGGCCCCAAATCTTGAAGATCCCGGTGCTTTCACCATTCCTTGCACCATTGGGAGTGAGGATTTTGCTAAAGCTCTATGTGATTTTGGGGCTAGTATCAATTTGATGCCTTATTCCATTTTCAAGATTATGGCTATTGGGAAGCCGAGGCCGACTTCCATGAGATTACAAATGGCAGATAGAACGATGAAGAGACCATTGGGTATATTGATGATGTGCTTGTCTGGGTGGACAAATTTATCTTTCGAACTGACTTAGTGATCTTGGATTGTGAGGTAGATTATGAAGTTCCTATAATTTTGGGGAGACCTTTCCTTGCTACGGGAAAGGCCTTAGTTGATGTGGAAGCAGGGGAACTCACCTTCCGGGTGGGTGACGAGAAAGTGGTCTTTCATGTGTGAAAATCAATGAAGCATCCCAACACTACCGAGGTGTGCTCTTTTGTGGACCTCATTACAGTAGTGATAATTGATGACACAAGTGCAATGATCAATGTGGAAGACCCATTGGAGGCCGTATTATTGAATCTTGATGTCAATGAGGATGCAAGCCGAGTGCAGTGCGTGAATGCTTTACATGGAATGGGCTCTTACTCTTATGAGCCTAGGAAATTAACTTTGGACCTTGAGAATAGAAAGTCTCCACCAACAAAACCTTCAATTGAGGAGCCTCCGGTGTTGGAGTTGAAACCGCTGCCTCCATACCTCAAGTATGAGTTCTTAGGCTCAAATTCTACTTTACCAGTTATTATTTCTTCTTGCCTTACTAACATGAAGGTTGATGCCACATTGGCGGTGCTTCAAAAGCGAAAAAGGCAATTGGATGGACTTTAGCTGATATTCGGGGAATAAGCCTTGCATTCTGTATGCACAAGATTATTCTGGAAGATGATGCAAAGCACTCCTTGGAGCATCAAAGGAGGTTGAATGAGGCAATGCAAGAAGTTGTGAAAAAGGAGGTAATCAAGTGGTTGGATGTCGGGGTTGTGTACCCCATCTCTGATAGCTCTTGGACTTCACTGGTGCAATGTGTACTGAAGAAGTGTGGCATGACCATGGCTACAAATTCACAAAATGAGTTGATTCCTACAAGAACTGTCACCGGTTGGAGGGTATACATGGACTACCGCAGGTTGAATAAGGTGACCCGCAAGGATCACTTTCCTTTGCCTTTCCTTGACCAAATGTTAGACTGACTTGCTGGGCGTGCCTTCTATTACTTCTTGGATGGGTATTCTGGGTACAACCAAATCTTGATTGCTCCAGAAGATCAGGAGAAGACCACATTCACTTGTCTGTATGGCACTTTTGCCTTTTCTAGGATGCCTTTTGGGTTGTATAATGTACCGACTACATTTTAGCGGTGTATGATGGCCATTTTCACCTATATGGTGGAAGACATTTTAGAGGTGTTCATGGATGACTTTAGTGTTGTGGGGGACTAATAGAGTTTTGGCCCGTTGTGAAGAAACCAATATTGTCCTTAATTGGGAAAATGCCACTTTATGGTGGAATAAGGAATAGTTCTTGGGCATAAAATTTTGAAGCATGACATTGAGGTGGATAAAGAAAAGATCGATGTGATTTCAAGGCTCCCTCCCCTACATCCATCAAGTGAATTCAAAGTTTTCTTGGGTTTGCGGGATTCTACCGGAGATTTATCAAAGACTTTCGAAGGTAGTGAATCCCATGTGCAAGTTGTTGGAAAAAAGATGCTAAGTTTGTGTTTGATGAAAATTGTATGCAAGCCTTTGAACTTCTCAAGTATAAGTTGACCACCACTCCTATCATTACCATGCCTAATTGGAGCTTACCCTTTGAGCTCATGTGCGATGCGAGCAATGTTGCAGTTGGGGAGGTTTTGGGTCAAAGAGTGAACAAAATGTTTCGTCCGGTGTACTATGCGAGCATGACAATGAATGATGCTCAAATGAACTACACGGTGACCGAGAAAGAACTTTTGGCTATTATGTTCGCAATGGAAAAATTTCGGCCGTATCTTATGGGTGCTAAGGTTATTATTCATATCGACCATGCCGCACTCCGGTACTTAATGTCGAAGAAGGATTCCAAAGCTAGACTGATGTGATGGGTCTTGTTACTTCAAGAGTTTGATTTGGAGATTGTGGACCGAAAGGGTAGTGAGAACCAAGTGGCGGACCACTTGTCTCACTTGGAGGAGGAGGGGAGGCCTCGTGATGGCCTAGAGATCAATGATTCATTTTCCAATGAACAACTCCTTCTGGTGTCGATGAATGATATGCCATGGTTTGCTGATGTTGCTAATTTCCTTGTGTATCATCCCGTGTGAGCTCTCTTCTAACCAAAGGAAAAAGCTCAAGTGTGATAGTTTGGACTTCTATTGGGATAAGCCGTACTTGTTCAAGATTTGCACGGATGCTGTGATCCGAAGGTGTGTCCTGAAGGAAGAGCAATTGAGTATCTTGGAGGCTTATCATTCCTCTCCCTATGGTAGCTATCATGGCAGGGTGAGGACGACTTCTAAAATTCTTAGTTGTGGGTTTTATTGGCCAACTTTGTTCAAAGATGCAGGTGATTTTGTGAAGAGATGTGATGAATGCCAAAGAGCGGGTGGAATTTTGAAGAAAGATGAGACACCTCTTAATACAATTCTTGAAGTATATATCTTTGATGTATGGGGCATTGATTTCATGGGACCATTTGTTAGCTCTTGTGGGAGCACTTACATTCTTGTGGTGGTTGACTATGTTTCAAAGTGGGTTCAAGCCGTGGATTTGCCCAACAATGAGGCCCAGAGTGTTGTTGCATTTCTCAAGAAAAGCATTTTTACAAGGTTTGGTACTCCACATGCAATCATAAGTGATGATGGGTCTCATTTTTGCAATAGAGCTCTTGACACTTTGCTTTCAAAGTATGGTTTCAATCACAAAGTTTCTACTCCCTATCATCCTCAAGCAAGTGGTCAAGTTGAAGTCTCCAACAGGGAAATCAAAAGCATATTGTCAAAGACGGTAAATGCAAATAGGACCGATTAGTCAAAGAAGTTGGATAACGCTCTATGGGCTTATAGGACTGCTTATAAGACTCTGATTGGTATGTCTCTGTATTGGTTGGTATTTGGGAAAGCTTGTCATCTACCGGTTGAGTTAGAGCACAAGGCCATGTGGGCTTTGAGGAAGCTAAATCTTGAGTGGGATATTGCAGCCAATCTTTGTGTGGAGCAGCTTAATGAACTTAATGAATTCTGATTCCATGCCTACTCCAGTTCGTCCTTGTACAAAGACAAGATGAAGTACCTTCATGATAAATATGCTCGTGGAAAGGAGTTTAAAGTAGGTGATTTGGTTCTCTTGTTCAATTCTCGGTTACGTCTATTTCCGGGAAAGCTTATATCAAAATGGAGTGGACCTTTTAAAGTGGTGTGTGTGACCCCTTTTGGTGCTCTTGATTTCAAAAACAAAAATGGAGAGGTCTTCAGAGTTAATGGGCACCGGGTCAAGCATTATCTTGGATAAATTAATGACAGCCACGTGGTGGCACTTCTTAATCTCAAATGATGTGATGATAACCTGCGTCGTGCCACGACATTAAATATGGCGCTTCTTGGGAGCCAACACATGTGTTTTTCTTCTTGTTTTATTTTATTTTCATTGTAGTGTAGGTTGATTTTTGAGCTAACTGGTTGTGACAGGTTACATGATTGTGTTGGTGCAGTGCAGGACATAGTGGAAAAAGTGTCCAGGCCTCTAAACATTGCAATGCGGCCACACTACATTTAGTGCAGACCGCACTGGTGAAGGAGGAAATGTCCAATCTCTGAAGTTTCCCATCGCGGCCGCAGTACATTTTGTGCGGTCCGCGGTGGACCACTGCGGCCGCATGGCATTTTGTGCGGACCGCAGTGGATTGACTGTCTAAACTTGAAAAAGGTTATGTAGTGCGGACCGCGGTCCATTTTGTGCGGTCATCTTGCCCGTTACTCGTAATTCATAGCTTGGACTTGTTAATCTTCATCTCATCTCACATATGGTAACTTAATGTCAATTTAATTGCTTTAAATTTGGTTATTTTCTTTTTCTTTTTGTTTTACTTGGCTATTATTCTTTTCTTCCTTTATTTTCTTTCATAGATTAGGTTAGGGTAGTTAATCATTTGATTAAAATAGACATAGGTAGTTAAAATCAATGGGCAATCACTTAGGGACATTACTTAAGTGCAAATTTGGGCTTTAAATCAAACATACCTTGAACCCTAACTTAGTGCCACAGCTGGCCACTCAGTGCGGACCGCTATCGTTTTTGTGCGGTCCGCGGTGCCCAGTAACATTTTATGCGAACCGCATTGATGAAAGTCCTGAAAGCTGAACCTTGGGGATTGCGGCCGCACTACATTTTGTGCGGTCTGCATTGGTCCCTGTGCGGCCGCACTACATTTTGTGCGGTCCGCACTACCTGGATACAAAGAGTGGTTATTATGATCCCCACCTCTGTGCGGACCGCATGACTTTTTTGTGTGGTCCGCATTGACCCCTATGCAGCTTCACACCATTTTTTGTGGTCTGCACTGTGTGACTTCTGAAAACTGCCTGTAATTTTCTTTTCTGTTCTGCAACTCTTTCTGCAACACTACTTTTAACTGCTTCTATTGATATTAACAAGCGTATTGAATTGTGTTTACAGACAATGGTGAAAAAATGAGGTAAAGGCTCTAAACAACTAGGCATAAAAGAGTCCTCTTGGGGAGGGAAACAGAAGATAATTAGACTTACTACTCAAGCCTGGAAAAATATTAAAAACACAAGGAAATTGATAAGAGCAACTGATAGAGCCATTTTCATGTTGGGGAGTGAGTACGAGACCTCCTGAGAGATCTCTTTAGACTCTGTGCCAGAGTACATCCTTGACTGGCCGGAGAGGAACAAGCTAAGAGACACATCTTCAGCATCCCCCACTGCCCAAGCATCAGTGAATGTTTCTTCTGAGTCGTTTGAGGGCTCAGGTTCAGGTAGTGGGGAATAGTCCACCTCTCACCACAGCGTCATTATCCGGAGAGGGTGCAGTAGGTGATGAGGAGGAAGTATGAGGACAAGAAGTAGTTGGATAAGGGGGCGAACCTCAAGTGGGGGGGTGTTTTTAGAAATATGATTCGTAGTTTCTTGTTTTGAAAGTTTGCAATAAACCTTTTGTTTGCTTAATACCATGGTTCTTTCCAAAGGTGGAGTTTTGTGTGAACCAGGTGCCTCTTCCCAATGATGGATGGCGTGACAACCTTCTTAAGGATTTGAGTCCGTTTTTATTTTTTGTTTTTCGTAGTTAGTAGTTAAGGGCGCCTCAAGCAAAGCTTCACTTGCGCCTAGCACATTTGCCTTTGATCTTATGGTCAAAAAATAAATTGTTGTGTTTAGGATGGTAAAAGTCATGACCTTGAGACTCATGTGTTAATCGATAATCATCAAGTGGTTTTTCGGGACCAACGTGTGGTCAAATCTTATCTAAGATCGTTGTGGGCCCCCGACTCTATGTCTTTAGCGATCCCATAGCTTGTGTGGTGAGTAATTACATTGCAAGTCCAAGTCCCGAGCCATTGGTCTAGAACTTGCCCTAAATGTTTGTTGAGGCAAAATCCTATGTGAATTTTGACCTGAGACATGATTATAGGCTCTCCTTGGTCCAAATGATAGCTTGAACACTTCTATAACCTACTAATGATATGATCCCTAGTTAACCCTTTTGAGCCTTAGACCTTTTCCATGCAAGACCCATAGTACAAGCCAATGCACATTCTAAAAGATACCCTCTCTTGGCACCCGATCTTTCCTTTAGCACATACAAAAGCATAAGTTTGGGGGGAGAGACGAGGATGGCAACAAAGTGGTAAAAAGTCACAAAAAATGAAGAAAAGGAAAGGCAATGAAAAAGAAAGAAAAACAAAAAAAGACAAAAAGAATGTTCAATGTGAAAAAGAATAAAAACGGATTCAAGAAAAGCAATGAATGAAAGGTGTGGAAAGTTGAAAAAAGGAGAAAGGTTTGAAATGTATAAGAAAGAGTGACAGTGTGTCTCTCTAACCCTTAGAAAGAAGTGAAATGACTCAAAGAGTCACGTGAATGTGTGCTAAATGAATCAAAAGAAATGTTTAAGGGAAGATGGAACCCACTTAGACCAAACATCTCCTACCCTGAACCAAAATCCTTCTCAGTGTCTCCACAAAAGCCCTATATAATCTTGAGTTGAATGAAGCTTATATTAGTGGTGAATCACATAAGGGGCAAGCATATGGTACTTAGAGCCGGACTTATGACTTTTTATTGAGAGGGGTGAGTGGATTTCCAATAACCTCGTTCTGAGTGCCACTATTTTAAAGGTGAGGTTTGCTAAGGGAGAGTTGAGGATGTGTGAGTTTGGGTTCCACAATGACCAAAGTAATAGAAAGAGTTTTTGATGTGTTGAGTCAACTCTTGATGCTCTTGTGTCGATCTTAATCTATGGTATTTGAAAGAGTAAATGTTTTTAATGATTTATTTGTATTGAGGGCAATGGTTAGTCCCAATTGATGCTAGATGAGGTCACTTTAGGACAGCTGGAATTTTCTTGGACGTTCTCTTGAGGGGTGGGTCTTATTTTATTTGCTTGAGGACAATCTAAAACTTAAGTTTGGGGAAGTTGATAACTAGGGAGTTTGATACCTTTTATACTCCTTCTTGCTTATGTTTTGATTAAGAATTTGTACAAAATAGTCCCAAAAGGCTCACAAGTTGTGCTTGAATGCAGGTTTGATCAACAAATTGCCAAGATGTCAAAGATCAACTCAAAAAGGAGTGAAACTTGCACAAGTACCAAGACAAGACAAAGCTCAGGCAAAACAGGCCCAATGCGGCCGGCACACCATTATGTGTGGTCCGCACAAGGAGGTTCAGAGAGGATGATTTCTAGGCCAACAAGCAATGTGACCGCATTAGGTTTTGTGCGGTCCGCGCTGGGATCAATGCGGCCGCACTCGATTTAGTGTGGTGCATAGTAAGAAGAATCAGAAAGTTGCCAGATTTCGAGTTTCAAGCCAATGCGGTCTGCGCTCCATTTTATGCGGACCGCACTAGAAGCCTCCGCGGCCGCAGTCCACTCTATACGGTCCGCATAGCCAGAGTTCAGAGAAATGGATTTTCAAGTTCAGAGCCTTTGTGCGGCCGCACACCATTTTGTGTGGTCCGCACAAGGAGGTTCAGAGAGGTTGATTTCTAGGCCAACAAGCAATGTGGCTGCATTAGGTTTTGTGCGGTCCGCGCTGGGATTAATGCGGCTGCACTCGATTTAGTATGGTGCATAGTAAGAAGAATCAGAAAGTTGCCAGATTTCGAGTTTCAAGCCAATGCGGTATGCGCTACCCATTTTATGCGGACCGCACTAGAAGCCTCTGCGGCCGCAGTCCACTCTATACGGTCCGCATAGCCAGCGTTCAGAGAAATGGATTTTCATGTTCAGAGCCTTAGTGCGGCCGCACACCATTTTGTGCGGTCTGCACTAGCCCCTGCAGGGGTATTTTTGTCCAAATTTTTAAGCTTAGCATAAATAGCTTCTTTTCCCATTTTCAGGGTATCAGATAGTTTTAGCTAAGAGCTGTGCTCGTGGGTTCGAATAATTTAGCTATTTTGGGCAATTTTATCTACATTTCAACATTGAATCTTCTTGTTCATCTTAGTAATTAATTAATATGAGTTTTTCTTCATGTATTTCTTGCTTTTCTTCTTTAATTATGAGTAGCTAAACCCATAAGCTAGGGTTGTGGCTCAACCCTAGTGTGGGTAACTGATGGGTATTGTATTTTAGTGTTAGATTGACTATGGGTGTTTGATATTTGGACTAATTTCATGTTTAATTGCTGAATTAGTGGTTGCTAACACTAGTTTGTGTTTAGTTGACTTGAGCTCTTCTTGAGAAAGAGAGCTTGAGTCTCTAAAATTGGTCCAACAAGGAATTGGGGCGTATTCAAGAGATTATATCCCCAATTAAAGGGTTAAACCTCGAGAGATTAATACCCGACTTGAATCTTGATTACTTGTGCAAACTTGCATACCCAATTGATCTTGAGAAAGTCAATTCAGGCAAAATCACTTGAACAACCAAGAGGTGTAGAGTGGGTAAAATCGTCCAACGGTTATATCATACTTCCAAAACATGTCAATCATGCCTTAGACTCAAGTATCCGTCAATTGATCACCTCGGCGAAAGTCACTACCCTAGTGCCTTTTAAACCATTTGAACAACCCGCAACATTTTACTCTTAGCTTATTCTAGTTTCATTTACCTTTGTAGTTTGATAACAATAGAAGTAAATCAAAAAACTCAAAAATGTTTAGAAGTGTAATTTGGAACACGTGCCCAACTCTACACTAGATAGATACTCGACTCCAACATCTAGCTCTCTGTGGAAATTGATCCCGACCCTAAATCGGGTAAAAGTTGCTTCGATCCTCTCTTGCTACTTAATAGTAGTGCAGGGTAGGCCTAGATCAGAGATCACCATCCCGGTCAACGTGGCTGGCACAACCAAAAATGTCAAGTTTCATGTCATCGAAGGAGACATATGGTACAATGCCTTGCTCGGAAGGCCATTGATGCACTGCATGAGAGTAGCACCATAAACCCTTCATCAAATGATAAAGTTTCCAACAATGGACGGAATAAAAAGGGTATACGGGGAGCAACATGCAGCAAGAGAGATATTCGCAGTGCACAATGTGGCACCGGCATCGACACCTTCAACATCAAAGGAGCCAAAGGATAAACAAACAACGAAGTAGCAATCACAAGCTACATTCTTATATGCACCGAGTGAATGAGTAAAGGACCGTACTGTGTCCCCGGAGCGAGCAGTTGAAGCATATTGAGGTTCAAAGCACCATCACTACTAAGGTATAACCGTCTCCCTTTTTATTTACGTCTTACACTAACCTGTGTGCAGGTGTCCGGTTAGAAAAATCGTAGCACCTTCCAGCTTGAAGACCTTAGGTTTTAAAGCATGCGTTGCACTCTTTTCCTTCAATCAGATTTTATCCCAAGAAGTTTTTTACCGACAAGGTTTTTAACGAGGCAACATCTATATGCTACCTAAGAAGAACTTAACAACTATTCAAAGCTTCTCTTCAATCAACCTCAAATACTGGGGGCATCCCCCCGGGAGATCACCTCCCCGGAGAAGTCAAGATGAGCTAAAGAGTCTCGATAGAAAATTGATGTATCGAGCCAAACGGTCAAATGAACCATGTACGCATCGAATAATCCCACCCTAGACGACGAAAACATGTATACTTGTACCAAGTAATCAAAGGAGTATCTTTTACCGTCAAAATTCTTCGCACTTCAAATAAGTTTGCTATTTTTACAAGAAACGGCCCCAGGGCCAGAAATTTCATGAACACTTGAGAACTCACATCAAAAACTCGAAGCTGTCAGACCTCCGGGCGGAAAACTTCGAGCTCATAAGCCCGTAATGAGGCAACATCAAGTTTATAAAGAACGGCTCCAAAGCCAAAAACTTTTGATATCTCAGGGACTGTCACCTACTGTCACCCCATCGAGCTATCAAAAACTCGAGGCCATACGACTACAAGCGAGAAACCTCGAGCTCGAAAACCTTCCATGTGGAAATGCTAGAAAATGTAATACCTCCATGAGGCAACCTCGAGCTCAAAAGACTTCCATAAAGAAATACCAAATCCGTAAGACCTCCATAAGACAACCTCGAGCTTGTAAGACCTCAAGCAAGGCATGAATTATACTTGTGATAAATAACAAAAGAATATGTAAGACATTAAGTAAGGCATGTTCAAATATATAAGACCTTACAAAGGGCATAATCCTGATCTTAAAGTCAAGGCTATATATTTGAACTTGTAAGATCCCTAAAAAGGCATACCCTTGATATGAACGCCGAGGCTACCTCACTCTAGGACTAAAAAGCTATGGCTAAACATAATGACTATGGTCATAAGGCTCCGGCCAAACTAACGCGACTCGAGGACACCCGACTGTCGCCATAAAATCACAGGCTTTCAATTACTTTGAAAATACTTTGAAAAGAACCGGTTAATCAGGCTACCCTTGGCATAAGCAAAAGTGCTTCAATCATGTCAGCTCCAAATAATGAAAAGGCTTCGAAATGATTCAACCATCGAGCGAAACCTCCAGAGTTGCTCATTTATTGTCACATAACGACTCACAATCAAGGTTCTTATCGAACCATCGAAGAGTCGGGCGAACACAAAAGCTTCAAAAAGTCATTGACGATGGAACAATAAAGCCTATATTAGAGGTCTTACTGACCCAACGCGTAAGAACCTAAGAGCCAGCCTATATTAGTGGTCGTACCAACTCAACGCATAAGAGCCCAAGCACTAGCCTATATTAGAGGTCGTAGCGACTCAACGCGTAGGAGCTCAAGCGCCAGCCCATAATAGAGGTCGTGCCGACCCAACAGATAAGTGCCTAAGAGCCAAAACTTAAGGGTCGATGAGCTCGAGTCAAAACCCGACTCGAAGACTTAGCCTGAAATGGTTAACTAAAAAGCGCCTAAGGCCAAGTGCGTAACAGTCTACGGGCCAACCCAACAAGCCTCAGGGTCGATTTGTAAACCTAAGGGTTTTAGCTCGAAGTCCAATTCATCTGTCTAATCATTGACTAACATCTAAATTCAAAACAAAAGAAAGACATACACAAGCAAAGGGAAATTCATAAAAGGGGAAAACTGAAAGGCTTCTTTTTATATGTATATGTAAAATAATTCAAGGCTTCATTTACAATGTTCTCTAAAAGCATTATACGTAGAATCAGAAAGGAAAAGCCTAGTCTACTTTCCCTCGGGGACCACAGCTCCATCGGCCTCTTCCTCATTATCTTCGGCATCAGATACGAGGAACTTGGCATTGTATTCATCCGCCTTGGCCTGCTCTATCTCTTTCGAGAGATCGATTCCCCTAGCGTGGATCTCCTTGGGGGTTCGAAATGATTCAACCATCAAAGGCTTCGAAATGATTCAACCATCGAACAAAACCTCTCGAAGTGCTCATTTATCGTCACATAACAGTTCACAATCGGGGTTCTTATCGAACCATCGAAGAGTCAGACGAACACAAAAGCTTCAAAAAGTCTTTGACGACAGAAAAATAAAGCATATATTAGATGTCGTACTGACCCAACGCGTAATAGCCAGCCTATATTAGAGGTCATACAGACCCAACGCGTAAGAGCCCAAGCGCCAGCGTATATTAGAGGTCGTACCGACTCAACGCGTAAGAGCCCAAGCACCAACCCATAATAGAGGTCATGTCGACCCAACACGTAAGAGCCTAAGAGCCAGCTTAAAATTCAAAAACTTAAGGCACAGTTGCAACAAGTTCAAAATCCTCGCCAAGTGAATGCCTTGGAAGGTGTCAATATGCTTGTCAATAAAAGAAGGCAACAAACCCAAGGAAATTCTGAGCAATATGATGATGACTGTTGTGAGCACGTGATTTTTGCCTCATACGAATTACTCCAAAATAATTCCCAAAATTAGGTTTTGGCCTTGATTATTTGTTATTTTTAGGAATTATTGCGTGATTTTTCTGCTTCTTTGCATATATTTGTGGGCATGTTTAATTTTATTAATGCATTAAAAATACAAAAATATAACATTGGCATTTAAGATTTGATTTTACATTTTTTGGAATTAATTAATAATTAGGATATCAGAAGACTTTGAAATGGTATCTCGTTTAATCACTTAGGCAGAATAACTGGGATTAGTTCAATAATTTGGTTGAATGTGTATAATAATCCACTGATTAGTATAATTTTATGCAAGTGGTTACTAATTGAGAAGCTCCTAATAGTGGTAGGGTAGTATTTGCATTATCAAATTAACTAAAAGCACTAATTGAGTGGACAATTAAGTGAATGATTAAAGAAATGAAAAGTTGAATTGGTAGTGAAAAATGAACTAATTGAATGCCCATTTAAGGGAGCTGAAAATCAGATTCAAGGGGGCGGAGAGAGCGGTATCCACTCGATATACACTCTGGATACACTGGATATACGGGGGTAAAATTCATTTTGGAGAGTGTAAAAACGATAGAACCAAATTTTCTGAAATATTGAGAGCGGAAGAACACCAGAGAGAGTTCAAAGCTAGAAAGAGAAAATAAAGAGAGATTTCCGGACTATTTTTCTTCTCCATTTTTACTGGTTTTCTCCGTGTTGCTGGGATTTCTGGATTGAGGTGTTGAAGCTACTGTGTTGAGCTTTATGCTGCTGTATTTTGCTGTTTGCTGTTTCTGATTGCATACCCCATTTTTCTGTTCTACATACCAGGTATTCTCTTGAAACTATGTTGGAAATGAAGCCTGATTAAGTTTGTGTAAAGATCTGTGAACCGAGCTGAAGTTTAAAGGAAAAACATTAAGTTCTTGTTGTAATTTCTGCTCGATGCTGTCATTTTATTGTTCATGCTTTCAGACTAGTTTATTTTGGATATTTCATTCCTAGATGTATATTTGATTTAAATGTTGGGTGAACTTTGTTTGAATATAGGTGATTCAGGAATACTGTAAACCTCGTATAATCATGTGTTAATTGAAGATTATGATCTTTAATTAATTAGTTAAGATTGGATGATTTGGATGTACGTTTCATGGTTGTGGTTCAAATTACAAGTTTAGACCCTTCATGTGGTTGGTCTAGTAAGCTTGGTTTGGATTTATTTCCTACTGTCCATTTTAGATCTGTTCCTATATAGCTTGAAATACAACACAATGGTTTTAGAGTTGTCCTTCAGTTCTGTTGTTGCTCATGTATGAGCACTTTTTTTATCTTAAAATGGGCTTTGAATGGGGTTTGAGCTTGGTTTTTGACTTGAAATTTTCAGATTCAGATTAACCTTTCATATTTAGTTTTTCTTTGGCAAGTTTCCATGACAAGTGGTATATTTTAAATATGTTATGATTGAATCAGAATTTAATATAAACTAGGGGGAAGGGACCTTTGAGTTTTGTTAATTGGTGAATAATTTGTGTAAAGGTGTGTTGTTGCAACTAGGATTGTATCTGCATTTTGGATCCTATGTTAGCATAAATATGTGCTTTGCATTTGATTCAAAGATTATCAGTATTTGTTCAATCCCAGAATTTCTTGAATGATGCAATTTGCTTCAAACATATTTGTTGGGTCGTGTATTGGGCTGCCATCATTGGCCTAATTTCTATGGTCTTCCCCTTCCACAATCAGGCTGCCAAACTAGGCTTCAAGTTGAGCCCAGTTATTTCATACGCTGAGCCTGCAGTAATGGACAACCAGGCGTGCGTTTTTGACTAACTCGGCCTTTCCACAATCAAATGTGGGTGGTCTGCTACCAGTTCATTTTTTTATTAAATAATTAGTTTAAGCTTTGCACATAAGTAGGAATTCCCTTACGTTCTTTGATGAACTAGTCACGTCCTTTTAATTAAATTGGGATGCGCCGTACCAAATAAAAATGACAAATGCGTGGCCCTCATATAATTATTTCTTTTGAAAAATACTTAAAATTTGAGGCGTGCCATTTAGCTAATTTTCAGGGCCCTCGCAAAGTTGATAACACGTTAGTTGCTTTAGGCACGTTTAATATACTGTCGTGGTTGTGGACGCATTCGCGTGACATGATTACAATTCTAAAGACAATTTGGAGTATGCGTTCGCGCAACTTCGAACAAATCTTCTCAATAAAAATGGGTTTTCGGAGGTTATTAAATTAAATTAGCTCATATAGTCCGAGGCGCGCCGCCTACCATTTAATCATACAAAAATGAAAAATGTTCGTAGTTTGTTTTAAGCACGCGCAACTTTGGCCAAATTCATTTTTATAGTAAAAATGTTATTAATTCAATTGTGTACACGTTCGCGCGACACGATTACAATTTCTAAAAAATGAACACTCGTAGTTTTCTTTAGGCTCGATTTAGACTAGTGTTGTAATTACGTATACGTTTCGCGTAACATGATGGAAAAATTTGATTCTAAAAAGTGACTTGACGGATGCGTTCGCGCAACTTCAACCAAATACTTCTTAATAAATCAACAAAAGCGTTATTAATCGAGGACACGTTCGCATGACATGATTTTGACGCGCCAAAAGTGTTATTAATTATGTACAATGCAAAACTAAAATGAATATACGTACGCGTGATTCGTTTCAAGACAATTCTATAATTACAAATAATCAAGCTAAAAGCGGTGATAAAAGCTAAAAATACACAACAAGGTTAAGACGTGTAATAAGTCAGATAATTTGGCCAAGTATAAATTGTTAAGCGACCGCGCTAGAACCACGGAATTCGGGAGTGCCTAACTCCTTCTCCCAGGTTAACAAAATTCCTTACCCGGATTTCCGGTTCGCAGGCTACAATACAGAGTCAATCTTTTCCTCGATTTGGGATTCGAACTGGTGACTTGGGACATCATAAATTATCCCAAGTGAAGACTCTGAATCTTTAAATAAACGAATCCCATTTCGATTGTCCTTTAATTGGAAAAACTCCCTTATGCCCTTTCCGGGTGTAGGAAAAAAGGAGGTGTGACAGCTCTGGCGACTCTGCTGGGGAACGAACCCAGAATCCCTGGTTCAGGGTTCAAGAATTTGAGCTTAGAATAATTGTTATATTTGGCTTTATTTTTTTATCTAGTTTTGTTCACATGTTTGTGCTTAATGTGCGAAATTTTACTTTTTACCGCTTTGATATTATCTAAACTGTATATATAAACTGTTACAAAACCCCTCTTCTTTCTGAGTCTTCTGAATTTATGGTGCACACGTGCGCGTAGCCCACCTTTTTGTTAGAAGTCATATCAAATAGAACGAAGTTGGGTCAAGTAACTAAGCCGGGTAGACTTTTGTGCTCCCGGTACGTTGCCCCCACTTCGGCTCGAGCTGTCTGCTTGGGTAAGCTAAGTCTAGAACAATAAAAACAGGTTTTAAACCTAGTATAACAAAGCCTCATGCCGGATCCCTAGTAGGAACGCTTGTTTTCATCACGTGCATTTGACTTCGGGGACTCAACGCATGGGTTGGGTCCTTCTAGGACAGGTGAACCCAAAATAACAGACCATCTTGATGCATCCTATGTGCTACATGTTGCATTTATTCAAGGGTAAAAGGGTCATTTGGCGGACCAATGATAGTTGAGGGCAAATGAAAAATGAAAAAAAAGAAATAAAAGAGAGAGTGAAGTGTGGGGATAAAGCGAGTTGGGCCCAATTATGTTATTAAAAAAAAGAACTTGAAATTTCAGGAAAAAAAAGGATTTTGCACTTTTTCATCATTTTCCGAAAATCAGAAAATCAAAAAAAAAGAGAAAAAGAAAATCCAAAAAGATTTTGCATGTTTCATCATTTTTCAAGAAAAAGCAAAAAATAAATATGTTATCTCTAAATTAGTTGTTTTTTTTAATTATCGCCCGTATCCAATCTGCCTGAACTACGCAAACTGATTCTCGTCTCTCGGGGCGGGTTACGTAGGAAACCCACATAGGGTCCGGTCTTCCTAGTAAATCTTAGGTTCTTGGCTTTGTGGGGTCTTAGCCAAATTTTGCACTTCTAGCCACCTTTTGGCTAAATAAGTCATTTTGCAAAAATAGCCTCAATCATGTCTTGCAAGTGTCCAGTAGGGAGTATTATTGTCTCACATAGTGTTAGTTTAAAGTTTTCTCATACAGGTGTGGCTTTACTTACCGCAGTTTGAGTAGGACAGAGCCCAGGACATCTAGTCAGGATCTCCTATTCAGGAGTAGATTAAAAGAAGATTTTCTTTTCTTCTTATGTTTTGAGTCCCTTTTTCTTTTTATGTCATATTTTTACCTTTTAGTTTTGTATAGTAATGTCGACTTTTATTATTATTATTGTACTTTTTATTTTGCATTTGAAAAGGTGTGTAATAAATCAAAATCCAAAAAAAAAAAAGATTTTGCGTTTCATATTTCCGTTATTCCTTTAGGCAATTAATATCTAGGACTTAAAATAAAAATTATTTTTATATTTCCTTTAGTATATTAGGACTAAAAATTCAAAAAAAAAGAGAATTTTCTTTTAGTACCTCTTTAAAAAATTTTCTTTAAGATATTAATTTCAAAAATCCAAAAAGATTTTCTTTTGATGTTGGTCTTTGGGAAATTAACAAAAAATGAAAAAAAAATCTTTTTATTTCTACTAGAATGTTACGATATTGTACATAGAATAAAGAAAAAATAACGTATTTTATCTTTGGTTTATTTTAAAGTTTCTCCCTTAGGTAATCAAGTTAAAATTCAAAAATATTTTGTTTTATCTTTCTCATTGCGTGTTTCGAAATCTTGCGTCAGGTTATCAAATGAAAATTTGAAATATTATTCTTTGGTTTATTGTTTGGACTTCATTATAGAAAAAGAAAAGAATCAAAAAATATTTTTTTCTTGTAAAATTTTTCCTTAATAATTTCTCATAGAGTGTTTGTTTCAAAAAAAAAAAGAAGAGAAAAAAATATATGCTCGTTAAGCTTGAGTTTAAGATAGGTTATAGAACATTGAGTCTAGAAAATTCAAAAAAACAAAAAAAAAATTGCTTCTTTTATTTCTCTTTTTTCACCAGAGTAGTCATTAAGATAAAAAAGAAAAAAAGGGAGAATATCAGTTTGTTTACTTTATTCCCGTTTTTCCAGAACTACGTAAAGATCTGATACATGCGGCATCATGATACGTAGGCAACCTACATAGGGTTCGATTGAATCATTTTATTTTTTTAAAAGAAAAAAAAAGAAGGAAAAAAAGGGAAAAAAAAAGAAAAAAAAGGGTGAAATTATGGGACGTGAGAAATGAGAGGAAAGAAAAGAGTGATAATTAGAAGAAAAAAAAGGAAGGAAAATGATCAAGCAAGTGCTAGAAAAGCAGAGAAAAGGGAGGTTGAAATGGACAAATTGGGATGATGCCAAGTGACTTTATGACCCTGGAAGTCATTCTAGAATCATTAATTGTTGCTAGGTGCATTGCACGCAATGTGATATTTTGCTATTAAATTCCCTAATGCTAACGTGATAGCTTCATTTTGTTATATTCACAAAAGAAGGGTGGTTGGTTTGTGGTTCTTAAGGTAACTCATCCATTCAACACAAGGACAAAGGGCAAGGTATCCATGACTAGCAAAAACTTGGACACAAGAGTTGTTGACCCGTCAAGGGAGTTTGTGGAGTCGGAGTCTGAATTGAAAGAGGAGTTCCAAAGGGTGAAACAGCAGATGGCAGAAATGTATCAGTCTTGGATCAGGGGGCATCCTCCACCTTCATTCCCTACTAACTACACTAAAAACCCTGCAACTATCCCATTATTATCACAAGTCCAGGTTCCCACTGCTGTTGATATCTCCCCACAACCTTTTCACACTCCACCCCTCAAAAGCACATCATATCCCGCCCATTTGACCACTCATGCTCTTGTAGTTCCTCCCCAGCTACTTTTCCTCGATCCTCTAACAAGGTTGTGTTCAAAGTCCCTGATGCCCAACACTATGCACTAGAACCAACTTTCAAAGTCTCAGATTCATACTCTCTCGCTCCTCATTTTGAGCCTCCCAGTGAAACTGAAAAGCTTGCTAAGACAGTGGAGCAAGATGAGATATCCAGGAAGGTGAAAATCTTAGAGCAGTCTTTAAGAAACATGCAAGGGATAGGGAGCCAGATGAGCATGGGTTACAATGACTTGTGCTTGTTTCCTGACGTCCAACTGCCTAATGGGTTTAAGATGCCAAAGTTCGATTTATATGACGGGTATGGAGATACCATGGCCGTTTGAGAGGCTGCTGTAGTAATATGAGAGGCGTCGGTGGGAAAGACAAATTATTGATGGCGTACTTCAGTCAAAGTCTGGGTGGGGCAACTCTGGGTGGTACACCCGTAAAGATGCTAGCAGGTGGTACACGTGGGATGATATGGCTCAGGCCTTTGCCAGGCACTTTCAGTACAATATAGAAATTGTCTCAGATCGCATGTCCATCGCCAAGATACAAAAGAAGCCTAATGAAAGCTTTAGGGAATACGAGCTCAAATGGAGAGAGTAAGCTGCCAGAGTCCATCCTCCCATGGAAGAAAAAGAGATGGTCTAGTACTTTTTTCAAGCTCAAGAACCAACTTACTTTGGGCATTTGATCACGGCTGTGGGTAGGTCTTTTAATGATGTGGTAAAGATGGGAGAAATGGTAGAAGATGGGCTGAAGTCTAGCAAGATCATGAGTTATTCTGCTTTAAAAGCCACAACACAAGCAATTTAGAACGACACAGGAAGCTCGCTGGGTCAGAAGGAACACGATGATGTTGCCATGGTCATTTCAGAGTCACGACATGGACCAAAGGGTATGCTCACCAATATACCCAGCCTCAACTCCAACCCCAAACCTATCCCCGAGATCCACATAATCCACCTCAGTATTATCCTCCGAACAATGTTTGGTCATCTGCCCAACCACCAGGTCACTCCCTATGGCGAGCGCCAGCACCGTATAATGCATTCTTGCCTTCACAACATTTTTGAGCACCTAACTACCTAAGAAAACAGGGGCAGGGAAGGGAACAAAGGCAAAGAAATAGATTCACGCTAATTGGGGAGTCCTACACAAGCTTATTTAAAAAGTTAAAGCATTCTGGCCTGATTGAGCCGCTCCTCGGCTATACTCCAGACCCATATGCAAAAGGCTTTGATCCTACTGTATGATGCATGTACAACTCTAATGTCCAAGGGCATAACATTGAAGATTGTCGCTCCTTGAAAAGGGAAATAGAAAGAATGATTCAAGAAGGGGTAATTGTGATCAATGACAGTGACAGGGAGCACACGAACCCTCTTGGGAACTTGTTGACTGAAGTTGATGATATTTAAGTTGGTAATGGTCTTGGCAATATTGATGAGGAGCTCAGTGGCTAAGATGTCGTGCTTGGTAATTGGAAAGACGCTCCATTCTTGGTCAGCCGGAGAGAAGTTTTGGTGGTTTATTTTGTTGTCATTTCTGTTGTCCGGGTTATTTTCAGGGTTCTAATCCGGATATTATCTTGTGACTCAAACCCTTCTATCCTTTTATTTTGCCTAGTTTGTTTAGTTGTAGTAGCTCGTTTAGTGTTGTCTAGGTTTGTTCCAAGGTTGTAACCCTAGTTTAGTCTGTTTGTTCTGTTGTTCAAACCCTTTCACCATCTGTCTAATGCAATTTTTTGTTTTCTGTTATTTCTAGTCATTTTTGTTTAGTTCTCTTTTCCTTTTATAGTTCTTTTCCTGTTAACTCTAGTGACATGACATGCACACGTAATTCTCAGCCTGGTCTTAAAAAGTTAATTTAGTCATGAAGCAATAAAACAATTTTGAAGATGATAGGGACATTTGAGGGAAATAAGTAAAGGCATTTTGAGATCATTTCAAGCCCGAATTGCGATACTGGGGCAGATAGAACATAAAGAAATACTGTTGAAACGTATCCTGCCGCATCAGGTTGAAGCCAATGGCAAGTTTGCCCCAAATTGACAGGGGTCGTTCATGGTAATGAGAGTAAGGGTGTTGTCCAATGGTGCTTTGTAGTTAACAGATGTAGAAGGCGAATGTGTGGATATGGTTATCAAGTCTAGTACGATCTAAAGATGTTAGAACTGTTTCCTTGTTTTGTTTAATTATGTAGTTTGCACTTGGCATGTTTTGGAGATTGGAATGACGGAGGCATTTTGTTCTGCTATCTAAACACTTTATCCTTCGTTACCCCTTTGAGCCTTATTTATTTTTCTTTCATACCCCTCTTTCGGAATCAGTAGCAAAGACCAGAAACGCAAGCGTGAAAGATAAGTAAAGGAAAAAGAGAAAAGAAAAGAGAGAAAATAAAAGAAAAAAGACAACAACACAACAAAAAGTGAAAAAACAAGAAAAAAAGAGAAAGAGGAAGAAAAAGGAAAGAAAAAAAATACAATAATAAGGAATTTCTATGTCATGAACTACGTTCGACCTGATTCCTTTTAAGAATACGTAGGCAGCCTCACGGTTCGGTCTCATCAAAAGAAAATCCAAAAGTCTCCAAGCAAGAAACTGGGGCAGAAGTTGTGGTAGTTGTAAGAAATCTGATTCTGAAAGTTGTAATTTTGAACCCAATTGAGTTGTTTTGAGCCTTTTGATACCCTTTCTTCCTAACTCTATCCAAAAGCCCACATTACGGTCCAAAGAAAGACCTTCCCACCAGTCTTCGAGACATGCCAAGTCGAGCAAGCAGAGGTGATTCATATGAAGGGTAACACTCTGGTTCAACCAAAAAAAAGGAGAGAATCTTATTGATGAAAACCCCCACGGGTACCGCAAGGCAATGAAAGCTGAGAGAAATAAAAAGTGAGAGAGTCTTATTGGTGAAAACCTTCACGGTCACCTTGAGGCAACTGTAAGATGAGAGAAAAGAACAAAACGAGAGAGACTTGATGGTGAAAACCCTCCGGGTACTACAAGCCGAATAAGGATTGTGAATCAGATTGGATAATCGGAGCATTGAAGCCCAGTTTCATGGTTTAAGGGTACAACAAGAGTTGAACATCATATTTGCTTCACAGAATAGGCCACAAGTGCATGTCATGGCCATTAGAGTTGGTATCCACGTCTGATAGGTTTCTACTTTGTAGTTTTCTTGTTAGGAATAATCTCTTCCCTTTGTCCTATACTCTATACCTTTTGTCTAGGTTACTCCCTCTCTTTGAGTTTGTTTGGTCAAAACAAGTGAGAAATGACTTCACAATTTGCCACCAGCTTTCCAATTGCACAAAATGGGGTCTGGATAACACATCAATGTGTCACAAGTCAGGAAAAACAACAAGAGCACTGAGCTCGTAACAATCAACATACTTTGGGATCCTTGTGAAACACAAAGGTTTGGTACATATCAAGTCATGGACAATGCAACGGGTGTATGGTATTAGGTGAAAAGATCAAAGGTATCTTCTGTGGTAAGATTGACAAAAATGGTTAACCAGTGACAAACGAGGTTTTCCAAGTAGAAATCAAAATTAGCATGCAAGTGAAGGAGCAATAGACCTCAAGGCCAAGGCCAATGGTTTAATTCAAGAAATAACAACATACGCACTAAGTAAGTGGCAATTGTCGTACTTTGAGATTCATGTGAAAACACAAGGGTTTGGTAAATGTCGGTTTATGAGCAATGCAACAGATAGAGGGTATTGGGTCTGAACGGAGAAGAGGTATTTTCTGTGATATGGGTGACAGAGAAATTGGTTAGTAAATAAGCAAGCAACATCTTTCAAGGTGAAATCAAAGTTATAATGGCAAGTGAAGGAGCAATCGTCGCAAAGTCAAGGCCACAGACCAACCACCATATTTAAACTCACAAGTTTTCTTTGTCTGAAATAGGGACAGAAGCTGTGTTCATATCAAAGCTGGGAAGCTTTAAATTTTCAGGTGTAATGCCCCAATTCTTCTTACGCAAAGGCTATTGAGAAGATCACACATAACCCGTAGGAGATGCACTTCCTAGTCTGGGTTTTCAAGTTATATTTTGTTGTAGGAGACGCACTTCCTAAACTGAGATTTTACCCTTTAGGAGATGCACTTCCTAGTTTGGATCATATGAGTTTGAGTCACTGATGGTTTTACCCCTAGGAGACGCACTTCCTAGTCTAAGTCTTCCAAATTACATTTTGTTTTAGAAGACGCACTTCCAAAATTGATAGTTCATCCGTAAGAGACACACTTTCTAGTTTGAGTCATTGATGTTTCACCCATAGGAGATGCACTTCCTAGTCTGGGTAGTTCAGGTTATATTTTTGTTTTAGGAGACGCACTTCGTCATTGATGTTTCACCCATAGGAGATGCACTTCCTAGTCTGGGTAGTTCAGGTTATATTTTTGTTTTAGGAGACGCACTTCCTAAATTGAGATTTCACCCCTAGGAGACGCACTTCCTAGTCTGGGTAGTTCAGGTTATATTTTTGTTTTAGGAGATGCACTTCCTAAATTGAGATTTCACCCTTAGGAGACGCACTTCCTAGTCTGGGTAGTTCAAGTTATATTTTTGTTGTAGGAGACGCACTTCCTAAATTGAGATTTCACCCCCTAGGAAACGCACTTCCTAGTCTGGGTAGTTCAGGTTGTATTGTTGTTTTAGGAGACACACTTCCTAAATTGAGATTTTCTCCTAGGAGACGCACTTCCTAGTCTGGTTCATTTAAGTTCATTCGTGGGAGACACACTTCCTAGTTTGAGTCATTGAAGTTTCACCCCTATGAGACGCACTTCCTAGTCTGGGTTTTTCAGGTTATATTTTTTTTTTAGGAGACGCACTTCCTACATTGAGCTTTCCCCTAGGAGACGCAATTCCTGGTTCCACGCACTAAAGTTATACCCTTAGGAGACGCACTTCCTAGTCTGGGTTTTTTTAGGATACACTTTTAGGAGACGCACTTCATAGTTTGGATCGTATGAGTTTTAGTCACTGAAGTTCTCACCCCTAGGAGACGCACTTCCTAGTCTCGGTCATTTAAATTTATTCCTAGGAGACACACTTCCTAGTTTAAGTCATTAATGTTCCACCCCTAGGAGACGCACTTCCTAGTCTTGGTATTTCAAGTTATATTTTGATTTATAATATTGCTAACAACTCACAAATCTTCCTAGTGCAAACTGGGGGAAGAAAACTTTCTTTGTTTTGTCTATTTTGTTGTAATCAGGCACCCACCTGGAGAACAAGGGGAGACAACTCAAGTTTCTAGGGAAAGCCGTTTCGAAGGAAGGCAGTTCAAGTTTCAGGGGAAATGGTTCAAGGTGCAAGGGAAAATACTGTCAAGTAACAAGAGAAGACGGTTCGAGTTCAACAGTCAGGCGTCCACCTGAAGAAAAGGAAAAACATCTTATGAATACCATTCAAGTCAGCCACAAAGGAACTTATGAGAAAGATATAAGTCAACAAGGCAACATCAGTCACAAGATCAAGTTTGGAAATAAACCTTTGTAAAGCATAGATTATAGCTTATTCTAGCTTCTTCATTTTTGTCATGGTGTGACAAGGAGGTCAGTAGGCAGTATCAGCAGCAGCAATAGAAGTAATAGTAAAACCGCAGCTTCATGGTAGTCCCAGCTATCAAACTTCCCGAACTACATTGACATGATTCCTTTATAGCCAAGGATATGTAGGAAACCTTTGAAGCAGAGGTTCGGTCAAATCTTTCAAAAAATGCTTCCCACGGAGTGTTCAAACAGGCAAAAATCGTTCCTATCCGCTCACTTTATCTTTGCATGAAAACTCTTCATGTTTCGGACAAAGAGGGGCAGCTGTGAGCACGTGATTTTTACCTCATACGAATTACTCCAAAATAATTCCCAAAATTAGGTTTTGGCCTTGATTATTTGTTATTTTTAGGAATTATTGCGTGATTTTTCTGATTGTTTGCATATATTTGTGGGCATGTTTAATTTTATTAATGCATTAAAAATACAAAAATATAGCATTGGCATTTAAGATTTGATTTTACATTTTTTGGAATTAATTAATAATTAGGATATCAGAAAACTTTGAAATGGTATCTCGTTTAATCACTTAGGCAGAATAACTGAGATTAGTTCAATAATTTGGTTGAATGTGTATAATAATCCACAGATTAGTATAATTTTATGCAAGTGGTTACTAATTGAGAAGCTCCTAATAGTGGTAGAGTAGTATTTGCATTATCAAATTAACTAAAAGCACTAATTGAGTGGACAATTAAGTGGATGATTAAAGAAATAAAAAGTTGAATTGGTAGGGGAAAATGCACTAATTGAATGCCCATTTAAGGGAGCTGAAAATTAGATTCAAGGGGGCGGAGAGAGCGGTATACACTCGATATACACTCTGGATATACTGGATATACGGGGATAGAATTCATTTTGGAGAGAGTAAAAAAGATAGAACCAAATTTTCTGAAATATTGAGAGCGGAAGAACACCAGAGAGAGTTCAAAGCTAGAAAGAGAAAACAAAGAGAGATTTCCAGACTATTTTTCTTCTCCATTTTTACTGATTTTCTCCGTGTTGCTGGGATTTCTAGATTGAGGTGTTGAAGCTACTGTGTTGAGCTTTATGCTGCTGTATTTTGCTGTTTGCTGTTGCTGGTTGCTTACCCCATTTTTCTGTTAACATACTAGGTATTCTCTTGAAACTATGTTGGAAATTAAGCTTGATTAAGTTTGTGTAAAGATCTGTGAACCGAGCTGGAGTTTAAAAGAAAAACATTAAGTTGTTGTAATTTCTGCTCGATGCTGTCATTTTATTGTTCATGCTTTCAGTCTAGTTTATTTTGGATATTTCATTCCTAGATGTATATTTGATTTAAATGTTGGGTGAACTTTTTTTGAATATAGGTGATTCAGGAATGCTGTAAACCTCGTATAATCATGTGTTAATTGAAGATTATGATCCTTAATTAATTAGTTAAGATTGGATGATTTGGATGTACGTTTCATGGTTGTGGTTCAAATTACAAGTTTAGACCCTTCATGTAGTTGGCCTAGTAAGCTTGGTTTGGATTTATTTCCTACTGTCCATTTTAGATCAGTTCCTATATAGCTTGAAATACAGCACAATGGTTTTAGAGTTGTCCTTCAGTTCTGTTGTTGCTCATGTATGAGCACTTTTTTTATCTTAAAATGGTTTTTGAATGGGGTTTGAGCTTGGTTTTTGACTTGAAATTTTCAGATTCAGATTAACCTTTCATATTTAGTTTTTCTTTGGCAAGTTTCCATGACATGTGGTATGTTTTAAATATGTTATGCTTGAATCAAAATTTAATATAAACTAAGGGGAAGGGACATTTGAGTTTTGTTAATTGGTGAATAATTTGTGTAAAGGTGTGTTGTTGCAACTAGGATTGTATCTGCATTTTGGAACCTATGTTAGCATAAAAATGTGCTTTGCATTTGATTCAAAGATTATCAGTATTTGTTCAATCCCTGAATTTCTTGAATGATGCGATTTGCTTCAAACATATTTGTTGGGTCGTGTATTGGGCTGCCATCATTGGCCTAATTTCGATGGTCTTCCCCTTCCACAATCACGCTGCCAAACTGGGCTTCAAGTTGAGCCTAGTTATTTCACACGCTGAGCCTGCAGGAATGGGCAACCAGACGTGGTTTTTTAACTAACTCAGCCTTTCCACAATCAAATGTAGGTGGTCTACTACCAGTTCATTTTTTTATTAAATTATTAGTTTAAGCTTTGGCATAATATAAGTAGGAATCCCCTTACGTTCTTTGATGAACTAGTCACGTCCTTTTAATTAAAGTCGGGATGCTCCGTGCCAAATAAAAATGACAAATGCGTGGCCCTCATATTATTATTTCTTTTAAAAAATACTTACAATGTGAGGCGTGCCACTTAGCTAATTTTCAGGTCCCTCGCAAAGTTGATAACACGTTAGTTGCTTTAGGCACGTTTAATATACTATAGTGGTTGTGGACACGTTCCCGTGACATGATTACAATTCTAAAGACAATTCGGAGTATGGGTTCACGCAGCTTCGAACAAATCTTCTCAATAAAAATGGGTTTTCGGAGGTTATTAAATTAAATTAGCTCATATAGTCTAAGGCGTACCATTTAATCATACAAAAATGACAAATGTTCGTAGTTTGTTTTAAGCACGCGCAACTTTGGCCAAATTCATTTTTATAATAAAAATGTTATTAATTCAATTGTGTACACGTTCGCGCGACACGATTACAATTTCTAAAAAATGAACACTTGTAGTTTGCTTTAGGCTCGATTTAGACTAGTGTTGTCATTACGTATACGTTTCGCGTAACATGATGGCAAAATTTGATTCTAAACAGTGACTTGAGGGATGCGTTCGCGCAACTTCAACCAAATACTTCTTAATAAATCGACAAAAAGCATTATTAATCGAGGACACATTCGCATGACATGATTTTGATGCGCCAAAAGTGTTATTAATTATGTACAATGCAAAACTAAAATGAATATACGTACGCGTAATTCGTTTCAAGACAATTCTATAATTACAAATAATCAAGCTAAAAGCGGTGATAAAAGCTAAAAATACACAACAAGTTTAAGACGTGTAATAAGTCAGATAATTAGGCCAAGTATAAATTTTTAAGCGACCGTGCTAGAACGACGGAATACGGGAGTGCCTAACACCTTCTCCCGGGTTTACAAAATTCCTTACCCGGATTTCCAGTTCGCAGGCTACAATCTTTTCCTCGATTTGGGATTCGAACCGGTGACTTGGGACACCATAAATTATCCCAAGTGGCGACTCTAAATCTTTAAATAAACGAATCCCAATTCGATTGTCCTTTAATTAGAAAAACTCCCTTATGCCCTTGCGGGTGTAGGAAAAAAGGAGGTGTGACAACTGTGATGGATTTAAAAATGATGGTTATGATGAACAAAGTGAAGAGGTTCAATACGTGAATAATTATCAAGACCAACGGGGCGACTCTTCAAACCAACAACAATGGAGATCTCAAGGCAATTGGAGAAATCAACAACAAGACAATGGTAATTGGGGGAACAACAACCAAAAAACAACTGGGGAAATCAAAACAATAACCAAAACAACAACTGGGGTAATCAGAATAACAATCAAAACAACCAAGGAAATTGGAATGGTAATAACAACAATTGGGGTGGTAATAACAATCAAGGTGTATGGAACAATGGAAACCAAGAAAACCGGGGGAAAGGCTTTCAAAAGGACCCTAATGTACCAACAACCAAACAATTCGCCTCTTTTCCTCTCAAGGTCCTAGTTCTTCTAGCAATGATATGGGTAGAATTGAAATGATGTTCGAACAGATGATGAAGAAGAATTCAGATTCTGATGCGCAGTTGGCTTCCCACAATACCTCAATCAAAAATTGGAGGTGCAATTAGGCCAAATCTCACAGTCTTTAAATACTCTCCCTAAGGGTGCTCTACCAAGTGATACGGTAGTGAACTCGAAGGGTGGGAACAATCATGTTATGGCGGTAACAACAAGAAGTGGGAGAGGCGGTAATGTGCACGCCTCCAAGCAAAAGCAAATTGTGGATGATGATGTTGAGTTGCAATAAGATAAAGTTCCTCTAGTGGTTGAAAATGTGATTGATAAAAATGTGAATGAAGAAGTGAGGATTGATATTCAAGATATCGAGGAGGAAACTCAAAATGATGTGAACCCGTCTAGGGATCACATAATAGACATGCCGGAGCCGGTTGTGCCTAAAGCCAAGGCTCTTTTGCCAAGGCCACCTCCGCTTTATCCTTAAAGGCTCGCGAAGCAGAAAAATGAAAATCAGCTTAAAAAGTTAATTGACATGATAAAGAGCTTATCCATCAATGTGCCTTTGGTGGACTCTTGAACAAATGTCGGGCTATGCTAAATTCATGAAGGACTTGGTAACAAAGAAGCGGTCTATGTATTGTGAAACTATAAAGATGACAAACCAAGTTAGTGCAATAGTGCATTCAATGGCCTCGAAGCTTGAAGATCTCAGTGCTTTCACCATTCCTTGCACCATTAGGAGTGCGGATTTTTCTAAAGCTCTATGTGATTTGGGGGCTAGTATCAATTTGATGCCTTATTCAATTTTCAAGACTTTGGGTATTGGGCAGCCGAGGCCGACTTCCATGAGATTACAAATGGCAGATGGAACGATGAAGAGACCATTGGGTATATTGATGATGTGCTTGTCCAGGTGGAAAAATTTATCTTGCCAGCTGACTTAGTGATCTTGGATTGTGAGGTAGATTATGAAGTTCCTATAATTTTGGGGAGACCTTTCCTTGCTACGGGGAAGGCCTTAGTTGATGTGGAAATAGGGGAACTCACCTTCCGGGTGGGTGACGAGAAAGTGGTCTTTCATGTATGCAAATCAATGAAGCAGCCCAACACTACCGAGGTGTGATCTTTTGTGGACCTCGTTACAGCAGTGATAATTGATGACGCTAGTGCAATGATCAATGTGGAGGACCCATTGGAGGCCGTATTATTAATCTTGATGTCAATGAGGATACAAGACGAGCGGAGTGCGTGAATGCTTTTCATGGAATGGGCTCTTACTCTTATGAGCCTAGGAAATTATCTTTGGAGCTCAAGAATAAAAAGACTCCACCAACAAAACCTTCAATTGAGGAGCCTCCGGTGTTGGAGTTTAAACCGCTGCCTCCACACCTCAAGTATGAGTTCTTAGGCTCAAATTCTACTTTACCAGTTATTATTTCTTCTTGCCTTACTAACATGAAGGTTGATGCCACATTGGCGGTGCTTTAAAAGAGAAAAAAGGCAATCGGATGGACTTTAGCTGATATTCGGGGAATAAGCCTCGCATTCTGTATGCAGAAGATTATTCTGGAAGATGATGCAAAGCCCTTCTTGGAGCATCAAAGGAGTTGAACAAGGCAATGCAAGAAGTTGTGAAAAAGGAGGTGATCAAGTGGTTGGATGTCGGGGTTGTGTACCCCATCTCTGATAGCTCTTGGACTTCACCGGTGCAATGTGTACCGAAGAAGGGTGGCATGACCATGGTTACAAATTCACAAAAAGAGTTGATTCCTACAAGAACTGTCATCGGTTGGAGGGTATGCATGGACTACCGCAAGTTGAATAAGGTGACCCGCATGGATCACTTTCCTTTGCCTTTCCAAGCAAATTGTTGGGCGTGCCTTCTATTGCTTCTTGGATGGGTATTCTGGGTACAACCAAATCTTGATTGCTCCGGAAGATCAGGAGAAGACCACATTCACTTGTTTGTATGGCACTTTTGCCTTTTCTAGAATGCCTTTGGGGTTGTGTAATGCACCGGCTACATTTTAGCGGTGTATGATGGCCATTTTCACTGATATGGTGGAAGACATTTTTGAGGTGTTCATGGATGACTTTAGTGTTATGGGGGACTAATAGAGTTTTGGCCCGTTGTGAAGAAACCAATATTGTCCTTAATTGGGAAAATGCCACTTTGTGGTGGAAGAAGGAATAGTTCTTGGGCATAAAATTTCAAAGAATGGCATTGAGGTGGGTAAAGCAAAGATCGATGTGATTTCAAGTCTCCGTCCCCTACACCCATCAAGGGAATTCAAAGTTTTCTTGGGCATGCGGGATTCTACCGGAGATTTATCAAAGACTTTCGAAGGTAGTGAATCCCATGTGCAAGTTGTTGGAAAAAGATGCTAAGTTTGTGTTTGATGAAAATTGTATGCAAGCCTTTGAACTTCTCAAGCATAAGTTGACCACCACTCCTATCATTACCGCGCTTAATTGGAGCTTACCCTTTGAGCTCATGTGTGATGCGAGCGATGTTGCAGTTGGGGAGATTTTGGGTCAAAGAGTGAACAAAATATTTTGTCCGGTGTACTATGCGAGCATGACAATGAATGATGCTCAAATGAACTACACGGTGACCGAGAAAGAACTTTTGGCTATTATGTTTGCAATGGAAAAATTTTGTCTGTATCTTATGGGTGCTAAGGTTATTATTCATATCGACCATGCCGCACTCCGGTACTTAATGTCGAAGAAGGATTCCAAAGCTAGACTGATGTGATGGGTCTTGTTACTTCAAGAGTTTGATTTGGAGATTGTGGACCGAAAGGGTAGTAAGAACCAAGTGGCGGACAACTTGTCTCGCTTGGAGGAGGAGGAGAGGCCTCGTGACAGCCTAGAGATCAATGATTCATTTCCTAATGAACAACACCTTTCGGTGTCGATGAACGATATGCCATGGTTTGCCGATGTTGCTAATTTCCTTGTGACTAGTATCATCCCTTGTGAGCTCTCTTCTAATCAAAGGAAGAAGCTCAAGTGGGATAGTTTGGACTTCTATTGGGATGAGCCATACTTGTTCAATATTTTCACGGATGGTGTGATCCGAAGGTGTGTCTCGGAGGAAGAGCAATTGAGTATCTTGGAGGCTTATCATTCCTCTCCCTATGGTGGCTATCATGGCGGGGCAAGGACGACTTCTAAAGTTCTTAGTTGTGGGTTTTATTGGCCAACTTTGTTCAAAGATGCGGGTGATTTTGTGAAGAGATGTGACGAATGCCAAAGAGCGGGTGGAATTTTGAAGAAAGATGAGATACCTCTTAATACAATTCTTGAAGTAGATATCTTTGATGTATGGGGCATTGATTTCATGGGACCATTTGTTAGCTCTTGTGGGAACACTTACATTCTTGTGGCGGTTGACTATATTTCAAAGTGGGTTGAAGCTATGGATTTTCCCAACAATGAGGCCCAGAGTATTGTTGCATTTCTCAAGAAAAGCATTTTTACAAGGTTTGGTATTCCGCGTGCAATCATAAGTGATGAGGGGTCTCATTTTTGCAATAGAGCTCTTGACACTTTGCTTTCAAAGTATGGTGTCAATCACAAAGTTTCTACTCCCTATCATCCTCAAGCAAGTGGTCAAGTTGAAGTCTCCAACAGGAAAATCAAAAGCATATTGTCAAAGACGGTAAATGCAAATAGGACCGATTGGTCAAAGAAGTTGGATGACGTTCTATAGGCTTATAGGACTACTTACAAGACTCTGATTGGTATGTTTCTGTATCGGTTGGTGTTGGGAAAGCTTGTCATCTGCCGGTTGAGTTAGAGCACTTGGCCATGTGGGCTTTGAGGAAGCTAAATCTTGAGTGGGATATTGCAGCTAATCTTCGTGTGGAGCAGCTTAATGAACTTAATGAATTCTGATTCCATGCCTACTCCAGTTCATCCTTGTACAAGGACAAGATGAAGTACCTTCATGATAAATATGCTCGTGGAAAGGAGTTTAAAGTAGGTGATTTGGTTCTCTTGTTCAATTCTAGGTTACGTCTGTTTCCGGGAAAGATTAAATCAAAATGGAGTGGTCCTTTTGAAGTGGTGTGTGTGACCCCTTTTGGTGCTCTTGATTTCAAAAACAAAAATGGAGAGATATTTAGAGTTAATGGGCACCAGTTCAAGCATTATCTTGGAAAAATTGATGACAGCCACGTGGTGGCACTTCTTCATCTCAAATGATGTGATGATAACCTGCGTTGTGCCAAGAAGTTAAATCAGGCGCTTCTTGGGAGCCAACCCATGTGTTTTTCTTCTTGTTTTATTTGATTTTCATTGTAGTGTAGGATTGATATTTAGGCTAACTGGTTGTGATAGGTTACAGGATTGTGTTGGTGCAGTGAAGGACAAAGTGGAAAAAGTGTTCAGGCCTCTAAACTTTGCAATTCGGCCGCACTACATTTAGTACGGACCGCACTGGTGAAGGAGGAAATGTCCAATCTCTGAAGTTTGCCACCGCGGCCGCAGTACATTTTGTGCAGTTCGCGGTGGACCACTACGGCCGCATGGCATTTTGTGCGGACCGCAGTGGATTACCTGTGTAAACTTGAAAAAGGCTATGTAGTGCGGACCGCAGTCCATTTTGTGCGGTCCGCACTGGGGTAGTTAAGCTGTGCCCCAGGACTTTTTCTATAAATAGTATCTGAGGCCCAACTGTTACCCTTTTTGATCCTTTACTCTCAGAAATATTAAAAGCACTGTTCATCTTGCTCGTTACTCGTAATTCATAGCTTGGACTTGTTAATATTCATCTCATCTCACATATGGTAACTTAATGCCAATTTAATTGCTTTAAATTTGGTTATTTTCTTTTTCTTTTTGTTTTACATGGCTATTATTCTTTTCTTGCTTTATTTTCTTTCATAGATTAAGTTAGGGTAGTTAATCTTTTGATTAAAATAGACATAGGTAGTTAAAATCAATGGGTAATCACTTAGGGACATTACTTAGGTGCAAATTTGGGCTGTAAATCAAAAATACCTTGAACCCTAACTTAGTGCCACAGCTGGCCACTCAGTGCAGGCCGCTGTCATTTCTGTGCGGCCCGCGGTGCCCTTGTGAGGTCCGCAGTAACATTTTGTGCGGACAGCATTGATGAAAGTCCTGAAAGCTGAACCTTGGGGACTGCGGCCGCACTACATTTTGTGCAGTCCGCATTGGTCTCTGTGCGGCCGCACTATATTTTGTGTGGTCCGCACTACCTAGATACAGAGAGTGGTTATTCTGAACCCCACCTATGTGCGGACCGCATGACTTTTTTGTGCGGTCCGCATTGACCCCTGTGCGGCCGCACACCATTTTTTGTGGTCCGTACTGTGTGACTTCTGAAAACTGTCTGCAATTTTTCTTTTTTGTTCTGCAATACTACTTTTAACTGCTTCTATTGATACTAACAAGCGTATTGAATTGTGTTTACAGACAATGGTAAAACAATGAGGTAAAGGCTCTAAACAATTAGTCATAAGAGAATCTTCATGGGGAGGGAAACAGAAGATGATTAGACTGACTTCTCAAGCCTGTAAAAATATTAAAAATACAAGGAAATTGATAAGAGCAGAAGTAAGAGCCATTTTCATGTCGGGGAGTGAGTATGAGCCCTCCTGGGAGATCTCTTTAGACTCCGTGCCAGAGTACATCCCTGACTGGCCGGAGAGGAACAGGCTAAGAGACACACCTCCAGCATCCCCCACTGCTCAAGCGTTAGTGAATGTTTCTTCTAGGTCTTCTGAGGGCTCAGGTGCAGGTAGTGGGGAATAGTCCACCTCTCCCACAGCGTCATTATCCGGAGAGAGTGCAGTAGGTGATGAGGAGGAAGTAGGAGGAGAAGAAGTAGTTGGAGAATGGGGTGAACCTCAAGTGGGGGGTGTTTCTAGAACTATGATTTATAGCTTCTTGCTTTGAAAGTTTGCAATAAACCTTTGGTTTTCTTAATGTCACGGTTCTTTCCAAAGGTGGAGTTTTGTGTGAACCGGGTAGCTCTTCCTAATGATGGATGGCGTGAAAACCTTCTTAAGGATTTGAGTCCGTTTTTATTTTTTGTTTTTAGTAGTTAGTAGTTAAGGGCGCCTCAAGAAAAGCTTCACTTGCGCCTAGCACATTTTCCTTTGGTCTTATGGTCAAAAACAAATTGTTGTGTTTAGGATGGTAAAAGCCGTGACCTTTAGACTCTTGTGTTAACCGATAATCATCAAGTGGTTTTTCGGGACCAGCGTGTGCTCAAATCTTATCTAAGGTTGTTGTGGGCCCCCGACTCTATGTCTTTAGCAATCACATAGCTTGTGTGGTGAGTAATTGCATTGCGAGTCCAAGTCCCGAGCCATTGGTCTAGAACTTGCCCTGAATGTTTGTTGAGGCAAAATCCTATGTGAAGTTTGACTTGAGACATGATTATAGGCTCTCCTTGGTCCAAATGATAGCTTGAATACTTCCATAACCTACCAATGATAAGATCCCTAGTTAACCCTTTTGAGCCTTAGACCTTTTCCCTACAAGACCCATAGTACAAGCCGATGCACGTTCTAAAAGATACCCTCTCTTGGCACCCGATCTTTCCTTTAGCACATACAAAAGCATAAGTTTGGGGGGAGAGACGAGGATGGAAACAAAGTGGTAAAAAGGCACAAAAATGAAGAAAAGGAAAGGCAATAAAAAAGAAAGAAAAAAAAAAGGCAAAAAGAATGTTCTATGTGAAAAAGAATAAAAAGGGATTCAAGAAAAGCAGTGAATGAAAGGTGTGGAAAGTTGAAAAAAGGAGAAAAGGTTTGAAATGTCTAAGAAAGAGTGACAGTGTGTGTCTCTAAACCTTAGAAAGAAGTGAAATGACTCAAAGAGTCACGTGAATGTGTGCTAAATGAAACAAAAGAAGTGCTTAACGGAAGATGGAACCTACTTAGACCAAACATCTCCTACCCTGAACCAAAAGCCTTCTCAATGTCTCCACAAAAGCCCTATATAATCTTGAGTTGAATGAAGCTTACATTAGTGGTGACTCACATAAGGGGAAAGCATATGGTACTTAGAGCCGGACTTATGACTTTTTATTGAGAGAGATGAGTGGATTCCCAATAACCTCGTTCTGGGTGCCACTATTCTAAAGGTGAGGTTTGCTGAGGGAGAGTTGAGGATGTGTGAGTTTGGGTTCCACAATGACCAAAGTAATAGAAAGAGTTCTTTGATGTGTTGAGTCAACTCTTGATGCTCTTGTGTCGAACTTAATCCATGGTATTTCAAAGATTAAATGTTTTTAATGATTCATTTGTATTGAGGGCAATGGTTAGTCCCAATTGATGCTAGATAAAGTCACTTTAGGACAACTGAAATTTTCTTGGACGTTCTCTTAAGGGGTGTGTCTTATTTTGTTTACTTGAGGAAAAGAAAAAGCTTAAGTTTGGGGAAGTTGATAACTAGGGAGTTTGATACCTTTTATACTCCTTCTTGCTTATGTTTTGATTAAGTATTTGTACAAAATAGTCCCAAAAGTCTCACAAGTTGTACTTGAATGCAGGTTTGATCAACAAAGTGACAAGATGTCAAAGATCAGCTCAAAAAGGAGTGAAACTTGTACAAGTACTAAGACAAGACAAAGCTCAGGCAAAAGAAGACCAATACAGCCGCACACCATTCTGTATGGCCCGCACAAGGAGGTTCAGATAGGTTGATTTCTAGGTCAACAAGCAATGCGGACGCGCTAGGTTTTCTGCGGTCCGCGCTGGGATCAATGCGGCCGCACTCGATTTAGTGTGGTCCGCAATAAGAAGAATTAGAGAGTTTCCAGATTCCGAGTTTCAAGCCAATGCGGTTCGCGCTTCATTTTATGTAGACCACACTAGAAGCCTCCACGGCCGCAGTCCACTCTGTGCGGTTTGCATTGCCAGAGTTCAGAGACATGGATTTTCAAGTTCAGAGCCATAGTGCAGCCGCACATCATTTTGTGCGGTCCGCATTAGCCCCACATGGGTATTTTTGTCCAGATTTTTCAGCTTAAGAGAAATAGCTTCTTTTCCCATTTTTAGGGTATCAGGTAGTTTTAACTGAGAGCTGCACTCGTGGGGTCGAATATTTTAGCTATTTTGGGAAATTTTATCTACATTTCAACATTGAAACTTCTTGTTCATCTTAGTAATTAATTAATATGAGTTTTTCTTCATCTATTTTTTGCTTTTATTCTTTAATTATGAGTAGCTAAACCCATAAGCTAGGGTTGTGTCTCAACCCTAGTATGGGTAACTGATGGGTCTTGTATTTTAGTGTTAGATTGACTATGGGTGTTTGATATTTGGGCTAATTTCATGTTTAATTGCTGAATTAGTGGTTGCAGACACTAGTTTGTGTTTAGTTGACTTAATCTCTTCTTGAGAAAGAGAGTTTGAGTCTCTAAAATTGGTCCAATAAGGAATTGAGGTGTATTCAAGAGATTATAGCCCCAATTAAAGGGTTAAACCTCGAGAGAGTAATACCCGACTTGAACCTTGATTGCTTGTGCAAACTTGAATACCCAATTAGTCTTGAGAAAGTTAATTCGGGCAAAATCACTTGAACCACCGAGAGGTGTAAAGTGGGTAAAATCGTGCAACGGTTATATCATACTCCCCAAACATGTCAATCATGCCTTAGACTCAAGTATTCGTCAATTGATCACCTAGGCAAAAGTCACTACCCTAGTGCCTTTTAAACCATTTGAACAACCCGCAACATTTTACTCTTAGCTTATTCTAGTTTCATTTACCATTGCAGTTTGATAACAATATAAGTAAATAAAAAAACTCAAAAATGTTTAGAAGTGTAATTTGGAACACATGCCCAACTCTACACTAGATAGATACCCGACTCCAACATCTAGCTCTCTGTGGAAATCGATCCCGACTCTAAATCGGGTAAAAGCTGCTTCGACCCTCTCTTGCCACTTAATAGTAGTGTAGTGTAGGCCTAGATCAGAGATCACCATCCCAGTTAACGTGGCCGGCACAACCAAAAATGTCAAGTTTCATGTCATCGAAGGAGACATGAGGTACAATGCCTTGCTTGGAATGAGAGCAGCACCATAAGCCCTTTATCAAATGATGAAGTTTCCAACAAAGGACGTAATAAAAAGGGTATACCGGGAGAAGCATGCAGCAAGAGAGATGTTCGCGGTGCACAATGTGACACCGGCATCAACACCTTCAACATCGAAGGAGCCAAAGGATAAACAAACAACGAAGTAGCAATCACAAGCTACATTCTTGGATGCACCCGAGTGAATGAGTAAAGGACCGTACCATGTCCCCGGAGCGAGCAGTTGAAGCATATCGAGGTTCGAAGCGCCATCACTACTAAGGTATAACCGCCTCCCTTTTAATTTACGTCTTACATTAACCTGTGTGCAGGTGTCCAGTCAGAAAAATCGTAGCACCTTCCAGCTTGAAGACATTAGGTTTTAAAGCATGCGTTGCACTCTTTTCTTTCAATTGGATTTTATCCCAAGAAGTTTTTGACCGACAAGGTTTTTAACGAGGCAACATCTATATGCTACCTAAGAAGCACTTAACAACTATTCAAGGCTTATCTTCAATCAACCTCAAATACTGGGGGCATCCCCCCGGAAGATCACCTCCCCGGAGAAGTCAAGATGAGCCAAAGAGTCTCGATAGAAAATTGATGTATCGAGCCAAACGGTCAAATGAACAGTGTACGCATAGAAAAATCCAACCCTAGACGACGAAAACATGTATACTTGTACCAAGTAATCAAAGGAGTATCTTTTACCGTCAAAACTCTTCGCACTTCAAATAAGTGTTCTATTTTTACAAGAAATGGCCCCAAGGCCAGAAATTTCCCGAACACTCGGGAACTGACATCAAAAACTCGAAGCTATAAGACCTCCGGGCCGGAAACTTCGAGCTCATAAGCCCTCAATGCGGTAATATCAGGTTTATAAAGAACGGCTCCTGACCCAATAACTTTCGATGTCTCGGGGACTGTCACCTACTGTCACTCCATCGAGCTATCAAAAATTCGAGGCCATACAAACCCAAGCGAGAAACCTCGAGCCCGAAAACCCTCCATGTGGCAATGCTAGAAAATGTAATACCTCCATGAGGCAACCTCGAGCTCAAAAGACCACAATAAAGAAATACCAAATTCGTAAGACCTTCATAAGGCAACCTCGAGCTTGTAAGACCTCAAGCAAGACATGAATTATTTGTGCCAAATAACAAAAGAATATGTAAGACCTTAAGTAAGGCATGTTCAAATATATAAGACCTTACAAAGGGCATAATCCCGATCTTAAAGTCAAGGCTATATATTTGAACTTGTAAGACCCCTAAAAAGGCATACCCTTGATATAAACGCCGAGGCTACCTCACTCGGGGACTAAAAGGCTACGGCTAAACACAATGACTACGGCCATAAGGCTCCAGCCAAACTAACGTGACTCGAGGGCGCCCGACCGTCGCCATAAAATCGCAGGCCTACAATTACTTCGAAAATACTTTGAAAAGAACCGGTTAATAAGGCTACCCTTGGCATAAGCAAAAGTGCTTCAATCAGGTCAGCTCCAAATAATGAAAAAGGCTTCGAAATGATTCAACCATCGAGCGAAACCTCCAGAGTTGCTCATTTATTGTCACATAACGACTCACAATCAAGGTTCTTATCGAACCATCGAAGAGTCGGGCGAACACAAAAGCTTCAAAAAGTCATTGACGATGGAACAATAAAGCCTATATTAGAGGTCTTACTGACCCAACGCGTAAGAACCTAAGAGCCAGCCTATATTAGTGGTCGTACCAACTCAACGCATAAGAGCCCAAGCACTAGCCTATATTAGAGGTCGTAGCGACTCAACGCGTAGGAGCTCAAGCGCCAGCCCATAATAGAGGTCGTGCCGACCCAACAGATAAGTGCCTAAGAGCCAGAGAAAAAATTCAAAAACTTAAGGGTCGATGAGCTCGAGTCAAAACCCGACTCGAAGACTTAGCCTGAAATGGTTAACTAAAAAGCGCCTAAGGCCAAGTGCGTAACAGCCTACGGGCCAACCCAACAAGCCTCAGGGTCGATTTGTAAACCTAAGGGTTTTAGCTCGAAGTCCAATTCATCTGTCTAATCATTGACTAACATCTAAATTCAAAACAAAAGAAAGACATACACAAGCAAAGGGAAATTCATAAAAGGGGAAAACTGAAAGGCTTCTTTTTATATGTATATGTAAAATAATTCAAGGCTTCATTTACAATGTTCTCTAAAAGCATTATACGTAGAATCAGAAAGGAAAAGCCTAGTCTACTTTCCCTCGGGGACCACAGCTCCATCGGCCTCTTCCTCATTATCTTCGGCATCAGATACGAGGAACTTGGCATTGTATTCATCCGCCTTGGCCTGCTCTATCTCTTTCGAGAGATCGATTCCCCTAGCGTGGATCTCCTTGGGGGTTTCCTTCCGGGATCTGCACCAGACATATTCATTGCTTCTACTCTCCTAATCGGAATCCCTTCTCAACTCAGCTCGAGCGTCGGTAGTGTCTTTTAAATAGACGGCAACTTTCTTATCAGCCTTAGCTCGAATCTCTTTAGCTTCAGCCTGGGTGTCCATGACTTTGGCCTTCATCTTCAAAAGGTCAAACCCGAGCCATGCAATCCTGCTCATCTAGAACAAGTTATTTTCACGAGCATTCTGGAGTTTCACCTCGAGGGCAGAAACCTTGGCCAAAGCATTCTTCGTAGTCACAAATTGGGCATCTATCCGAGCCCTTAGCTCATTACACTCATACTTGGCCTGACCAACTTTGCCCCAAAGGCATTAAAGATTATACATCTTTCTCCGAAACTGAAGTATCAAAATATTAATCTTCAGGGATAAAAGAAGAAACATGCATCCCCTCGAAATAAAGGTTACCTGTCTCTCGAGGTGGCCTTCGTAGTTCTGACTTTGATTTATCTCATACCGAAGCTGTATCAATTCCTTTGCACTTTTATCACAAAGAAGCCTGAGGGATCTCTCCCCGTCCAAGGCTTTCCACAACCTAGCTTCACGATGGAGTAGCTCGGACTTGATCTTGTCAAAGGCCTATGTAAAAGAAGCTCAGTGAGAAAATAAAAATGCAAAGCTGACAAACCAACAAAGTCAACCAAAACTCACCTCAGAGTAGAGCCGCTGAGCCTCATAAAAAGTTGAGCATGCAGCTACTGGTCTGACCTTGTCAGCCCCAGTTGAATCATCTCAAAAGGGAATATGATCATTCAGGTCCCCGACCCTTCAAGTGTCCCTTGACCTCAAAAGCCCCTTGAAGTACCTTCGACGGGAGAAGATGATGGTGGTAGAAAATCATTATCCCTCGATGTACCTTCGATGGGAAAAGAGACGGCGGCAAAGGAGGAACTATTTTTCCGAGGCTAGAAGCCTCGGGTGCTGCAGGCTTAGTTGATACATCTTCTTTGAGCTTCCGAGCAGGGCTTGCCTCTCTATGAGCACCCTCGTCCTTCACGGATTCCTTCCATTTGTTGTCATTCCTCAGCCCCGAATCCGAAGATCCTTCCTCCTCTCCGAGGTGGCACTGTCTCATCTCAAACAATTCTCCAATGCCTGCGGTGACAGAGTTAATACACTTAAAGGAAAGTACCTTTCAAAGAAAATAAACCACACATCACGTACCATTGTGTTTTGCCTCCCATCTACCCTTGGACAGATCTTGCCACTTACGATCATTGTAAGTCGAGCAAGCTGCTAGTTTCCGAGTCCAACCCGCTAGGTTGAGGACCTCGTATGCCAACCACGAGATTGCGGTAGAAAAGAAAACGAAAGGAACACATCTTTACGGAGTCTATCTCCACCATGAACAAAATGATAAAAACACAAGTGTACCACTTACATTTGAAATTCCATTTCTCAGGAAATGGTAGGAACTCTGCGGGGATAATATCGGCAATCCGCAGTCGGACAAATTGACTCATCCACCCTCGGTCCCCATCTTCTTCATCATTGACAACAAAGGGCTTGGTGGATCGACGTCATAAATTTATCAGGCCTTAGTTATGCAAGGGCCAATACAATCTGATGAGATAGCTAAGGATGAACTCGAGCCCGACTTTCTCCGCAAAGAACCTTATCATCAATACGATCCTCCAAAACGACGGGTGAACCTGTGCTAGGGTAACCCGATATATTTGACAGAAGTCGACCACGACTCTATTGAGATGACATAAAATATAGGGGTACGTGTATACGTTCAAAAACCCCCTACATAAGCCATGATGTTCTCTTCGGGGAAGTTACTTGCAGTACCACCTTTTCTCCACATCCATAGTCTCTCCTCAGAGCCTCGAGGTGCTTCTCTCCTATTGATGGGATGAACCTCGATGCATGCTCTCGATAACCTTGAACATTAGGAGGTCTCTCTAATGTAAAGTCCTTCCTCAAGACAAAGCATCTCGATGTTAGCTCATCGAACGCCGGTGGTGTATCACCGACCGAGAGGGAAGCAGAGGCAGAACTATCCCCCTTTTGATGAATATATTTGGGCACGGCAGCCATGATTATGGTGAAACAAGAAGAAAGAGATGAAAACCTAAGCGAAAGCTTTGAATTAAAATGATGTAAGTACTAATGCAAGGAAGAAAAGCTCTACAAGAAGGATACTTGCTCAAAATAGCAAAGTCCTTAAATGAGAGGAAAGCAAGCTCATATACATAGCAAGAGGCGACTGTTCGCCTACTCTAAAGGCCAATTAATTCTGACTAAACCATTATCACTTTTGGGGAAGTGTACTGGCAGGACCACCTCGGTCACTTCACGGTCATGTCATACAACTGACACTGTCATACAGCGTTCGAAGGATCACGATTTCTGTATCAATCTATCCTCGAGATGGTGCCTGATCTGGAGGATCTCTGTTACTATAAAAATCGTCTCTAAAAGAGCTATCAATCTAACCTCGAGATGGTGCCCGATCTCTAGGATCTCTGTCACTACAAGTATAGGCTCCAAAAGAGCTATCGAGATCCACATATCGATCTAGCCTCAGGATGGTGCCCGATCTCTAGGGTCTCTATTATCCCAAGTATGGGCTCTAAAGAGCCGACATCAAAATTCAAAATATTAGCTTTGCATAAGCACTGAAAAATAAAATTTGAAGACTCGAAACAAAAGGGTCTTTTTGCATTCTCAAAAATATGTTTACAGAATGTGCCTTTACAAAGCTCCCACAAGGAGCCCATATATAAAATGAAAGAAAGGGAGAAGAAGAGATGACGATGAGAGTCTATTCCTTACCCTCACTATCTTTTGAATCACTTCCGAAACCCTTATCCTATGTAGTTGAAGGTGTTGAATCTTCCTCCAAGGCTTTGGCTTTCTCAATGTCAGCAGAGAGATCGACACCCTTGGCGCTTGCTTCCTCGAAAACCTGTCTCTTATCTCGCAAACAAGCATGAACAAAGGCCCGAGCTAGCTTCTGCTTGGCCTTCTCGGATATCTCTCTGGCTCGATCATTTGCGGTGGCGGCATCTCTCATGTATGAAGACACATATTCATCGACCTCAGAGTTGGCCACAGATAATGCAGTGGCCTCCTTCTGAGCACTTCGAAGAAGATCCTGGGTTGAGGCCAACTCTCCCTATAAAAGGTCTTTCTCCGAGGTCACGACCTAATTCTGCCTCTTTAGCTTGAGGATCTCTGTATCCTTGGCTGCAACCTCTTCCTGAAGTTGCCCCACCAGGGCATTCTTTTGCCCAATCTACAAAGGCGAATCACGATAGTGAGCATCAAGTTATAAGAATAAAAGACGAACTCATGAATGTCGTGTTACCTGCTCAGCAAAACTATTTTGTTCTTGGTGCACTCCTTCCAGACTCGCTCGAAGCTCACTCAACTCCTCTTCCTTTCGGGCAGAGGATGACTTTGATTCATTTAGCGCCTAAGTGTGCTTTTCGAGCTCCTCCTCACGGCATGAAAGCTCATCTTGAAGCTTAGAAAAGGCATGGTCATACAATTTCTTGACCAACAACAAATATAAGAAGTTAGAAAGGCAAGGGTAAATATTTGAAGTGCAAATGGTATGTCAAGAATATCACCTGCTTTTGAAGACTCTCAGCCTCCTCAAGAGCGACGGGGGAGTCGAGACCTGTCTCCTCATCGACACCGACAAAGTAATCCTTGAACGAATCATCCTCTCTCTAAGAGATCCCTACATCGGCAGCACCCTTGTTCTGGGCATCCCTTATTTCTCCCAGAGAAAATGAAGGGCCCGATTTAAAGCCGCCCGTGGTATCAATTTATATAGGGGTTTCTTCTCGACCCTAAAAAATTTCGGATTCAGGCCCTCCAAAATCGCCAGCCGAGGATTTGCCGGCACGAGCTGTACCATGTCCAACCCGAGGCTCGGGGACTGCACCTAAACCCTCCTCGAAGGTCTCTGCAGCACGAGTTGGGTCAACATCGGCCACCTCGACTCGGCAGCCTTCCGACCAATGGCTTGTGGAAGACTTGCCGCAGCAGCCGAAGTCAAGACCGTGGCATCAGTCATAGGCTTGCGGACCTTGGATTTCTTTGATTATGGAGACTCGGTCGATGCCTCCTTCTTCCTCTTCTTACCCTTGTTGGGTTTCGAAGCTTGTTCTTCACTAGGAGGAGGCGGTCTCATACACACGCCTTACTCGAGGCCGGCACAGGCATGATGTATTAAACTTACCGCCACAAAGAATACTCATAAGGAACTTGGAAAGTATACCATGGTTATTGGCCTGCCACCGCGTTTTGGCCAAATCACGGCAAGCACACTCGCTGTATGGAAAAGTAGAGTCTAATAGTTTGGTCCATCCCGGAAGGTTCTGAACTGCGCTGAGGAATCAAACAGTAGCTACATAATCAAAAGAAGATCATTTCAGAAGAAGAAGAAGGGGAAATAAAATGTGCTCAATGTAGGGACACTTACGGTTCATATTCCATTCCTCTGAGAATGGCATTTTGTCAGCAGGGATGATGTCCGAGGTTTTTACTCTGACAAACCAGCTCATCCATCCCCAGTCACTCGGTACTGATGAAAAAAGTAAACAATTACTGGATCTATCGGCGGGGAAAAAGAATCTACAAGGCCTAGAGTAAAGGGGTATGTGTATACACTAAGGAAGCCATCATTGTGTTCTACTATGCTTTCCTCAGCTTTGGGGATCTCTACTTGCTCTGCCTCCCCCCATCGGTAGTCTATCTTTACTCTCTTTGTGTCGGTCACTACACTGATGTACCGACACATGGGCTCGCATCGGCCCGGTATAGAAGGGGGTATATCAATGGTAAAATTAGAGATCGTATTGAAGGGGCTAGGGATACATTGCTCAATAATTGGAGGTATTTTTGGTTTGCCCTTGGACGGGCGTGATGAAGAAGTGGTACCCTCTTTCTAAGGTATCGTTTTTGAGGTTTTGCCATGATTATAACTTAATTTCAAAGAAAGAAGAAGAAGAAACAACCACAGAAAGAAGATGGATGCAGAAAGTTGTGAACTTAGCTCTAAAAACTTGAAAATATTTTAAAAGTGTGAATGGAAAATGAAGTGAAGTATTTATAGAATCCATTTGGGCAATGTTTGAGGAGCGGAAGGTCGAACCAATAACGGTTCGTGGGCTTCTCGGCAATCATGCTGATAGTGACCCCTGCACAACCTTTGATTCATATCATTTAATGCTCTGACATGGCTGACATCAGGATAGGAGTATTGAATAGGCAAGAATTCAAGACCGTTTCTTATCATTCCACTCTAAGAAATGCGGGGACTACCTGTATATGGTTAAAATCGGAGAGTCCAATTTTGTGATTGTTATGGCATTTCACAGCCTGTCTTCAGAAACCTCGCGGTACAGCTCGAGGTTTGACCTCGAGGGTTCCCTATGCTCGACCTCGGGGTAGTGCAAATTGGTGGCTATCTTCTACAAGTGGGAAATTCCCAAAAGGCACGTGGTTAAAGTTGACCATGTCTGCAAGAATAGCACATGTCTGTACCGTGACATTAAATAGTTGTACCAGCTGCATATCTTTGTAGTAAATGCATATGTATTATGTTGGGATTCCTCCTCCTATATAAAGGGGACCCTTGTCATTTTGTAAAGATATATGATATTCAATACAAGAACGAGAACATTCTCTGCTCTCTAACTTAAACATTCTCTATTGTCTTTCCTTTGATTTATTGCTTACATTTGTTGTGTTTCATTGATTGTTCCTCATTTATTATTCATCATTGATCATAAAGAGCCATTATTGAGGCCCTTGGAACAGTTAGTCCTTCATCGAACATCCCCAGTATAGCTCATTAGCTCAACATTGAGGCCTAGCTTAGGCCAGTTCGAGACCCCGATTCACAGTCGTTCAGTTTGAATAACAACACTGCCTCTTACTCTTACTCTTACTTTACTTTCCCAGCTCACACTTAGCATCTATCTCTTAACAACTAGCATTAAAATAAATTAAGTATTTTTAGAACCACAAAATAAAAAATAATTGTAATTACCATTTTCAAGGTAAACAATCTTCAAAATAGAGTACGTTATACACTGCCCCAAGTATACATTTCGTGAACACGGAAGGACTCTCGCATTCACGATGAACAAAAACTCACTGCCACAAAATGGCCCTACATGTTCGCGGAATATACCTCGCAAATGCGATGCACATCAGACCCAGACCTTCGTGAATATGGAAAAAACTTTGCGAATCCAAAGACATGACCTCCAGCTCTCAGCTCTACACCGTGCTACATCGTGAATGCGGAACACAATCAGCTTACCTTTCGTGAATGCATTCCAATATTGCGTACGCGAAGAACAAATTCAAAACACACCAAAACACACTTCGTGATCACGGATAGACCTCTAGAATTGCAAAGAACATTATAAGAAACAAGTAACAACAGAAACCAGCAATAACAACATGGTCTAAAATGGTGCAGTACCCATTTGAAACTCACCTGAGCCCCTCGGAACACCGTCCGAACATACCAACAAGTCCCAAACATAACACGAACCAACTCGAGCAATTAAATTACACATAAAAATATCAAAACTGCGAATCACACCTCAAATCAAACTTAATGAACTTTTGAACTTTCAACTTCCAAAACTCGTGTTGAACCACATCAAGTCGGAATGACCTCAAATTTTTCACACAAGTTCCAAAATGAAATAAAGAACCTATTCAAACTCCTAGAACAATAATTCAAACTTGACATCATCAAAGTCAACTATCGATCAAACTTATGAACATTCCAAACCTTCAAATTTCCAATCTTTGCCAAATAGTGCCAAAACCTTCTAGAAATATCCAAATGTAAAACCGGGCATATACCCAGGTCTAAAATCACCATCTGGGCCTAACTAAACCATCGAAACTCTGATTTGGGGGTGAAATACATAGAAGTAAAACTTGGACAACTCCTCCAACATAAGGCTTCTAACATGAGATTCATTATTCCAAATCATTTTCGAATTACCAAGAAAACAAAATCGATGATTCACACATGTCATAATAGATCATATGAAGCTACTCAAGACTTCAAATAGCTGAATGGAATGAAAATGCTTAAAACGACCGGTTGGGTCATTACAAAGAATCATCTTCATTACTCAAATGAACAACCAAAATATCTATCAAAACACCCACTTCTCAAAACTACACAACATATCGAGACAGTGATCAAGTATCCACATCCCTTTGTATCCTATTCGCAACACCACAAACCAACGGTTCACTACTAATATCGAGTGTGCAACATCACATACGTGTGAATGGAAGGAAATCAAAGATATAAGCTTTAGGTTAAAATAATGTCGCACGATAAGGAACAATGGGAAGTTTCCTAGATGCTCTGTAGCCTCTCAAAGAAAGGTATGGACGTCATCAAACTATCCCCAAGACTCTACCAAACATTTGTTCATGACTTGTAGAACCTATGAATCTAGTGCTCTAATACCAACTTGTTACGACTAAAAATCCAACTTAGTCGTGTTGACACCTAACCCAACCCGCTAGGTTAAGCCAAACAATATAAGTCACTACTATGATAAGAAAACAACTGAGATAATGAATGAACTAGCACCAAAAGAGTTTAATACAACTATCACAAGGACTAGTAGTACAAGTTACGAGTGGCTCTGAATATGAGTACAATTTCACTTTGACGTGGTTAGACCTATAGAGCCAGCCGCATCAAATGGGCACTATTTCATCTTGGTAGCCATTGACTACTTTACCAAATATGTGGAAGAATCCACCTATAAGGCCATCACAAAGAAGGTTGTGGAAAATTTCGTCTGTAACAACGTCCTCTGCCGATTTGGGATACCAGAGTCAATCAACACTGACAATGCAGTTAACCTCAACAGTGATCTCATGAGGGAAATTTATGAGAAGTTCAGAATTGTTCACCACAACTTTACAACCTACATACCGCATATGAATGAAGTAGTTGAAGCAGCTAACAAGAACATCAAAAGGATTATGCGAAAGATAGTGGACTATCATAGGCAATGGCATGAGAAGTTATCCTTCGCCTTACTATAGCTATTCTACTATAATCCGTGGCAAACTTCTTTTTGAAGTTTCATGGACATAGCACTTTAGTCCCGGGCCCCCTAAACAATACTCACAACTCATCGAGCGGTCAAGATTTCTAGAAGAAGGATTCGGCAATTTAGCCTCGATCGGATTCAACATACCCAACTGTCTTAGTCTGTGGAATAGACTAGCATATGATTATCCCAATGGAGTGAAAGTCTTTTGCTTCTGCAACCTCTCATTCTTAAAGGCTTGGTTGGGTCGAAAACCCGTTCCAAGAGGATTTTTGTAGGTTTTGGGGGTGGATAGTTATTTGGTGGAGCTTGGTACAGATTTTGTGGAGCTGGCACACGCCATTGTGAGTGAGCGGGAGGTTGGGTATAGGTTTGTGCGTGATGGACAGAAAAATGGGGATCTAGCGGTGGGTAATAGTGTTGTGGTAGGTTATATGAAGTGTGGGGGTAAGTTTGGTGATAGGGTTGAGGCGGGTTGTAGTAACGTGGAATGTTCCTGGATCCAATCCAAGCTCCTGACTCAATTGTCGCAACATCCTCCTCCTTCTTCTTCCCGAGCACACCCCCAGTACCGTTTTGAATGGCCTGAGTGGTCGCTTTGATCGCGGAATAACTCATGATCTTGTTGGACTTGAGTCCCTCTTCAACCATGCCTCCCATTTTTACAACTTCATTAAAGGACTTACCTACTGCTGACACCAAGTGACCGAAATAAGTGGGTTCCAAAGCCTGCAAGAAATAATCAACCATCTCGCTTTATTTCATCAGAGGGTCAACCCTCGCTGCTTGCTCTCTCCAACAGAATCCATATTCCCTGAAGCTCTCACCGGGCTTCTTCTCAAGTTTTGTCAACGACATATGGTCTGGGATAATTTTGAGGTTGTACTGAAAATGATAGGCAAAGGCTTAGGACAAATCGTCCCATGTGTACCACCTATTGTGATCTTGTATGGTATACCATTCTAAGGCCGATCCACTCAAACTTTGGCTGAAATATGCCATCATCAATTCATCTCTTCCACCTGCTCCTCTCATCTTGCTACAAAATCCTCTTAAGTTTGCTACTGGGTCACCATGCCCATCGTACAGATCAAACTTGGGCGTTTTGAACCCCACTGGCAACTGAACATCTGGGAACATATATAAATCCTTATATGCCACACTTACTTGACCTCCTAACCCCCTCATATCTCGGAACGACTGTTCGAAGCTTTTGACCTTTCTGATCAAACTTTGAGTGGATTGATCAGAAAGAGATAATAATATGTATAGGGTAGTGACGAGGAAGGTCAGGGCCCTACTGAGGTTAAATAAAATATAAGGGTTAACAGTGTGAAATAAAACAGTATAATTAAGTGCAATAGTAAGAAATAACATAGAATTTAAAAGAACAACAACAACTAGAACAGAGACAAACAAACTACGGAATAAATACATCTCAACACATAGATAACAACTGGGGTACCTTCACACATACCTCATATGTGTAAAATGGATTATAGTCCTATAATTCATTTCGTTAATTAACAACCAACCAAAACCAAAATACTAGAAACCAATAATGTAACTTAACATTCAAATAAGAAATTTAGCATTCAATCTTATCCAATTGATACATAAAATCCAACATCATAATCCTACTCAAAATCATATTAATAAAAGAAACTACTCCTTAGTCTTTTTAGAGCGTGATGGAGAACGTGGCACAGGAAATGCACTAGATGCTGAGAGGTAGTTTAGCTGGGCCTTGAGGCTTTCAACGTCACCAGTGACACGTGTAAATGCAGCATCATTTCGCCTCATTTCTGACTCCTCCTCCCGCGCAGCCCTTTCCTGTGCATATAACTAAGTGATATCTACTATTCTTCTATTCAATAGATCAAACTCATCCTGATTAATCGAGGACCTTGAGGAAGAAGAGCCACCAGGTCCAAAAGACTGACGACCAGAACTAAACTCTGATCCAAGCCCGTAAACTCTTCCCTTATGTATGCCACCAGCCGCCTTAATCAACAAGTCCATATAATTCTGATGAGATGGTTGGATTGGCTTTCCTTGATCATCAGTTGGTTGGATTTGAATGAACTCCTCCAAGGATTGTTTGAAAGTATTCTGCAAAAAAGTTACAACTATTATATGAATAAATTTAATTAATGAAAAGTATTAAAAAGTAACTTGAAATCTTACATAGGTTCTCTCGGCTCGTGGCTCGATCCAATTTGTCTTTGTTCCATCCTTTAGCTTCTTCATATGTGTAAAATACCTCATCTTGAGTAGCTGGTCTTTTAAAACTAGTCTTAGGATATGCGCGTTGCGCGTGAACCTTGACTCGAGGAATACAAAATTGATTTTAAAAAATCATACATAATACACATTATAAAACTATGAAGATGAGATTATTGTTGATTTTATTTAACTAACTCAATGAAGGAAAAAGCTTTGCCCTCAGTGTCCTATTCTTCATTTGTCTCTATCACATATACACCATCACCTCTGTGATCAGGGAGGGGATTGTTGTGGACATTAGGCACGACTTCCTTTGTTTGTATGACCTTGTTATCAATTAGCATTTGGATCTTATCCTTCAATGTTTGGCACTCAGCAGTGGTGTGCCTTTCATACCGAAATGGTATGTACAAGTTTTATTTCGATTGACCCATTGGGATGGATTTCTAATGCCACAGCGGAAATAGGAGTGACGTAACTTGCGGCTTTCAACCTTTCATACAGTTGGTCGATGGGCTCAGCAATGGCAGTGTGTTGTCTGGGTGGCTTGTGGTCGAAGTTGGGTCTTGGTCTTGGATAATATTTGCGAGCTGGTAGTGATTGGAAGTGGGATGGTTGGGAGTTATAAGTGTGATGGACATTGGCTGGTTGGGAATATCTGGGAGATGAAGGTTGATATGTAGGCGGTGATGCTTCGTATGTGGGTGGAGGTGTTTGATATATGGGTGGAAGTGTTTTATATGTGGGTGGAGGCGTTTGATATGTGGGTGGACGTGTTTGATATGTAAGTGGAGATTTCGGTCCCTGGGCCACCATTACCACCCCAACATCTCTCTTCTTTGATATGCCACCTAATTGTAGTGCCTTATTCTTGGCTTGTAGTGCCTCTAAGTTCGTTACCATCCAGCTCTTGATTCATTCTTCAATTCTTTCTCCGAGTTTGATGATGTAAGATAATTTGTGATTTTCGATAACCATCAACCTCTCATAATATCGTGGATCCTGTGCCCTGACAAAGAATTTGTTCATCTGTTCTTCGTCCAAAGATGGCCTGACCTTGGCCGCTTCTGACCTCCAACGGGTAGCATATTACCGGAAAATCTCAGTATGTTTCTTCTTAAGATTCTGAATGTAGAAAACATCCAGTACATTTTCTGTGTTAAACCTAAATCAGTCCATGAAATTTGATGCCATAATTACAATATGGATCATTTCTTAGGATTTTGGATGATATACCAAGACAAAGCATCCCCAGTAAGACTCCTCATAAGGAGCTTCATCTAGATCTTTTCATCTTTCTCGACCCTGACAAGCTTGTTACAATAGGTCCTTAGATGAACCCTAGGATCACCTATGCTATCGAACATTTCGAACTTGGGAGATTTGTATCCCTCTAGTAGCTCGACATCCGGCTGTATGCACAGATCTTCATAGTTCAAACCTTCTATTCCTCTATCGCCCTCAACATCTTGAACTCGGATCGTTAACTTCTTGAGTTCTTCAACCATGTTTTTAATGAGCATGTACTTCTCGAAGGATTTCGGCAAGTGCTTGACATACCAACCTCATATAATCTTCTATTGGGCTGGCCATGGATCCACACTGCTGGAGCTATGCCTTCCACACTACATCAAGCTGTAAAGTTTTAATAGAACCGCCAGGAGGTAATTATTCATGGAGATGGAAGTAACCCCATCTACACTAGTCAAACCATCCCGGTCATTGGACATAGAAGAAGTCTAGGAGGGAAAAACTATCATCACATTGGACGGGTCAATGCAGTCGAAAAGATTAAATGGTGGAGTAACAAAATAGAAAGCATACTAGCATGGTCTGGATATGAACCCGGCAAAGGGTTGGGAAAGAACCTCCAAGGTATCACCAAACCAATACAGCTGAAAAATCATGGTACCACCTTTGGGCTCGGATACCAGTATACATGGCAAGAGTACAATGATTGGTCGCCTCCATGGCGTGGACCGTACTACCCTCTTGAGCAACCAGTTCCACGTTTGGAACAAGATTTTCACTAGGATGACAGGATATGGGGGACTTCAGAAGAAGAAGCACTAGCTGGGTTGAAGAATTTGTTCTTGGAGGATGAGGACATAGACTGTGGTGCCATAATTGAGGAGGAGGAGGAAAAATGCCTCACTATTCAGACTGTGGAGAAGGGATTTGTTCTGAGAAACTAAACCGCCACACCATCCCGAGCCTGCCGAGTCCTTAGGTAGCTTGATAGAATTTACTTCTATAAGCCATTCTAAGCATCTAAAATTTCTTGTAATATTGTTTTAAGTTTTACTCATTTCAAAATGAATGCTCGATTCATGGAGTCGTACTTTGTCTGGACAATTTTTCAAGTTTTAATCAAATGCATTTGCTCTTTATTATTCACTACTATCTTTACATTTTTTCCTTTCTATAGCATTATTATTACTTTTCCTGATGAACCAATGACTGTGACATGTAATGAGGCAACGCAATATGGGAATAGTGATTCAGAGGAAGAAGATGAGATACCCAAGGAAATTGTCAGGGAGGTTGAAAATTTGGAGAATAAGCCTAAGTCCAATCTGGACGAAACCGAAGCAGTAAATTTGGGGGACGCCGAGACTACCAAGGAGACCCGCATCAGCATTCACTTGTCACCAACACATAAGGAAGAGTACATTCGCTTCCTAAAAGAGTATGAGGATATTTTCGCATGGTCATATGATGACATAACCGGTTTGAGCACTTTCATAGTGGCTCACAAGTTGCCTACTAATCCCATATGTCCGCCAAAAAGGTAGAAACTCAGAAACTTCAAACCAGACATGAGCCTGAAAATCAAGGAGGAAGTTACCAAGAAGATCAAAGCCAAAGTTCTCAAGGTGGTTGAATATCTAACCTGGTTAGCTAATATCGTGCCAGTTCCGAAGAAGGACGGGAAGGTCGGAGTATGTGTTGTCTATCGGGATTTAAACAGAGCAAGTCCCAAGGATGACTTCCCGCTACCGAATATACACATTCTAATCGATAACTACGCCAAGCATGAAATCCAATCATTTGTAGATTGCTTCACGGGTTATCACTAGATCTGGATGGATGAAGAAGATGTAGGGAAGACGGCTTTCATCACATCGTGGGGTGTATACTGTTACAAAATGATGTCATTTGGTTTGAAGAACGCTGGGGCCACTTACATGAGATCCATAATAACTATCTTCCATGACATGATCCATAAAGAAATAGAGGTGTTTGTGGAAGACGTCATTATCAAATCCAAAAGGGTCGCAGATCACATAGCGGAAGTGAGAAAGTTCTTTGACAGGCTCAGGAGGTACAATTTGAAACTAAACCCCGTAAAGTGTGCATTCAAGGTTCCCGCAGGAAAATTATTGGGATTCATCGTCAGTCGCTGGGGGATCGAGCTGGATCCGTCCAAAGTCAAGGCTAATCAGAAGTTACCACCACCTAAGAGCAAAAAGGATGTGATAAGCTTCCTAGGACGTCTCAACTACATCAACTGCTTCATAGCACAGTCCACAGTCATATGTGAACCCATCTTCAAGATGCTAAGGAAAGATGTTGAAACAAGCTGGACAGTGAATTGTCAGAAAGCTTTTGACAAGATCAAGGAATACCTATCCACACCACTAGTTCAGGTTCTGCCAGAACCAGGACGACCTTTGCTAATTTATCTATCTGTGTTAGATGGAGCCTTCAGATGTGTTATATGACAACATGACGAGACAGGAAGAAAGGAGCAAGCCATATATTACTTGAGTAAGAAGTTTACACCTTATGAATCACGGTATTCTCTACTTGAACGCACTTGCTGTGCTTTGACATGGATAGCTAAAAAATTGAGGTATTACTTCTGTGCCTACACTACATACCTCATATCCAAGATGGATCCTTTGAAGTACATATTTCAGAAACCCATGCCTACTAGGAAGTTGGCTAAATGGTAGATACTATTAAGTGAGTTTGACATCATCTACGTGACTCACAAGGCGGTAAAGGATAAGCATTGGCAGATCATCTCGCTGAAAATCCGGTAGGAGGAGAATACAAACCTTTGAAAACGTATTTTCTTGATGAAGATGTATCATTCGTAGGAGAGGACATTACCGAGGTATATGACGGTTGGAGGATGTTCTTTGACGAAGCCGAAAATTTTAAGGGAGTGGGCATTGGAGCAATTTTGTTATCAGAAATGGGTCAGCATTATCCGGTATCTGCTAAACTCAGATTTTCCTGCACCAACAACATGGTGGAATATGAAGCCTGCATACTAGGGCTCAACATGGCAGTTGACATGAATGTTCAGGAGTTGCTGGTGATCGGTGATTCAGATTTGCTTGTGCACCAGGTACAAGAAGAGTGGACCACCAAGAATTCCAAGATAATACCATATCTGTACCATGTGCAGGGATTGAGAAAGAGGTTTACAAAGATAGAATTCCGACATGAGCCCAGAATTCAGAATAAGTTTGTTGACCTATTGGCTACCTTTTCATCTATGATACAACACCCAGATAAGAATTACATTGATCCCATTGTGGTGAGGATCCATAATCAGCCAGCATATTGTGCTCATGTCGAGGAGGAAGTAGATGGAAAGCCTTGGTTCCATGACATCAAGGAGTATTCGTCAAAAGGAGAATATCCGGATCATGCAAATCACACTCAAAAGCGCACACTCCGGAGATTGTCAAATCACTTATTCCACAGCGGAGGAAACATGTACAGAAGAACTCCTGATCTGGGTTTATTAAGATGTATTGATGAAAAGGAATCTTCTAAGAACTTAAGGACGTGCATGTTGGGACCTGTGGCCCACACATGAATCGTTTTGTCTTTGCTAAGAAGATACTCAGGGCAGGTTACCTTTGGATGACCATGGAGACGGATTGCATTCAGTATGTCTGCAAGTGCAGGTCGACATGATAAAAGTGCCGCCAAATGAGCTCAATGCAACAAGCTCACCTTGGCCATTCACCGCCTGGGGAATGGATGTTATTAGTCCGATTGAGCCTACCGCTTCAAACCGATACAGGTTTATTCTGGTAGCCATTGATAACTTCACAAAATGGGTAGAAGCTGCATCTTACAAAGCTATAACCAAGAAAGTCATCGCAGATTTTGTCGAGGATCGTATTGTCTGCCGATTCGGAGTTCTCGAGTCCATCATTACTGACAACGCCGCCAATCTCAACAGTGATCTAATGAAAGCTATATGTGAAGCTTTCAAAAGCAAGCATAAGAATTCCAAAGCCTACAAACCTCAGATAAATGGGGCCGTAGAAGCCGCTAACAAAAAACATCAAGAAGATACTAAGGAAAATGGTAGAGAACCACAAACAATGGCATGAGAAGTTACCATTTGCTCTATTGGGGTACCGCACCACCGTTCACACATCAACCAGGGCAACTCCCTACATGTTGGTTTATGGTACCGAGGTTGTCATCCCAGCCGAGGTGGAGATTCCTTCTTTAAGAATCATACAGGAAGTTGAACTCAGCGATGCAGAGCGGATAAATGGTCTCTATGAACAATTGGCCCTTATCGATGGAAAGAGGATGAACGCCGTATGTATTGGTCAACTTTATCAGAACAAAATGTCCAGAGCTTTCAACCAAAGGGTCAAACTAAGACAGTTCACACCAGGGCAGCTAGTATTGAAAAAAATCTTCCCGCATCAAGATTAAGCCAAAGGGAAATTCTTTCCCAACTGGTAGGGTCTATACATGGTTCATAGGGTATTGACAAGAGGAGCACTCATACTTGCAGAAATGGATGGAGAAATCTGGCCAAAGCCAATAGAGCCAGATGCAGTCAAGAGATACTATGCTTAGATTATTTACATTTCTTCATTTGATATAATTGAACTACGCTTGACATGATTCCCATTTAAGAGGGGATACATAGGCAGCCTTATGGGTTCGGTCATATCATAATTAAATTTTCATTTCCCCCCAAGATCAGAAACTGGGGCAGAATTTTGAGAAGGACCCTTAAAATTCCGGAGAAGTCCAGCCAATGCCATCATGTGTCAAACGGTCAGAAATCAGTTAAGAAACTGGGCCAGAATTTTGAGAAGGATTCTCAAAATTTTGAAGAAGGTTCAGCAAGGCTTATCATCCGCAAACAGATGAAGGATCATCTACTAAACTGGGCAGAATTTTGAGGAGGACCCGCAAAATTCCAATACAAGATAGCTGCAATGCCTTTGAGATGTGTTACAGTCAATAGTTCATCTAAATATATCAATATATTTCTGAAATAACTCTATTTTTATGAACAATTACATATTTTTCAAAAAAAAAACATTATTTCCATAACAGTCAGGTGTTACCTAGGGGAACTCAAAAGGGGCCTTCAGAACGGAGCAAAGCAAGGCCGGCAGACGAGGCATGAACCAACCTCCCCTCACAAAACTTAAAACTTTTCTTTGAATGCAGGCACATTTGATGTAACGATATCATTGGAAAACATGTATACACAATGAGATCACTATCAATTAGGCTATCAGACACTGAATATGTCTCCAGCTAAGACCTACACTACTCTTATTTGCTACTTGATCTCTGCATGAGGCTAATCCCTGCCTCCACAACTGCATGAGGCTAATTCCTGCCTCCCAATTTGCATAAGGCTAATCCCTGCCTCTACACTTACATGAGTCTAATCCCTGACTCCAAACTTGAATAAGGCTAATCCCTGCCTCCCTATTTGCATGAGTCTAATCCTTGCTCCATACCTACATGAGGCTAATCCTTGCCTCCCTATTTGTATGAGTCTAATCATTGACTCCATGAGGCTTATCCCTGCCTCCCTATTTAAATGAGTCTAATCCTTCACTCCATACCTGCATGAGGCTAATCCCTGCCTCCCTATTTGCGTGAGTCTAATTCTTGATGCCATACCTACATAAGGATAATCCCTGCCTCCCTATTTGCTTGAGTCTAACCCTTGACTCCATACCTGCATGAGTCTAATTCCTGCCTCCCTATTTGAATGAGTCTAATCCTTGACTCCATACCTACATGAGGCTAATCCCTGCCTCCGTATTTGCATGTGTCTAATCCTTGACTCCATACCTGCATGGGGCTAATCCCTGTCTTCATATTTGCATGAGGCTAATCCCTGCCTCCATACTTGCATGAGTATAACCCCTGACTCCGTATTTGCATGAGTCTAATCCCTGACTCCATATTTGCATGAATCTAATCCCTGACCTCCATACCTGCATAATTCTAATCCCTGCCTCCTTATTTGTATGAGTCTAATCCTTGACTCCATACCTGAATGAGGCTAATCCCTGCCTCCATATTTGCATGAGGCTAATCCCTGTCTCCATACTTGCATGAGTCTAATCCCTGATTCCGTATTTGCATGAGTCTAATCCCTGACTCCATATTTGCATGAGTCTAATCCCTGACTCCATACCTACATGAGGCTAATCCTTTCCTCCCTACTTGCATGAGTCTAATCCCTGACTCCATATTTACATGAGGCTAATCCCTGCCTCCATACTCGCATGAGGCTAATCCCTGCCTTTCTATTTGCATGACTCTAATCCTTGACTCCATAATTGCATGAGGCTAATCCCTGCCTACCTTCTTGCATTAGTCTAATCCATGACTCAATACTTACATGGGGCTAATCCCTGCCTCCCTATTTGCATGAGTCTAATCCTTGACCCCCTACTTGCATGAGGCTAATTCTTGCCTCCATACTTGCAAGAGGCTAATCCTTGCCTCCCCATCTGCATGGGACCAAGCAACGTCCCTCTTTGCACGAATATTGCTCTATTTCTAGTACTCTTTATTTGCTTTTCAATCGGGCTAAGCTCTGCCCTTCATTTCACAAGATTAAGCCTTGTCTTGTTAATATCATACTTTTGCATATCATGGGCTGAAATATCACCAACCTATCCAAAGGCGTCATAGTCTAAAAGGCATCTCATCATAGTCGGAAGACACCATGCCATGGTCTGAGGATCCCTCAAACTTGCATATCATTATTCAAAGGCGTCATGGTTCGGAGGCACCATCTTCATGGCCCGAGAACAATTTCATGGCCTACAAATCCATCACTGAACAAATCATGGCCCAGCATGTCATGGTCTGAGGACGTCATATTTAATCGTCCAAAGACAACCTTCATGGTCCAAAGGGAAATTGCATCATGTTTAATTTTTCTCAAATACATGTTTGTAGTATCTTTTATCTACAGATAACCAGTAAGCAACCGCTATCCTAGCAGGAGCGATCTCGCTCCAGCTCCTTCAACTATCTCAAACCTTGACCGCTCACCATGGCCGCTTCCGCATCTCATGTCCGTTCTTGCAATACCTTCATCAGTATATCCCACCGATAAATCCAGAACTACACATGGCCTGATTCCTGTAAAAACAGGGATATGTAGGTGATAAGTTAGGATTTTAACATGTTTTATGCCCATACTTGCCTATGCTTTGATCATATATTGTTACAAAATAGTCTTAAAAGGCTCACAAGTTGTGCTTGATCGCAGGTTTGATCGACAAAGTGACGAAATGTCAAAGATCGGCTCATAAAGGAGTGAAACCTCCTCAAGTATCAAAGACCAAGAAATATTGAGAAAAGAAGGCCTAGTGCGGACCGTGCAAAGTGGAATGCGGTCGCACTAGGTAGTTTAGAGAGTTGGTGAATCAGGACTAGAAGAAGTGCGCCCGCGGTACACATCTCGCGGTCCGCGGTGAAGGCTCCGCAGCCACACTACTCTTTTGTGCGGTCTGCAGTCATGAGGTTCAGAGAGACTGAGTCTGCAAAACTAGTGCCATGCAGTCCGCGGTCGTGGTTGCTATCGACGCCCCCTTTTTCTCTAACCGTGGGGTCAGAAATCGGGAATACGACATTGGGAAGGACAACTCTATTCCCTTTCGAGAATTGGGTTTTGGAATTTGAAGAGTCGCCACCTAATGATTATAGTGCATTAGGATACTTTTTTTAGAAGAGTTTGAGTTGGAAAACCAGAGTTTGGGTAAGGGCTAGAAATTATCTCGAGGGGAAGGTGTTAGGCACCCCTCAAGATCCAGTAGTGTGGTTCTCGGCCATGTTACAATTGTGATTTTACAAGTAAACAATCAAGGCTCAAATAAGGATTCGCATATAACATTGCAATCAGGTTGAAAACTTTCGAAGGTAAGTAGAGAGTGCGGAAATTTTAAAAAAAAGAGATTTGAATAATTTTACAAGAAAAGATGAAAGCAAATAAAGGGAGGGGGTCCTAAGTTTATGATTAATATGGATCACTTCAATGCAATACCCAACAATCACTCCTCGGAAGAGGGGTCACACGTGATATTAGCGCATTGGTCATCATATCCATATCTACCCTTCCCACCCCATTAAGGTGTTAAAGCATGGAATTGTATCGTTACTTATTACATGCTATTACCCATCCCAATCCTATCCGTCCCGGAGGCATATGGGACTACTAATCCTAAAGGGGAGGGAGTTGGGGCTTTTGCGGAGTTTTCAAAAGGATAAAAATCTAGGCAACAAGTACTGGTGTGGTCATTATTAAACTTAACGTAGGAAGGGTGGCTAATTTATCGCATATTTTCAAATAAGAAGTCTGAAATAGGCATGCCTGCTGGTTGTAATTATCAAAACTGATGCAATTATAAAATTTTACCCTAAGGCTTGCCTAGGCGTTAAACAGAACCTATAGGCATGATATTTATTAGTTTCAGAAATAAAGAAGTAAACAGATTGCAGAAAAAGAATTGTCAATTACAGGGACATAAGATCTGCAGGTGTTAAACATTACTGCTACTGCTTTTAGGCTTATAAGCGAGTTGACGATTCAGGTTTGGTGAACAACTCCTACAGACATGCTTTCTAGGTGTTACTGATTTGAGCATTATTATTGCTTATGCAGGAATCCTATAGGCAGGTTGTCTACATGCAATTGATTAGGTATTTAAATCCTATAATAGGTTTGCCTAATGACAGATACAGAATGCAGAAAGTCCTATAGGCATGGTGTCTATATGAAGATGCAGAATTTTAGAATCGACTTACAGGCATGGCATCTGTTATGAAATTGCAGAAAACCCTATAACATAGTATCTATATGAGAATGCAGAAAATCCTATAAACATGGTATCTATATGAGAATGCAGAGTTTCAATGATTTATAAAATGCAGAACTTTAGAAAAATAGTAATCCTTATGAACATGGTATCTACATGAGTGCAGAATTTCAGAAGTATAGTAATTCCCTATGAACATGGTATCTACCCCTTGCATGCATAGTCCCCTACCCTTTTCCACTGGCCGACCCCAAATGTTTATTACAAGATTATTACAGACCAGAATGAATAAGAAATAATATATCAAAAATTAAAGATTCCAACCAAGGAGAGCCTAATTCAGACCCCAGGTCTGAAATATGAAATAAACCAACTTCCAAAGATCAGATTCCAAAGCCTTTCTCTTATTTGGGATGTGTCAAAGTTCCAAGGAGCTTCAAGAACTCCAGCAAATGCTTACACCCCAAATATATTGCAGAATTAAATTATAGTGCAGTGTGGAAGGGCCAGCCCTCAAATGTCCAAGTTCAGAGGGAACTCAAGGTCCCAAAGCAAGGCTCAAAAGAGAGGGCCAGAACTTAAGGTTCTAGGAATAGGTCTAGGTGCAATAGAGGGGAATTAGGGAATGCCAAGGCAGGCTGGTGGTCATGCCCATCAATTAGGAGTGTTGGCACACCCCTGACCAGCCTGTCAGCTAAAAAGTTAGGACCTATTCAAGGTTAGGTTTAGCCCTGGACAGCAACTTGGATGTTGCCAGGCTATACCTCAACTCAACACACCTAAGGGAATGAGGTATGGGAAATTGAAAGAGCCTAGGATCCAAAGGATCCAGTTTTAATCCATGGACAATAACTGTGTGTATTGCCATGTCTTAAACCACAACTCAAGCACATAAAGGGGTATGGGGAATGGGATTCATTGCAGTAACAAATAGCAAGACATAAGCATACTATCATAGAAATTGAATTCTACAAAGCAGTAAAGTAGGCATAGACATAAAAACTTGTAAGTAAACACATTGGGCTTGATGCTAGAATCAAAACTAGGACATACCAGTTTCAGGAAAAACAAATGAAAGCAGATGTCTTGAGAAAGCCAAAGTGCAGAAAGTTTTAGAAGGGGATGTGAGAAATAAGTGAAGCTCTAAAGTGTATTTCGTGTTGTGAAAAGAAAAAGAATCGAGTATTTATAGCTTGGAAAACAGTTAGAGAGTAAGGGAAGAATCATAGTAATTATGGAACTATGTCTCAATTATAATCAATCAACATAAGAACTTCCTTTAATTAAGGAGTTCAAACTCAAACGGTAATGGACAGCAATCAGTTAAGGAAAGAGAATCAAGTAAACATCTTGTGTAAAGTAGGAAATTAGGGGTAAATACATAGCGGTTTAACTAAGGAAAGAAAATTTTAAAATATATGGTTAGCCCAAATAAGGCAAGAACACAGTAAATCAATTAGTACCTAGTAAATCAAGGAATCAGGGAATCGACATTACCAATGAACCAAGTCAGAAAGAGAGGAAAGATTTTAACTTAAGGAAAATCAGTAGCAATCAATTAGGCCTATCAAAAGGGATTATGAATCAATCACAAGTTGGAAAGACCTTTTACATAAAAGGTTCATCACATATAAAGAGCATACAAACACGTTAAGTATGAAAGAAAAATTGTCATGCCATCGTAAAATCAGTGGAAAATCCAGTAACAGAGTTTAGAAGAGTTTATCAAAAGGTCAGAATCATATGAAACTTCGAAATTAATCTAAAAGAGTTGGGGGTTTTGAAATAAGAACCCCAGTTCGGGCAAACCATAAAGCAAAGATGAGAGGGCCAGCAGTTGAATCAAAACATGTTCAAAGGTTTCTGAAAAGAACTAAAACTTCTAACATGCTTCTCGCAGCAACAGAGCTCATGAATAGCATGTAAATACAATAGAAGAGTTCACAGCAACAGAGTTAACAAACTAATTCGAAGCATGATGAGAAGAAACTGATAAGATTAGTAGAAGGAAGCATGCTTAAGAATATCAATTTAGAATAGGCTTAAACAAAGTTTAGTAGAAGGAAAAAATACTAAGAGCACTTAAGAACACGATAGAAGAATACAGTAGGTGAAACATACCAGAACATGGTAGAAGAAAATAGTAGAACATAGTAGAAAAGCATACAAGGACATAGTGTAAAAAACACAATAGCAGAACATATAAGAACGAAATATAGAAAGCACTGTATAGGAACATACGTGGTAGAAGGAAAACATAAGAACACAGTAGAGGCAAATACATACAAAAGAAAAGGAGAAGAAAGTCAGATAAACACTTACGCATTTTCAGAAAACCCTATATGGTAAAAGAGGCTTCGGAAAGTAATTTTTGAAAGAAAAGTTAGGGAAATCGTTTGAACACTCAAGTAGAGCATAGATACAAAACAGATCTAAAAGAAAAATCGGGGAAAACCTCGACGGGTTAGGGTTTCAGAAGAACCCTAGAAAAAGCTTTGAAAAGGTCACCTGATCTGAGTCGGAGAGGTCAGAATCAGGCTCAAAACACCATGGTATGCCAGAGCAAGGCAGGAGATGGCCGGAATCTTCGAATCGGTAAAGGTATGAGTGAAGACCTTCGAGGTCTGGCCTCGAACCTTCAAGCATCAGGCATGCAAGAGCCGGAGGAGGTGAGTATAGGTTGTCCATGGCCTGAGAAGCCATGGACTCCAGTGAAAACACGGTGGAACAAGATAGGAGGAGGCTAGGGTTATGAAGGACCTTGAGAGTCTTGAGAGAGTTTTGGGATTAAGAGGTGGCGTCATTGTGCAAATGGGGTTAGGGTTATAGGGGTTAGGGGATTAAAAAAGGAAAGGGTGAATCAGGGTCGTTGACCAAAATGATCAACGACCAGGATTTAAAAGAAAATCCGGACGGGTTTGAAAACGGGTTAAGGGGTCGGGTAAAAATAAGAATTGGGTCGTCCGAATTTGAGTTTGAAACTGGGTCACTTTTAGGCTAAAATTGAAATGTAATGCGGCCATAATTGAAATGAACTGAGGCTACATGTTAAATAGCCAGTTTTACCCTTTTTATTTATAAAAAATAGTAAAATGATTTTAAAAATAAATTAAAAGCACTGAGCTAATTAATAATATATAAATATTAATCTAAAAATGCTGCAAATGGTTTTATGATTGCAAAACGCTATTAATCGTAATGTAGTCTATAATTGCAATTTTATGTAATTTAGCTTAAAAATATCAAATGCATTTGTAAAAATATGCGAAAATCACGTTAATTATGGTGTAACTATGAGGATGGAAATAAATTATTCACCAAAATGATAATTTCGGAAATAAGTATTGGATTTTGTACTGTTAAAATAGACAATAAATTGGTTTTGAAAATCTTTAAAAATTTGGGGAAAATACCAAAATACTTGGGCATGGTTATATATGCATACACATGCTATTTTGAAAGTATTTTGAGTATAAAAATATATAGGAAAAAATTGGGTATCAACAGCTGCCCCTCTTTACTCGGAAAGGATGAAAGAGTTGTCGGGTAAAGATAAGATGGCCAATTTTGACCGGAAGTGGCGATTTGAAAGGAGTTTTGACCGAGCTCTGGTTTTTGAGCCACCTACATATCCCTGGTCTTACAGGAATCAGGCCATATGTAGTTCCGGAACCATTGATGGAATATGCCGGTAGAGATTTGAAACGGACGAACGCGATGTTTAGATTGAGAGAGGTTTTCTGAAACGTGCGTAAATTTAAACGTGATGCAAATTCCCATTGGACCATGAATGCTGTCCTCGGACGGTTAGGATGACATCCTCGAACCATGACATCCTGGGCCATGAGGCGTATGGTAAAGGATTCGCAGGCTATGAAATGATGTTCTCGGGCTTTGAGAATGGTGCCTCTGAACCATGATGCCTTTGAATAATGATATGCAAAAGATAAAATGGGGTCCTCAGGCTATGGCATGGCATTCTCGGGCTATGAAAATGGTGCCTCCGAACAATGATGCCTTTGGACAATTTTGCGATCTTTCAGCCCATGAAATGCAGAAGGTGGCGATCTTTCAGCCGATGCAAGACGTAAATAAAAGGTGGCGATATTTCAGCCGATGCAAGAAAATAAAGTGGCGATATTTTAGCCATGCAAGAAAATAAAGTGGCGATATTTCAGCCATACAGGATGGAGACAGAGCATAGTCTCGGAAGGCAGAAAGGCAGCCTTATGCAAATGATGATGGAGGTAGAGCTTAACCTCGAAAGGCAGAAAAGTAGCCTTATGCAATGCAAAAAAAATGCAGATGGAGACAATGCGTAGTCTCGGAAGGCAGAAAGGTAGCCTTATGCAGAATGCAGATGGAGACAGAGCTTAGTCTCCAAAGGCAGAAAGGTAGCCTTATGCAATGTAGAAAATGCAGATGGAGGTAGAACTTAACCTCGGAAGGCAGAAAGGTAGCCTTATGCGGAATGCAAATGGAGACAGAGCTTAGTCTCGAAAGGCAGAAAGGTAGCCTTATGCAACACAGGAAATGCAGATGGGATACAATGCTTAGTCTCGAAAGGAAGAAGAGTAGCCTTATGCAGTGCAAGAATGTAAAAGGATGGTTAGTAGTAAAATCTCTTAGTTGATAGCTGATTACGACAATATGACTGCTGGGGATATTGTGTACGGATAGCAATTGCGGGCAAGTGATGATTCTGAGAAGTTGCATTCTTAGGAAAGTATGCGTACATAAATATACCTGACGATATTGCAAGTCGAGTGCATGCATCCAAAGAAAATCGTGAGTTCTGTGAGGGGAAAGGTTAGTTCGTCTTCCTCGAGATCTTGACGTTGTGTGCCATTGGGGTAGCGTATCTAAACAACAGCAATTCAGATAATAATTATGCATGCTTTAGTAAATATAGCGTATGTATATGATCAAAAATAGCTTTCTTTAGATGAACCAACGACTGCAACGTGGTTCCAGACATTGCAACCTCTTTCGCTCCAGAATTTTGAGGATCCTCCTCAAAATTCTGCCCCAGTTTGCTAAGCAGACATTTCTGACGGCTATGCTAAATGACTAAAAAAATCATCTTCGGAATTTTGAGGATCCTTCTCAAAATTCTACCCTAGTTTACCAATAGCGGGGAAAAATGGAATTTTTAGTAAATTATGACCGAACCCATAGAGCTGCCTACGTATCCCCTCTTAAACGGGAATCAGGTCAGGCGTAGTTCGAATTACATCATTAAGGGAATCATAAGTGGTTACACATAATATCATTTCATTGCATCTGAGTTGATTGGCTTCGACCAGACTTCTCCATCCATCTCTGCAAGAATAAAGGCTCCTCTAGTTAGAACCTGGTGAACCATGTACGGACCTTGCCATTTGGGAGAGAACTTCCCCTTGGCTTCATCTTGATGTGGGAATATTTTCTTCAACACCAGCTGCCCCGGTGTAAACTTCCTTGGCTTAACCCTTTTGTTGAAGGCTCTGGACATTCTATTCTGATACAACTGACCGTGGAAAACCGCATTCATCCTTTTCCCATCTATAAGGGCTAACTGCTCGTAGCGACCTTTTACCCATTCTGCATCATCCAACTTTACTTCTTGTATGATCCTTAAGGAGGGAATTTCTACCTCGGCGGGGATGACCGCCTCTTTACCATAAACCAGCATGTAGGGAGTTGCTTCGGTCGATGTGCGGACTGTAGTGCGGTATCCCAATAAGGCGAATGATAACTTCTCATGCCATTATTTGTGCCTTTCGACCATCTTCCTTAGTATCTTCTTGGTATTCTTGTTGGCTGCTTCCACAGCTCCATTCATCTGAGGCTTGTAGGTTGTAGAGTTCTTGTGTATGATCTTGAAAGTTTCACACATTGCTTTCATCAAGTTGCTAGTGAGATTGGAACCATTATCGGTGATGATTGATTCCGGAACTCCGAACCGACAAACAATGCGGTCGCGGACGAAAGCTGCCACAACCTTCTTAGTAACCGCCTTGTATGATGCTGCTTCGACCCATTTGGTAAATTAATCGATTGCCACTAAGATGAACCTGTGCCCATTTGATGTGGTAGGCTCGATAGGTCCGATAACATCCATTCCCCAAGCGGCGAATGGACATGGTGATCTTGTTGCAGTAAGCTCGTTTGGAGGTGCCTTTATCATCTCTGCATGTATCTGACAGCGATGGCATTTGCGAACATACTGGATACAGTCAGTTTCCATAGTCATCCAAAAATACCCTCCTCGGAGTATCTTCTTTGCTAAGACAAAACCATTCATTTGCAGCCCGCTTGGTAACCTCTTCTTTGATTTTCAAACTCATGTCGGGTTTGAATTTCCTGAGCTTCTGCTTTACCGGCGGGCATGTTGGATCTGTTGGCAGTTTGTGAGCTACAATGGATGTGTTGAGACCGGTCATATCATCGTATGACCAGGCAAATATGTCTTCATATTCCTTTAGGAACTCTGTGTACTCTTTCTTTTCTGATGGTGACAGGTGAATACTGATGCGTGTTTCTTTGACATTCCCTGTATCTCCCAGATTAACGACCTCAGTTTCGTCCAAGTTATACTTATGCCTATTTTCAAAATTCTCAACTCCTCTGACGACCTCTTCTGGTATATCATCCTCTTCTGGGTCCGTATCCATTTGTTGCGTTGTCTTATTGCAAGTCACAATCGAGGGTTTATCGTAATAGTAATGCTGTGAAAATAAAGTGAATGATAGAAAAATAATAAGAGCGAGAAATATAATAAACTGAAATGCTTCGATGAAATTCATAATTGTTTTGAATATCAGAGCTCTTTTCAGAATTAAAGACAATGCGGAAATAAAATCAGCTAGTAAAAAGTAAAATGTGATGCATGGTGCTTTTGTTTAGCCTTGCTACCCCGAAACTTTCCGGGCCCTGGTGGTTCTGATTGACCAATTGCTGAGGCGCTCTCCACGGTTCACAACTTGTATAGAAGGGCCTTCCTCCCCTTCCTCCTCGAAAATAACACAGCAGTCCATATCATCATCCTCCAGAAACAGATTCTACACGGCTGCCAATGCTTCATCTTCCTCCGACCCATATATAGTATCTGCCAGCTGGAAAGTCTGCTCCAAGTGAGGTATCAGATGCTCCAGTGGGTAGTAGGGACCGTGCCATGGTGGCCACCAGTGATTGAACTCCTCCCAAGTGTACTCATACCCCAAACCAAATGTAGTGCCATGTTTCTTCAGCTTGTGGGTTTGGCGATTCCCTGGAGGTTTCTACCGAGTCCCTTTCCAGGTTCGTATCCACACCAATTCAGGATACTTTCAATCTTGTTATCCCACCATTTATCTTTGTATACAGCGTTGACTCTTTCAATGTGGTGGTATGTTTCTCCGCCTATTCTCCTTCTGCCTCCAATCATCGAGATAGTCTGGCGACTATATATGGGGTTGCTACCATCTCCATGAATGATCACCTCTTGGTGATTCCATTCGAACTTCACTGCCTGATACAGGGTCGATGCTACAGCTCCAGCGGCATGGATTCATGGTCGTCCCAATAGCAAATTGTAGGATGTTGGGACATCTATCACTTAAAAGTCAACGTCGAACCAGGTTGGCCCCATTAGTAGACCTTTGGGACCCATCGAAGGCTTTGACATTGATGGCCCCATCTTTGATCTCGTTCAGGATCTTTCCCAATGTTCTGAGAGTTATTAGCGGACAGATATTGAGGCTAGAGCCTTCATTGATCAAGACTCTAGTGACGAAGTAATCCTCGCATTGCACAGTGATGTGTAGGGCCATGTTATGACTCAGTCCTTCCGGCGGCAGTTCATCTTCGTGTAAGGTGATTTTGTGGCTTTCCAGTATTTGTCCTATCATATTTGCCATTTTGCTCCCAATTATGTTGCTGGGCACATAAGCTTCGCTCAATATCTTCATCAAGGCATTTTTGTGTACGTCAGAGCTCTGTAGAAGAGCTAGGATGGAGATCTGTGCTGGTGTTCTGTTCAACTGCTCAACGACCGAATACTCCATAGCTTGTATTTTTCTCCAAAGATCATCGGGACCAGTTTCAATAGTCCGTCCCGAGGCTTGCTTACTGGACTCAGCTAGGTGCTTTGGAGTGTAAACTCTGTCTGTTCTGGTCATACGCTGCGCAGCAATTGCTTCTCCTGTCTTGGTCTTTCCTTTCCTCCTTGCTTCAGCTGTGTAATCCCATGGTATGGCGTTTGAGTGGGACGGTGTTATGTCTGACATTGCTACAGGAATGGGTACCCTCGGTGGTAACACGGCAACTTCAAAGAGTACAGGTGCCTTTGGATCCCCAAACTCAACCTCAATTGGCCCGGCCACCTTCGTAGAACAAGGTGATTCAAATTCGAGAGGTATAGACATGTTTACTTCGTCGCCCCTGGAGGGCTGGTTCGGCACAACAATCGGGTTAAGCGTGACTGCCAGTTTCTTTGGCTCATCATCCTCAGCAATCAATCCTATCCATCCCTTGGGGTCCCAGTCATCTTCGATCTCGATCATGTGAATGTCCCCACCTCTGTGATTAGGCAGAGGGTTTTTGCGGACATTAGGAGCAGGGTCCTTTGCTATGATAACCTTATTGTCGATCAGAGTTTGAATCTTGTCCTTCAACGAGTGACATTCGTCAATGGTATGTCCCTTCATGCCGGAGTGGTACGCACAGGTCTTATTAGGGTTGACCCACTGGGAAGGATTTTCTAGAGTTATGGAAGGGATACGGGAGACGTAACCAGCAGCTTTAAGTTTCTCATACAGCTGGTCAATTGGCTCAGCGATGGCTGTATATTGTCTAGGAGGTCTGCGGTCAAAATTTGGTCTGGGTCTAGGGAAATTTTGGCGAGTGGGAGGTGATTGGTAGTGAGAGGGTTGGGCATTATAAGCTTGGTAAACAGGTGCAGGTTGAGAGTATCTGGGTGAAGTGGGTTGATATGTGGGAGGTGGAGATGATTGGTAAACGGGTGGTGGATTTTGGTAAGAGGGTGCGGGTGCTTGGTAATTCGGGATAGGCTGATATGTAAGTGGAGGTGACGGGTAAGTGTGGTATTTTAGTGGTGATTTGGCTCCCTGTGCGACCATCACGGCATTGACATCCTTCTTCTTGGACGTGTCACCAGACTGTAAAGCCTTGTTGGTGACCTGCAATGCTTCAAGACTAGTAACCATACCATTCTTAATGCATTCCTCAATTCTTTCTCCCAGCTTAATAATATCGGAGAATTTCTGGCCCTCGATCAACATCAACCTCTCATAATATTGTGGGTCCTGAGCCCGGACGAAGAATCTGTTCATTTCTGGATGTAGAATACATCCGGTGCATTCTCTATATTGAATCGGAACCTATACATGAAATCCAATGCCATACCTACCCAGCTTGTCCATTTCTTGGGGTCCTGACTGATGTACCAGGATAAAGCATCCCCCTTCAGGCTTCTCATGAAGAGTTTCATACGGATTTTCTCATTCCTTCCGACTCTGACCAACTTATCACAATATGTCCTCAAATGGACTCTGGGATCTCCCGTTCCATCGAACATTTCGAACTTGGGAGGTTTGTATCCCTCCGGAAGTTCAACATCTGGCTGAATGCAAAGGTCCTCATAATCCTGCCCCTCTATGCCTTTGTTTCCTTCCATGCCCTGGACCCAGCTGGTCAACTTCTTGAGTTCTGCTGCCAAGTTTCTGATAAGAGAGTCCTTGTCATCATACTCAGGTGCACTTGAGATTGGTTGACTGTAGTAGGGTATGGTATCTACGTAGATGGGAGTGTTGTGGGGGTGGTCGTTTGTGGTGTTCAGTGGTTCAGGAATGAGTAATGGAGTGTGGCATGTGTTGCAGTGTTGAGCATGAGTGGGTTGCATCTGTGGTTGTGGGGTGTTCTGTGGAGGTGCGGGATTTTGAGCATTTGGAAAGTTGACATCTGGAGCGGTGAGAGTGAATGATAAATTTGCCAAGTTCCGAACTTGATCCAGTTCTTCTTGGAACTTTAACAGTTTCTGCTCAAGTTGGGCAGCAGTTTCCTCAGCAACCGGGGTACCCTGAGGAATCTCAATTCTTTCAATATCCTTTCTGGCGCTTGAATCTCCCATTCTACCTTTGTTCTTGCTCCGGATAGGACTCGGAGGAGGAGGAGGTGTAGGGCCATTGGATCTCGTACTGTATGATGATGGTTCCAGAATGCACGAACTAACCTTTGGGGAGGGTAACAAAAAATAAAGAAAAACAAAAAGGTAACAAGTTAGTGCGGGTTATGAGAAGAAAATGTTGCAATATTTAAACACATTGTGCAAGAATATAAATCACATCCTAATTTGGGTGCCTCGTTGTGACCGAGGTAGGCCTAACGACAAATTAATTTGGAGAACTTTAATGCTAAATGCCTCACTTTATTGATAAAAATAATATGAATCCAAAACGACGTTAAATAACAGAAAATAAGATGTCACTAGTGGCCATCGGCCTTATTACATCTTTAAAAGCAAAATAAAAGACTCCTAACTACTTGGTCCCAGAAGGACCTTCCCCAGATTCGGTATCTTTATCCCCCTCGAACAGCTTCACCAGCTCGCGCAGTCCTAACAACAGATAAGCTTGGGCCAAATGTCCGCCTGCATTCCCTTCAGCGTTTCGACAATCTTCAATCCTCTTGAGGAACTTTCCTTCTAGCTCCACTAGACCCCGCTCCAAATACCCTAGTCGCTTGTTGGTGCTGACATCCATATCCTTCCATTCCTCGATCAACTTCTGATGGGCTTCTTGTATTTCCTGATGCTCACTTTCACACTCTCGAATCCTCTTATGCAATTGATTGTACTTAACCCGCGCTTCAGCTTTCTCGTCGATGATTCTGTCTCCATGAATAAACACGGGCTAACCCATGCCATTGTGATTATCTTCCAACCAACCCGAATAGTGCGGCACGTAACCAGCATGATACCTGTCTAGCTCAATAGTTTCTTTCCCCAAAACGAGCTTGCAATGCCACGTGTTGAGCTTGGCATTTGTGAGGGCTATCATCGTCCTGGAAATCTGTCCTAAAGTGACTCATTTTGTCGACCCTTGGTATGATTTGCTTTCTTCCATCCTGCCTCATGGCTCGGAGGGGAACGTAGGGATAAGTTCCTCTTAGACCAATGAGTATGAGAAATGGTGCATCTCGGGATCGAATAATGAATTCTTCCGTAGGGAACCATTCGACCATCCACTGTACCTGGTCTTCTTTTAGATTCTCAAATAACTCCACCCATCTTCCAGCGTCCTCTGGCTGAGTGAACATGTTAGGCATATAATTCATACGCCTTGGCTAGTGGAAGGCAATGTGATCATCCCAGTCTCTGTGTAAGATCTCTTGTCGGTATTCTCCTTTCTGGAGGTACTCCATGAGCCAGAGCTGAAGTAATAAATTTCATCCCTAAAAATGACTGGCCTTTCGCTGACAATTGTCCAGAGCCCGGTATATCTCAGCAATGATCATGGGCACTATTCTGAAAGGCTGTCCGCCAATTCCTTCCATCAGAGTCTTGGTCACCATGGCCAGTTTGGTGTGGATCCTAGACTTCTTCAGAGGGAACACTATCATCCCCAGGAAACAAAACATGAATACGAAGACCCTTCTGTGAATATGCCCCTGTGAGGTGAGGGCAAATTCATCTGAGTAGGTGCGGTATGACTTGCTATGGCCATACCTCTCGTACAGATAGTCGAATGGGATGTAGGAGTCTTTCAAACAGATCAAGTCTGGGTTCTTCTTCAGTCCCATCATCTTATGGAAACCCCTACCCTTGCGATTCTCTGGCATAAGCAAACCCGGAGTCTCCCAAGGAATACCAGCTAAGCCTCCTATTTCTTCGAGCAAAGGAGTCATTTCAAGGTCCCTGAAGCGGAACACGGACCTGTCACTATCCCAGAATAGAGTTGTAGCCTCTATGATTTTATTGTCAGGCTGGATTTCTAGAAGAGAAGGCAGATTCCCTAAGTATTTGTGGACGAGTGTCTGATCACTGGAGTGGAGATCTTCCCACCAATTTAGCAGCCTTGGATGAATGTTGGTTACCATGCCAAATCTGGGGACTTCGTGCCTCATTTTCTGCAAAATAGAGTGTTAGACCCCTTACCCCACCAGACTCGACTATTAAAACCAATAATTAGCATAAAAAGCATTTAGTTCTCTAAATAAATGCACAGAACATGTAGGTGTCCGTTTGGGTTTCAAGGAAACCCGATGGACTTTGGACAAGGCTATCTTAATGAGTCATTATGTGGACAACATAACTAACTCGGCTAGGTTTGACCATGATGCATGCACAGTTAAACAGAGTAAGGTTTCTATCGGGGTATTAGACAGGTACCCTTGAGCGGACAACTCAAGAGGGAAAGGCACAGAACCGTCGACTGCACCGCTAATCGACTGGTTTTACCGCAAATACGCCTTTGCCGAATTTAAAGGGTGATAATATGGGAAGAGCGCAACCACTCATTGTAAGTGTTGCTATGGTATTTGTTTGGCACGAGTGAAATATGATGTTGAAGATGCAGTTTACAAGAATGAAACAAATTGACATGTATTTTCACGTTCACAAGATAAATGATTACAATAATTGCAGTAATTACAATAGCATTGAAATAAAGCAGTAAAGGAAAGCAGCTAAAGGAAAGAAAAGACATGAAGAGCCAAGTCAGTTTCGTAGTGAAAGAATAAAAGACATTAAATAAAGCAATTAATGAGATAGTAAAGTCACAAGCAACATGCAATGGTAAAAGCCTAAAGAAAATCCCCAGCAGAGTCGCCATGCTGTCGACGCCCCCTTTTTCTCTAACCGTGGGATCAGAAATCGGGTATAGACATTGGGAAGGACAACTCTATTCCCTTTTGAGAATTGGGTTTCGTAATTTGAAGAGTTGCCACCTAGTGATTATAGTGCATTAGGACACTTTTTGTTAGAAAAGTTTGAGTTGGAAACCAGAGTTCGGGTAAGGGCTAGAAATTATCTCGAGGGGACGATGTTAGGCACCCCTCAAGATCCACTAGTGTGGTTCCCGTCCATGTTACAATTATGACTTTACAAATAAACAATCAAGGCTCAAATAAGGATTCTCATATAACATTGCAATCAGGTTGAAAACTTTCGAAGGTAAGTAGAGAGTGTGGAAATTTTTAAAAAAAGAGATTTGAATAATTTTACAAGAAAAGATGAAAGCAAATAAAGGGAGGAGGATCCTAAGTTTATGATTAATATGGATCACTTCAATGCAATACCCAGCAATCACTCCTCAGAAGAGGAGTCGCACGTGATATTAGCGCATTGGTCATCATATTCGTATCTACTTTTCCCACCCCGTTAAGGTGTTAAAGCGGGGAATGGAATTGTTACTTTTTTCATGCTATTACCTGTCTCAATCATATCAGTCCCGGAGGCATATGGGACTATTAATCCTAAAGGTGAGGGAGTTGGGGCTTTTGCGGAGTTTTCAAAAGGATAAAAATCTAGGCGATAAGTAATAACAGATAGCAGTTAAAAAGGGAAACAAATAGCAGTTAAGGCTCAAGTCGGCCTCCTAATTCAAAGCAGCAGATTATTTAGCATGACTTACAAATACTGGTTTGGTCTGTATTAAACTTAACGTAGAAAGGGTGGCTAATTTATCACATATTTTCAAATAAGAAGTCTGAATTAGGTCTGCCTGCTAGTTGTAATTATCAAAACTGATGCAATTATAAAATTTTACCCTAAGGCTTGCCTAGGCGTTAAACAGAACCTATAGGTATGATATCTATTAGTTTCAGAAATAAAGAAGTAAACTGATTGCAGAAAAAGAATTGTCAATTACAGGGACATAAGATCTACAGGCATTAAACATTACTGCTACTGATTTTAGGCTAATAAGCGAGTTGACGATTCAAGTTTAGTTAGCAACTCCTACAGACATGCTTTCTAGGTGTTACTAATTTGAGCACTGTTATTGCTTATGCAGGAATCCTATAGGCAGGTTGTCTACATACAATTGATTAGGTATTTAAATCCTATAATAGGTTTGCCTAATGACACATGCAGAATACAGAAAGTCCTATAGGCATGGTGTCTATATAAAGATGCAGAATTTTAGAATCGGCTTACAGGCATGGCATCTGCTATGAAATTGCAGAAAACCCTATAGACATAGTATCTATATGAGAATGCAGAAAATCCTATAAACATGGTATCTATATGAGAATGCAGAGTTTCAATGATTTATAAAATGCAGAACTTTAGAAAAATAGTAATCCCTATGAACATGGTATCTACATGAGTGCAGAATTTCAGAAAGTATAGTAATTCCCTATGAACATGGTATCTACCCCTTGCATGCATAGTCCCCTACCCTTTTCCACTAGCCGACCCCAAATGTTTATTACAAGATTATTACAGACCAGAATGAATAAGAAAAAATATATTAGAAATAAAAGATTCCAACCAATGAGAGCCTAATTCATACCCCAGGTCTGAAATATGAAATAAACCAACTTCCAAAGATCAGATTCCAAAGTCTTTCTCTTATTTGGGATGTGTCAAAGTTCCAAGGAGCTTCAAGAACTCCAGGCAATGCTTACACCACAAATATATTGCAGAATTAGATTATAGTGTAGTTGGAAGGGCCAGCCCTCAAATGTCCAAGTGTAGAGGGAACTCAAGGTCCCAAAGCAAGGCTCAAAAGAGAGGGGCAGAACTTAAGGTTCTAGGAATAGGTGTAGGTGCAATAAAGGGGAATTAGGGAATGCCAAGGCAAGCTGGTGGTCATGCCCATCAATTAGGAGTGTTGGCACACCCCTAACCAGCCTGTCAACTAAGAATTAGAGAGTTAGTACCTATTGAAGGTCAGTTTTAGCCCTGGACAACAACTTGGATGTTGTCAGGCTATACCTCAACTCAACACACCTAAGGGAATGGGGTATGGGAAATTGAAAGAGCCTAGGATCCAAAGGATCCAGTTTTAATCCATGGACAATAACTTTGTGTATTGCCATGTCTTAAACCACAACTCAAGCACATAAAAGGGTATGGGGAATGGGATTCATTGCAGTAACAGATAGCAAGACATAAGCATACTATCATAGAAGTTGAATTCTACAAAGCAGTAAAGTAGGCATAGACATAAAAACTTCTAAGTAAACACATTGGGGTTGATGCTAGAATCAAAACTAGGACATACCAGTTTCAGGAAAAACAAATGAAAGCAGAAGTCTTGAGAAAGCCAAAGTGCAGAAAGTTTTAGAAGGGGTTGTGAGAATTAAGTGAAGCTCTGAAGTGTATTCCGTGTTGTGAAAAGAAAAAAGAGTCGAGTATTTATAGCTTGGAAAACAGGTAGAGAGTAAGGGAAGAATCATAGTAATTATGGAACTATGTATCAATTATAATCAATCAACATAAGAACTTCCTTTAATTAAGGAGTTCAAACTCAAACGGTAATGGACAGCAATCAGTTAAGGAAAGAGAATCAAGTAAACATCTTGTGTAAAGTAGGAAATTAGGGGTAAATACATAGGGTTTAACTACGGAAAGAAAATTTTAAAATATACGGTTAGAACAAATAAGGCAAGAACATAGTAAATCAATTAGTACCTAGTAAATCAAGGAATCAGGGATTCGACATTACCAATGAACCATGTCAGAAAGAGAGGAAAGATTTTAACTTAAGGAAAATCAGTAGCAATCAATTAGACCTATTAAAAGGGATTCTGAATCAATCACAAGTTGGAAAGCCTTTTTACATAAAGGTTCATCACATATAAAGAGCATACAGACACGTTAAGTATCAAAGAAAAATTGTCATGCCATCGTAAAATCAGTGGAAAATCCAGTAACAAAGTTTAGAAGAGTTTATCAAAAGGTAAGAATCATATAAAACTTCGAAATTGATCTAAAAGAGTTGAGGGTTTTGAAATAAGAACCCCAGTTCGGGCAAACCATAAAGCAAAGATGAGAGGGCCAGTAGTTGAATCGAAACATGTTCAGAGGTTTCTGAAAAGAACTGAAACTTCTAACATGCTTCTCGCAGCAACAGAACTCATGAATAGCATGTAAATACAATAGAAGAGTTCACAGCAACAGAGTAAAGAAACTAATTCGAAGCATGATGAGAAAAAACTGATAAGAACAGTAGAAGGAAACATGCTTAAGAAGATCCTTTTAGAAGAGGCTTAAACAAAGTTCGGTAGAAGGAAAAAATAATAAGAGAACTTAAGAACACGATAGAAGAATACAGTAGGTGAAACATACCATACCATGGTAGAAGAAAATAGTAGAACATAGTAGAAAAGCATACAAGGACATAGTGTAGAAAACACAATAGCAGAACATACAAGAACGGAATATAGAAAGCACGGTATAGGAACATACGTGGTATAAGGAAAACATAAGAACACAGTAGAGGCAAATACATACAAAAGAAAAAGAGAAGAAAGTCAGATAAACACTTACGCATTTTCAGAAAACCCTAGATGGTAAAAGAGGCTTCGGAAAGTAATTTTTGAAAGAACAGTTAGGGAAATCTTTTGAACACTCAAATAGAGCATAGATACACAACAGATCTAAAAGAAAAATCGGGGAAAACCTCGACGAGTTAGGGTTTCAGAAGAACCCTAGAAAAAGCTTTGAAAAGGTCACCTGATCTGAGGAGAGGTCAGAATCAGGCTCAAAACAGCATGGTATGCCGGAGCAAGGCCGGAGATGGCCAGAATTTTCGAATCGGTAAAGGTCTGAGTGAAGACCTTCGAGGTCTGGCCTCGAACCTTCGAGCATCAGGCATGCAAGAGCCGGAGGAGGTGAGTATAGGCTGTCCATGGCCTGAGAAGCCATGGACTCCGGTGAAAACACGGTGGAACAAGGTAGGAGGAGGCTAGGGTTCCGAAGGGCCTTGAGAGTCTTGAGAGAGTTTTGGGATTCTGAGGCGGCATCATTGTGCAAATGGGGTTAGGGTTAGAGGGGTTAGGTGATTAAAAAAGGAAAGGATGAATCAGGGTCGTTGATCAAAATGATCAACGGCCAGGATTTAAAAGAAAATCCGGATGGGTTTGAAAACGGGTTAAGGGGTCAGGTAAAAATAAGAATTGGCTCTTCTGAATTTGAGTTTGAAATTGGGTCACTTTTAGGCTAAAATTGAAAGGTAATGGGGCCATAATTAAAATGAACTGAGGCTACATGTTAAATAGCCAGTTTTACCCTTTTTATTTATAAAAAATAGTAAATTGATTTTAAAAACAAATTAAAAGTACTGAGCTAATTAATAATATATAAACATTAATCTAAAAATGCTGTAAATGATTTTATGAATGCAAAACGCTATTAATCGTAATGTAGTCCATAATTGCAATTTTATGTAATTTAGCTTAAAAAATATCAAATACATTTGTAAAAATATGCAAAAATCACGTTAATTATATTTTGGTGTAACTATGAGGATGGAAATAAATTATTCACCAAAATAATAATTTCGGAAATAATTATTGGATTTTGTACTGTTAAAATAGACAATAAATTGGTTTTGAAAATCATTAAAAATTGGGAAAAAATACGAAAATACTTGGGCATGCTTATATATGTATAAACATGCTATTTTGAAAGTATTTGAGTATAAAAAATATATAGAAAAAAATTGGGTATAAACAGTTGCGCGGACCGCGCCAGCTCCCTCCGCGGTTGCGGCCCGGGTTGCGCGGATCGCACTAGCTCCCTCCGCGGTTGCGATCCGTTCTATGCGGTCCACAGTGTCCAAGTTTAGAGAAGCAGAAGGAAGCCCAGTGTGGCCGCGGTCCATTTAATGCGGCCCACACTGACCCCGCGGGGTTATTTTTGTCCAGTTTTTCCAACCTAGTATAAATAGAATATTTTACCATTTTTTAGGTATTGAGAGATATCAGACAACAGCTGCACTGATGAGAACGAATTTTGTAGCCATTTATGGCACTTTTGCTTTACATTTACCATAGATTATTGCATTTTAATTTTAGCAATTAATTAATATGTTTAGTTCTTCATCTATTTCTTCAATTTCTTTATCTAGCATGAGTAGCTAAACCCATTAGTTAGGGTTGTGGCTCAATCCTAGTGTGGGTAATTGATGGGTGTTGTCATCTAGTGTTAGATTGACTATGGATGTTTGCTATTTGGGTTGATTTTATGTTTAATTCTAGAATTGGTGGTTGCAAATACTGATTCAAGCTTTGAGGGTTTAACTCTTCTTGAGAAAGAGAGTCTATAACCCCAAAATTGACCCAACAAGGAATTGGGATGGACTCATGAGAAATGATAGTCTCAATTAACGGGTTAAACCTCGAGAGAGTAATTACCCTACTTGAACCCTAGTTGCTTGGTCTAATTTGCCTACTCATTTGGTCTCGAGAGAGTCAATTGGGCAAAGTCACTTTCTCTACCGAGAGGTATGAGAGTGGGTAAAATTGTTCAACGGTTATAGCATAAGCCCCAATTATGTCAATCGAACCTTAGTAACATCTACCCGTCAATTAGCCACCTAGGTAGTGTCACGACCCTAGTGCCCTTCTTCCCATTAGATACAACTCAGCAATATTCTTGTACCATAATTTAGTATTAATCAATAGTTTTACAAAAATATTTATAATTTCAAAACCCAAAAATGTTTGAAGTGACATTAGGAGTACAAACACATCTCTAGGATAGACAGACAATCCAACTCCACTACTAGCTCCCTGAGGAATCTGATCCTGACCTTCATATCGGGTAAAAGCTATTGCGACCCGCTCCTCCTACCTTAGTGTAGCGTTGAGTTGGCAGTGATCACTTTTTGGTGTCGTTGCCGGGGAGCTTACGGTGTTGACTATCTGTTTATTTAGTTTTGTGTTTTGCTTCTCTTTCCTTCTTGTTTACTAATTTTGTTTGTGTCGATCAATCAGGTACAAATGGCTCTTAATGCAAATGACCCTCTTGGCAACATGATAGCGGGGGAGGAGGTGGAGGATCTAGAACAAGATGAGGTCTTACCTCAAGTTCCACGGAGAGGCCGAAATGCCAATGTAAATGCAAATGAGAACAACAATATTCCAGACCCTCCTCCGGCACCGCCGAGAGTGGCTCCCAGAGTTTTACCAAATCAAGGATACGCCAGTGCTATTGTTCATCCCAGAATCCGGGCGGGGAACTTTCAAATAACAAATGTTATGTTAACCTTGCTCGAGCAAAGAGGGTATTTCATGGGCGCCTCCGATGAAAATGCCTACAAGCACTTGAAGGGGTTCGTGGATACATGCTAGGGTAGTAAGCAGAAAAACGTGTCCGAGGATGCATTGAGATTGAGGCTTTTCCCGTTCTCCCTTCAAGGTAAAGCATTGGATTGGTTAGAAAGGCTCCCCAATCATTCTATCACAACATGGGATGAATTGGCAGATAAATTTATTGCCAAGTTCTTTTCTCCAAGTCATATGGCGGCTCTTCGGCCCTTCAAGCAGGAGCCAACAGAACCTTTGCACGAGATATGTGAAAGATATAGAACAATGGTGAAAGAGTGCCCTGATAACGACATGACCGAGGCTATGATTCAACAAACCTTTTATCGGGGCATCAACACCATGAATCAACGCATTGTGAACCAATTGGCCGGAGGGAACTTTATGAAACTTTCTTACCAAGAGGCATGTGATGTACTTGATGAAATGGCCGACACCTCTTCGGCATGGCAAAGCCGAGCAAATGTGCCCCAAGGTGACCCTACGATCATCCATTTGCACAAGGAATTGCACGATCATGGCCAAGCTATTGCTGAGCTTACAAAAACTATGAATTAAGTGGCAAAGGCGCAATTGCAATAAGTCCAAAACCCGCGCCAAGTCAATGCAATGGAAGTTGTTTCTATGTTGAAAAGGAGGCAAAGAGGGCAACATCCTCAAGGTAATTGTGAACAATATGACAACAACAATGATGGTGGTGGTTATTCAAGTGAGTGCTATATGCCAATAACTACCAAGAGAATAGAGGCAACTCTTAGAATTAACAATGGTGTCCTCAAGGAAATTGGGGTAATCAACAACAAGGCAGAGGTAATTGGAATAACAACAATCAACAACAAGGTGGTGGCAATTGGAATAATAACAACCAAAACAACAATTGGGATAACCAAAGCAACCAAGGGAATTAGCAACAACAACAATCAAGGAGGGTGGAACAATAGCGGCAACCAAGGCAACCGGGGGCAAGGCTTTCAAAGGCCCCCCATGTACCAACAATCGAACAATCCACCCCATTTCCTTCTCAAGGTCCGAGTTCTTCCGGGAGTGATATAGGGAGAATTGAAAGCATGTTAGAGCAAATGATGAAAAAGAACCAATATTCCGATGCTCAATTAGCTTCTCATAATACATCTATCCGGAACTTGGAGGTGCAATTAGGACAAATCTCTCAAGCATTGAATACTCATCCCAAGGGTGCGCTACCAAGTGATACGGTAGTGAATCCGAAGGGTGGGAATAATAATCATGTGATGGCGGTTACAACAAGAAGTGGGAGAGGCGGTGATGTGAATGCCTCAAAGCAAAAGCAAGTTATGGATGAAGATGTTGAGTTGCAGGATAATGATGTACCTTTAATTGTTGATGCTATGGTTAACCAAAATGTGAAAAATGATGTGCGGATTGATATTGATGGTGAAGCCGAGGTAGAGACTCAAGATGTCGTGAACCCATCTAGGGAGCACGTGATTGACATGCCCGAGCCGGTTATACCAAAGGCCAAGGCACCTTTGCCTAGGCCACCTCTACCTTATCCTCAACGGTTAGCAAAGCAAAAGAGTGACAATCAATTCAAAAAGTTCATTGACATGATGAAGAGCCTCACAATCAATATGCCTTTGGTAGAGGCGCTTGAGCAAATGCCAGGGTACGCTAAGTTCATAAAAAATTTGGTAACAAAGAAGAGGTCGATGGAGTGTGAAACAATTAAATTGACTCATCAAGTGAGTGCCATAGTGCCTTCAATGGCACCCAAGCTTGAGGACCCCAGAGCTTTTACTATCCCTTGTACTATCGGAAGTGCGGATTTTTCCAAGGCCCTTTGTGACTTGGGGGTAGCATAAATTTGATGCCGTATTCGGTCTTCAATACTTTGGGAATTGGACAACCTCGACCTACCTCAATGAAACTTCAAATGGCGGATCGTTCGATGAAGTGACCTTTGGGCGTAATCTATGATGTACTTCTCCGGGTGGATAAGTTTATATTGCCAGTCGACTTTGTCATATTGGATTGTGAGGTGAACTTTGAAGTGCCGATTATTCTTGGTAGACCCTTCCTAGCTACGGGGAAGGCATTGGTCGATGTTGAAGCGGGTGAGTTGACTTTCCGGATGGGGGATTAGAAGGTGGTATTCCATGTTTGTAAATCAATGAGACAACCCAATAGCATGGAGGTGTGTTCATTTGTGGATATTGTCATAGCTGTGATAGTGGATGACACAAGTTCCATGATCCATGTTGAAGATCCCCTTGAGGTCGTGCTTCTTAATATGGATGTCAATGATGATGCTAGTAGAGTGGAGTGCATGAATGCATTGCATGGTATGGGTTCATATTCATATGAACCTAGGAGGCTATCCTTGGATCTTGAAAACCGCAAAACTCCACCAACAAAGCCATCGATTGAGGAGCCACCGGTGTTGGAATTGAAGCCACTTCCTCCATACCTCATGTATGAATTCTTGGGTTCAAATTCTACTTTACCTGTTATTCTTTCTTCTTGCCTTACTAACATGCAGGTTGAGGGCACATTGGCAGTTCATCAAAAGTGAAAAAAGGGAATCAGATGGACTCTAGCTGATATTCGAGGAATAAGCCCCGCATTTTGCACGCATAAAATCATCTTGGAGGAGGATGCAAAGCCTTCCTTGGAGCATCAAAGAAGACTAAATGAGGCGATGCAAGAGGTAGTGAAGAAAGAGGTTATCAAGTGGTTAGATGTTGGGGTAGTTTATCCTATTTCTGACAATTCATGGACTTCTCCGGGGTATGTCAGAAAAGGGTGGTATGACCGTGGTGACCAATGACAACAATGAGCTCATTCCCACTAGAACGGTCACCGGGTGGAGATTTTGTATGGATTACCGGAAGCTGAACAAGGTGACTAGAAAAGATCATTTCCCATTGCCATTCCTTGACCAAATGATTGATCGTCTTGTGGGTCGGGCTTTCTAATGTTTTCTGGATGGTTACTCGGGGTACAATCAAATTCTAATTGCCCCGGAGGACCAAGAGAAGACCACTTTTACATGTCCTTATGGCACATTCGCCTTCTCTAGAATGCCATTTGGATTGTGTAATGCTCCGGCGACCTTCCAATGTTGCATGATGGCTATTTTCAACGACATGGTGGAGGATATCTTGGAGGTCTTCATGGATGATTTCAGTGTGGTTGGGGATTCTATTAAGGAGTGCTTGGTAAACTTGGATAGAGTGTTGGCCCGATGTGAAGACACCAACCTTGTTCTCAATTGGGAAAAGTGTCATTTTATGGTAGAAGAAGGTATAGTGTTGGGTCACAAAATCTCGAACCGAGGAATTGAAGTTGACAAGGCCAAGATTGAGGTTATTTCGAGGCTCCCTCCCCCCATTTCTGTCAAAGGGGTGAGGAGTTTCCTTGGGCACGCGGGTTTCTACCGGAGGTTGATAAAAGATTTTTCTAAAGTGGTACATCTGTTGTGCAAGTTGCTAGAGAAAGATGCAAAGTTCTTGTTTAATGAGAGTTGTATGCACGCATTCAAGCTTCTTAAGCTCAAGTTGACTTCTACCCCCATCATTACCGCACCAAATTGGAGCTTGCCCTTTGAGCTCATGTGTGATGCTAGTGACGTTGCGGTTGGGGCTGTTTTGGGCCAAAGAATCAACAAGATATTTCATACAGTGTACTACGCAAGCAAGACCATGAATGAGGCTCGAAGAAACTATACAGTCACCGAGAAAGAATTGTTAGCTATTGTGTTTGCTATGGAAAAGTTTCGACCTTACCTTATGGGGGCCAAAGTTATAGCGCACACCGATCACGCCGCCCCCTTAGGTATTTGATGACCAAGAAAGATTCCAAGACGAGATTGATGAGATGGGTGTTACTTCTTCAAGAGTTTTATCTAAAAATTGTTGACCGGAAGGGTAGTGAGAATCAAGTGGCTGACCACTTGTCCCGTTTGGAGGAGGAGGGGAGGCCTTGTGACGGCCTTGATATCAATGATTCATTTCCCAACGAACAACTCCTTGCGGTGTCAATGAAGGATATGCCATGGTTTGCCGATGTTGCCAATTACCTTGTGACCAGAATAATCCCTTGTGAGCTCTCTTATAACCAAAGGAAGAAGCTCAAGCGAGATAGTTTGGATTTTTATTGGGATGAGACATAATTGTTCAAGATTTGCACAGATGGTGTGATTCGATGATGTGTCCCGGAGGTGGAACAATTGGGTATTTTGAAGGCTTGTCATTCCTCTCCCTATGGTGGCCATCATGGCGGGGCGAGAATGGCTTCTAAAGTGCTTAGTTGCGGATTTTACTGGCCTATCTTGTTTAAAGATGCGAGCGATTTGGTGAAGAGATGTGATGAGTGCCAAAGAGCCGGCGGAATTTCTAAAAGGGATGAGATACCCCTCAATACAATTCTTGAAGTTGATATCTTTGATGTTTGGGGCATCGATTTCATGAGTCCTTTTGTGAGCTCTTATGGAAACACTTACATTCTCGTGGCGGTGGACTATGTCTCAAAATGGGTTAAAGCCGTGGATTTACCCAACAATGAAGCCCGGAGTCTTGTGGCATTTTTGAAAAAGAGTATCTTCACAAGGTTTGGCATTCCTCGTGCTATTATTAGTGATGGGGGTCTCACTTTTGCAACAAGGCTTTCGACACGTTGCTTTCTAAGTACGGTGTCAATCATAAGGTTTCGACCCCCTATCATCCTCAAGCTAGTGGCCAAGTGGAAGTCTCTAACAGAGAAATTAAGAGTATCTTGTCTAAAACTGTCAATGCTAATAAGACTGATTGGTCGAAAAAGTTGGATGAAGCTCTTTGGGCTTATCAGACGGCTTACAAAACTTTGATTGGTATGTCATTGTACTAGTTAGTGTTTGGGAAAGCGTGTCATCTTCCGGTGGAATTAGAGCACAAGTCCATATGGGCTTTGAGGAAGTTGAACTTAGAATGGGATGTTGTGGCAAATCTGCGGGTTGAACAACTTAATGAGCTTGATGAGTTTAGATTCCATGCCTACTCCAGCTCGTCCTTGTATAAGGACAAAATGAAGTGCCTTCACGACAAATATGCTCGGGGCAAGGAGTTCAAGGTTGGAGATAAGGTTCTCTTGTTCAATTCCCAATTACGTCTGTTTTCAGGTAAGCTCAAGTCAAAGTGGAGTGGGCCGTTTGAAGTTGTGTTCATGACCCCATTTGGTGCTCTTGATCTAAGGAACAAGAATGGTGAAGTATTCAGAGTCAATGGACATCGTGTCAAGAATTATCTTGGGAAATTTGATGATAGCCATGTGGTGGAACTTCTCCATCTAAAATGATGTGCTGGTAACATACGTTGTCCCGCAATGTTAAATCAGGCGCTGCTTGGGAGGCAACCCATGTCTTTTTCTTTTTGTTATTTTCTGTGTTTTCTTGGTAGTGTCGGTTTGATTTTTGAGCTAACTGATTGTGAGATGTTGCAGGGATTGAGTTGATGCAGTGCAAAATAGTTTGAAAAAAAGAGTTGAACAGTCTCTGAAGATTGCCAGTGTGACCGCGGTTGCTTTTATGCGGTCCACACTGGCGATGGTGAAAAGTGGTACTCTCTAAAGTTTGCCACCGCGGCCGCATTCCATTTAGTGCAGACCGCGGTGGACCTTCATGGCCGCAGTTTGTTTTGTGCGGACCACAGAGGTTGCCTGCTCAAGCTTCATTCTGAACAAACCCAGCGTGGTCCGCAGTCGGTTTTGCGCGGCCGCGCTGGTAGGTAAGGTTGGGTCCCACTATTTTTCTATAAATAGAGCCTGAGGGTCACAGCTTACACTTTTCGAAATTTTAACACTCAGACCCCTAAAAGCTACTGTTCACTCTCTCTTCTGATAGTAATTTGTGTTTATCCTGATTAATTGAATCTCATCATCACAATCTGGTAACATTTCATCATCTTTCTTTGTTTTATATTATAATTTCATTTTGTTTTTCATGCCCAGTAGCTAGAGTCTATTCTTCTTCTTGTTTCTATTTCATTTGTTAGCCTCGGAAAGTGTAATGGTGGATATTGTGTGTTTAGAGACCTTTGTGAACTGGGTAAAATGAGTAGGGACAAGTTAGGTGGAAAACTTGAACAAAAATAGCAAAAACATAAACCCTAACTTAGTGTTTGTTCAAAGTACTCTCCGCGGCTCGTTGTCGCCTTTGTACGGTCCGCGATGCCCTGACGCGGTCTGCATTACCATTTTGTGCGGACCGCGGTGCCCATGTGATCGAAATTGAACCTATGCCCAGCTCGGCCACATTGCACTTTATACGGTCCGCGCTGGCCCACCGCGGCCACGGTGCTACTTTGTGCGGGCCGCGATGGTTAAATTCAGAAAGGTGGTGTTTCATTCCTTACATCAATACGTACCGCGGTCGCTTTTATGCGGTTCGCGGTGCCCCAATGCGGCCGCACTACTATTTGTGCGGTCTGCGGTGGGCAGAATCAGAGAGATATTGTCCAGGGCCTTGTCCCAATGGGGCACCGCGGACCAGTGCGGCCGCACTCCTGTTTGTACGGGCCGCGGTGCCATGTTCTGCAACTGTTTCTGCAACATTTAACCTGTTGTCTGCAATTCAATTTCAAGACTTGTTTCACTGCCTGTGTTGATACTAACTATGTTAGATGTGTATGCTTGCAGATAATGGTCAAACAACGAGGTAAAGGTGCCAAACAACCCGGTCGAGGTAATTCCTCCCGGGGAGGGAAGCAACGGATGGTAAAACTCACTCCCCAGGCTAGACAAAACATAAAGGACATGAGAAAAGCAATCAAAGCAGTTGATAGAGCCCTTGACACCTCGGGGAGTGAGTACGAGCCCTCCCCGAAGATCTCTTCAGATTCAGTCCCTCTTTACATCCCGTATCCGAAAAATGCCATACATAGAGACACTCCTCCATCTTCCCCCGATGCTCGAGCTTCAATCAACATTTCTTCTGGGTCATTTGAGGGCTCAGCGGCAGGTAGTGGGGATTAATACTCTACCTCCCCCACAGCATCAATATCTGGAGAGGGTGTTAGAAGTGATGAGGGAGATGGGGAGTTACCGGGGGGTGGTGTGCCGCAGGTTGTGGGTGTTGACCGGACTAGGAATCCCGCTATTTGGGAGGATAGATTCGTCAGCCAGGTGGCGTTCCACAAGTTTAGGGAATGGTGGCTGGCACGGAAATTGATTCTTGAGAGGAGTTTTATTGACAGAGACCTCCTACCCCTACACCTTAATGTACATAGATAGTTTCAGGCTCGGGTGGGTTGGGAGTTCTTTAAAGATAATTGTGTGAAGGCGAACGAGCATATGATCAAGGAGTTCTATAGTAATGTGGCCCACATCTTGAAGGGCACTAAGGTGACCAAAGTGAGAAACAAAAATGTGGTATTTACCGGGAAGGCAATAAATGAATACCTGGGGTTCAATGATGAAGATGAGTCCCTTTACAATGAAAAGTTGGCAATGGGTGAGGAGGTTTGTCCGTGGTTAGCTTCATACCTGGAAATCCCGGGTACGGTTCCAGAGTGGTTACAAGGAGGGACCAAAATACTTCGGAGAACCTTTAACTTTGAGGCAAGAGGGTGGTTGACTTTTGTGTGCAGTCGGCTCGACCCCACTACCCATGATCAGACTATTCCACTCGCCCGGGCTATTCTTGTTGCTTCTATTATGGCAGGATATCCTATAAACGTGGGCAATGTAATGTCCAGTGTCATTTCTGCAGTGAGGGTTGAGCATGATCGGAACTACCCTTTTCCCAGCACCCTCACTATGTATTTCCGGGACCTGGAGGTGGAGAAGAGACCTTTAGATGTAAAGGTCAAACCTGTGGCTCCGTTTTCATGGTACAGTTTGAAGGGGTCAAACAACCCCAAGGACAAAAATTACAAGCCGCCTGCTTCTTCCCCAACCGGCCAATCTGAAGAGCCGGTTGCGCTAGAGCCCTTCACTGAGCCTACTTCCACAGTTGCTGACATGCCTCCCGGACCTTCCACTTCTGCTGGTCCCTCGACTTCAGCTGGCCCGGGGATTCTATCTTTTCGGGCCCATCCTATCACCTCCCACCAGCTGAGCCAGATACTTCATAGCTTGAACAACTGGATGGCGACTGCTTCATCCAAGTTGTCCACCTTGGCTTCTACCATTACGGCTCAGTCGGTACCACAGCCAGTGCAGGTGCCCCAGTCTATCGAGGATTTACTTAAGGAGATTCTTGCCAACCAGCAAAAGATCCTCGATTCCCAGGCTGCCTTGGCTAAGGTAGTGGATTCACATGGCAAGGCCCTGAAGGAGCTTGCCAGGGAGTACAAGAAGCTGCGCAAAACACGGGCTTCCAAGGAGTCTATGAAGGCGCTGAGGGAGGAGGTTGACAAACTGAAGGCAGACCAGCTACCTTTAGACTTGCTATTCGAGGATCCAGCCCCATCAGCAACACCAGTAGCAGAGACACAACAGCTTCCAAAGAAGAAGAGGAAGCTCCCTAGTGCAGATGAGGTGATCATCCAGTTGGCGGACCCACCGGAGGCTTCCTCCTGTCAGCCACAGGATGTTCCTGATATTCAGCCCGTATAGGTCCAGGCCCCAATCCCAGCAGCTGAGCAGCAGGAGACCGGGAACCAGTCTGAGGTTCCCGTACATACAGAGGACCAGGGGACCACTCATGTTCCCATGCAGACAGACGAGGCTTAGGGAGCTCCTATATCCTTTCCTTTTGATTTTTGATGCTTATTTGTTTAGTTGGCATTCGGGACAATGCCAGCTTTTATTTGTGGGGGTGCGCCCTACTTTTTATCCGGATGATTGTATATATTAGTTTATTTGGTCTGTACATAACTTTACATTTAGTTACTTTTATCGCACTTTTTATCTTCTCTTTGGTCTGTATATAAAATTACATTTTTGTATATATATTCATCCCCCGTTGTATATTCTAATCCCCTATTGTAAATATTCATTCTATTTTCTATTTTCGTAAAAAAAATTCAGTCTTAGCTTAGTAGATAGGCTCGCAGCCTTTTTGTTTCGGTTTTGGCGCTTTCATAAACCCTTGGTTTTCTTAATGCCACGGTTCTTTCCAAGGGTGGAGTATTGTGCGAACCGGGTGGATCTTCCCAATGATGGATGGCGTGACAACCTTCTTAAGGGTTTGAGTCTGTTTTTTATTTTTCCCTTGTTTTTAGTAGTTTATAGTTAAGGGTACCTCATGCAAAGCTTCACTTGGGCCTAACACATTTGCCTTTGATCCCATGGTCAAAGACAAGGGGTTGTGTTTAGGATGGTGAAAGTAGCGACCTTGAGACTCTTGTGTTGACCAAACAAACATCATGTGGTCTTTCGAGACTATTTTGTACTCAATTGTGTCTGAGGTTGTTCTGGGCCTCCGACTCTATGTCTTTAGAAATACTTGAGTGTGTGTGGTGAGGAATCGAGTTGTGAGTCCAAGTCCCAAGACAATGGTTTAGAACATGCCCTGAATATTTGTTGAGACGAAATTTTGAGTGAATTCGATTTGAGAAGTGATTATAGGCTCTCCTTGATCTAAACAATAGTCGAACAATTCCATAGCCTACCAATGATATAATCCTTAGCTAACCCTTTTGAGCCTTAAACCTTTTTCTTTCAAGAACCAATGCTATAAGCCTATACCCGTTCTAAATTATATCCTCTTTTGGCACCCAAATCGTCCCTTAAGTAATGGCAAAGTCTAAGTTTGGGGGCTGAGACAAGAAAGGAAACAAAGGGGTAAAAGGAACAAAAGCAAAAGTAAAGGAGGGCGATGAAAAAAAATAAAAGAAAAAGACTAAAAGAAAGACCAATGTCCAAAGAATAAAACAGGATTCAAGAAAAACAAAAGTGAAAAAGGTGTAAAAAAGTGAAAAAAGGAGAAATGCTTTGAATTGCATAAGAAAGAGTGACAATGTGTCTCTCTAACCCCTTGAAAAGAAGTGGAATAATCAAAGAGTCAAAGAGAATTATGCCAGAATGAATCAAAAGAAGTGCTTAAGGGAAGATAGAACCCATATAGACCAACAACTTTTCCTACCCTAAACCAAAAGCCTTCACATTGACTCCATAAAAGCCCTATATGATCTTGAGTTGGATGACGCTCACATTAGTGGATATTTACATGAGGATCAAGCATATGGTACTTAGAGACGGACTTGTGACCTTTCCTTGAGAGAGACGAGTGACTTCCCATTAACCTTGGTTTGCGTGCTTATATTCTAAAAAGATGAGGTTTGATTAGGGAGAGTTGAGGATATGTGAGTTTGGGGTCCACAGCGACCAAAGTAATTGAGAGAGTTCTTTGATGTAATGAGTCAATTCTTGATGCTCTTGTGTCACACTTGATCCATAGCTTTTCAAAGTTTGAATTCTGTTATGATCCATTAGTATTGAGGGCAATTGTTAGTCCCAATTGTTGCTTGTTGAGGTTACTTTAGAACAGCTGGAATTACTTGGATTTTCTTTTAAGGGGTGGGTCTTATTTTGTTTGCTTGAGGACAAGCAAAGGTTTAAGTTTGGGGGAGTTGATAAGTTAGGATTTTAACATGTTTTATGCCCCTACTTGCCTATGTTTTGATCATATATTGTTACAAAATAGTCCTAAAAGGCTCACAAGTTGTGCTTGATCGCAGGTTTGATCAACAAAGTGACGAAATGTCAAAGATCGGCTCAAAAAGGAGTGAAACCTACTCAAGTATCAAAGAACAAGAAATATTGAGAAAAGAAGGCTAGTGCGAACCGCGCAAAGTGGAATGCGGCCGCACTAGGTGGTTCAGAGAGTTGGTGAATCAGGACTAGAAGAAGCGAGACCGCGGTACACATCTCACGGTCCGCGGTGAAGGCTTCGCGGCCGCACTACTCTTTTGTGCAGTCTGCAGTCATGAGGTTCAGAGAGATTGAGTTTGCAAAGCCAGTGCCATGCGGTCCGCGGTCGTGGTTGCGCGGACCGCACCAGCTCCTTCCGCGGCCGCGGTCGTGGTCGCGGTTGCGCAGACCTAACAAGCTCCATCCGCGTCCGCAGTCCGTTCTATGCAGTCCGCGGTGTCCAAGTTCAGAGAAGCAGAAGGAAGCCTAGTGTGGACGCGGTCTATTTAATGCGGCCCGCACTGACCCAGCAGGGGTATTTTTGTCCAGTTTTTCCAGCCTAGTATAAATAGAATATTTTACCATTTTTTAGGTATTGAGACATATCAGACAACAGCTGCGCTCGTGAGAACGAATTTTGTAGCCATTTTTGGCACTTTTGCTTTACATTTACCATAGATTCTTGTATTTCAATTTTAGCAATTAATTAATATGCTTAGTTCTTCATCTATTTCTTCTATTTCTTTATCTATCATGAGTAGCTAAACCCATTAGCTAGGGTTGTAGCTCAATCCTAGTATGGGTAATTGATGGGTGTTGTCATGTAGTGTTAGATTGACTATGGGTGTTTGCTATTTGGGTTGATTTTATGTTTAATTCTAGAATTGGTGGTTACAAAGACTGATTCAAGCTTTGTGGGTTTAACTCTTCTTGATAAAGAGAGTCTAAAACCCCAAAATTGACCCAACAAGGAATTGGGATGGACTCATGAGAAATGATAGTCTCAATTAACGGGTTAAACCTCGAGAGAGTAATTACCCTACTTGAACCCTAGTTGCTTGGTCTAATTTGCCTACCCATTTGGTCTCGAGAGAGTCAATTGGGCAAAGTCACTTTCTCTACCGAGAGGTGTGAGAGTGGGTAAAATTGTGCAACGGTTATAGCATAAGCCTCAATTATGTCAATCGAACCTTAGTAACATCTACCCGTCAATTAGCCACCTAGGTAGTGTCACGACCCTAGTGCCCTTCTTCCCATCAACAACAACAACAACAACAACAACAACAACCCAGTATAATCCCACTTAGTGGGGTCTGGGGAGGGTAGTGTGTACGCAGATCTTACCCCTACCCTAGGGTAGAGAGACTGTTTCCAAATAGACCCCCGACATCCTTCCCTCCAAGAACTTCCCACCTTGCTCTTTGGGAGACTCGAACTCACAACCTCTCGGTTGGAAGTGGGGGTTGCTTACCATCAGAGCAACCCCTAGAATAATTTAGTGTTAATCAATAGTTTTACAAAAATAGTTATAATTTGAAAACCTAAAAATGTTTGAAGTGACATTAGGAGTACAAACACATCTCTAGGATGGACAGACAATCCAACTCCACTACTAGCTCCCTGAGGAATTCGATCCTGACCTTTATATCGGGTAAAAGCTATTGCGACCCGCTCCTCCTACCTTAGTGTAGCGTTGAGTTGGCAGTAATCAGTAGGCAGCTCGAAGACTAGAGTCCGGTCCTTGTCTTTCAAAGCATCCCGTCCGGTCAAAATTGGCCATCATTTCTTTACCCGAAAACTCTTTCATCCTTCCCGAGTAAAGAGGGGCAGTTGTTGATACCCAATTTTTCCCTATATATTTTTAATATGCATAAATACTTTCAAAATAGCATATATATATATATATACATATATAAGCATGTACAAGGTTTTTATAATTTTTCTATAATTTTTAAATATTTTATCCTCCCCTTTTTACTCATAAAATTCCCAATAATTATCCTTAAAATTATTGTTGTGATAATTTAATCATTTAAATTCTATATTTATGCCAAAATATTGTTAAAATATTTTTAGTGCATTTTTTATAATTACATTTATATTTTTAAAACTAATTTGCATATAATTAAAATATTAGCCCTATTAATGCATAACTACATTTATATGCAAAAAATCGACCTTATATATTTTTAAAATGTTGAATATCTATTTTAAATCATTTTAGTACATGAAATTAGTTTTTAGAAATTATTTATTATTTATTATAAATTATATGGGATTAAATTGGCTATTTAAAACATAGCCAGATTGCATTTCAATTTTAGCCTCAATTTTAACCCAACCCTGCCCAATCCTTAATCGAATTACCCGACCCAAACCTTAAACACACCTACCCGACTCAGAACCAATTAAATCATTTGATCTAAAAGATCAACGGCCCGTATTGATTCTTGGCTTTTTTAATCCTAAACCACCCTCAACCCTAATCATTTTCCAGATACCGCCGCCCTAGAATCCTCTCAATACACTCTCAACCTAACCCGATCCCTTCAACGCCTGACCTCTCATCTCCGGTCATCTCCGGTGACCTCTCATCGCCTCCTACGCCTCCAATGGCTTCTATCATGCCATGCCTGCCTTCTCTAAGGTCTTCAAGGGCCCAGGGCCATGCCGACTTGCATCTAGGGTTCCTCACTTGACTGTTCTTAGCTACTCCAATGTGATTTCTAGCAAAATCATGTTGTATTTTTTACGTTCCTTGGAATTCTAGACAGGTTCTTTCATCTCTATATGAGTTTCTTTTGAAACCCTAATTTCTTCCTATATCTCCAAGAGTTGTATAGATCTAGGATGATTTGAGTTTGTTTATTTAATGTCTTACACTGTCCTTGGAACTCTTTACAAGAATTGTTGATTTCAAGTGTTTTTCATATTCTTCTAAAAATTAGGAGTTCGGAATTTCTTTTGAAACCTTGTTTAACTGATTCTTTGTGTTTAAACTTTTATTTCTTGCATACTTTGGTTTATTCTATGATTTTATTACACCTTTAACTCGTCTGTGTTGAAAGCCCTAATTTTCTAGGTTTCTTCGTTTGATTTTGTGACTGGCCGGTTCTCGTTTGAGTTTCTGTGATTATCTTGCCTCGAATATGTTTCTACTGAGTTTTTTAGCCTAACTTGCATCAACTCTATGTGCTTGTGTTCATATTAACTATTCAAGACCTGCCCCTCTCTATCAGTGTTGTTTAACCTTTATGCTTGCTAGAGTTGCATGTCGACTTTTTACTATTCATGTCTTACTCTATTTATGTGCTAAATACTGCCTCATGACTTTCTCTTTGATTGATTTTGGATCCTCTATTTCATGGTTTTAGTTGGAATACCTTCCTTTAAACTTTCAATTCCTACCCTTTCTATTCAATTTGATTGATTCGCCTACCTTGTCTGCATTGGTACTTTATTCTTACTGACCATCTCCTTAATTAGAGTTTTTCTGAACTTAGCCCTAATTGTTTACCCTATAATTACTGAGTTTGAAATCTTTCGTTATTGGTCATACATTGATTTCTTTCCTTATTTGTTACTTGTTCTTACCGTTTGAATTGATTCCCTTAACTTAAGGGAGTACTTGTACTAATTTTGCTCTAATTGGTTTTGAGTTCCATAATTACTATACTATTGTGATTCTTGCATTATTTTACCTAGTTTCAAACTACTATATATACCTACTCTTTCATTAATAGAGACACGAACATTTTTTGGTTCAAAAAAGCTCTTTCACACTCAAAAACTTTCTGCTATCTCTTGGTTACTTGCTATTAGTCTATGTTAATCGGCTGCAAGCCAATGCTAATTATTGTTCTTTCCTACTCCTCACTTTGTGTTTACTATCTCTCTACTGGTATGTTCTAATTTTAATTCAAGTCCCCAAAACAATATGTTTCTCCTATTACTTCAATTTGTCATGTTTCTAATATGCTTCTATCTATGGTTTTGTTGTTCAACCTGCAATTAACATGTCTACTTCACTGTTTTCTTTACTACATGCTATATACCCTTAGGATTAGCCTGCTCATGAATCCCTTTCTAATATGCCCCAATGTGACTATGTTTCTCTGATTCCTAGCATGCACCTTCCTGTGTGAAGTAATTGGCTATCCTAGGCCTTTTTGACTCTGTGCTAACTCTAAAGTTCATGATGTATTTTAAAAGCCCTTAACTCCATTCAAGGCTCCTCTGATTCTGAAGCTATGTGCATCTATGCTTATTATGTGCCCTATGCTTACCCCAAATCCCCATTACCCCTGAGTGGATGTGTGTACCTGTTTGACTCCATGTTTTGAAGTGCTGATGAACCTTTTCTAGTTCTGCATTGATTGTTAGTCACCTTACCCTTTTCAAATTATCTTATTTAATAACTCTATATGGTTTTTTACAAAACTATTTCAAGCAAATCTCTTTTAACACTATTTTCCTACTGAAACCTTTTTTAAACTATGTCAAGATCTCTCACTCTACTCCTAAGTCACTAGGTTCTGCCCCCTCTAGTGTGTGTACTGCCTTGGGATCCTCTTAAGAACCCTCTGAACTCTGGCACACCGAGGTTGTCCCTTCCATATTGCACTTACTCAATTTGGTTGCAAAGTCTAGGTGTGAGCACTGCCCAGGATCCTTGAGATCCTCAGGGAACTCTGACGTACCTAGACAATGATATTATCTATGAAATTGGCATCTGAGGCTATTGGAGGTTTTGGGAAATCACTTGGGCCTGCTTCAGGCTCCCTATAGTGTAACTTCTTCTTTTTCTTTTTATCTATTTATGTAATTCATTCATCTGGTTTGTAATAATTTATAAACAAATATTGGGGTGACTAGTGAAAAAGGGTGGGTAGCTACATATTTATGGGGTAACATGGGTAGAAATCATGCCTTTAGGGTTTTATATTTGCTATGTTTCCCTTACCATGTTAGAAATCAAGCTTATAAGTCTCAAGTGTTACAATAATAGAAATCACGTTTATAGGTCTTAAATCAACTTCACCAGCAGATACCATGCTGATAGAATATGATTCAGTTCAACTTCTGTTATAATGGGTATTTACATGTGTTTTCATTTGTTATCATGCCTACAAGTTTCTAATATTAGCTCTTAAGAATTATATATCATGTATATAGGGAACAACATCAGAAATTCTGCCTATAGATCTAAAATCAGTTTGGTTTAAATAAGTCAATCCAGTTCATGATTAGTTTACTTCAAACTGTTCTTAATCAGTGGTTTGTTTTCTCTGAAATGAATGCTTTCAAAAATTACCCTAATTTATCGCTAGATAGCATGCCTATAGGAACTCAAGAGTCTGTTTTAAAATCTGCCTATTGTTTTACTATATCGAACGTAGTATCATGCTCTTAGGATGCCACTATTTAGCGTTTAGGCAAACCTATAAGGTAGGATTAAATTCTACTGCTCTGAAACCGTTTCTGCTACTTAATGTTGTTCTGATTTAACAGGCTTAAAAAAATCAGTAGGCAAACTGATAAGGCCATTACTTCTGAGTTTATAAAATAAATCGCCTATCTTCTCTGTCTTGATATTCACTTAGACATCATGTCTTAGGATATTGTTTAACAATGCGGCCCTTATTTGTGTTTGAGTCATGCTGCTTATTTGCGTTGTTTGTGGAGGTAAACTTGAGCCTATAATTGCTTCTTTTCTGCCTTATGTGCTATGGTCCTATTTGTTCTTTCCTGTCGCCTTAGTATTTTCTCCTTCAAACCATAGGGGTCTGTCTAGAACTGCCTATAGGTAGAGGTCCTAAATTTCCTCAAGGACCATTAATAAGGGATGAGTAACAACATGCAATAGAGATCGCTGACCAACACTCGCTTTAATAACCACTAAGGTGGTGGGAATGGGTAGTTATGGGATATGATGACTACGCGCTAATGTCACGTGTAGCCCGTCATTGAGGAGTGTTTATCGGACATTGTGTGGGGTGATAATGTAGGCTAACCAACCTAGGACCCCTCCTTTCCCAAATCCCTTATGTTTTAAAACTTTGTTTTATATGTATACAACTTGCTCAAAAATTTGTCTTATTATTTGAGTTATACAATGAAAAACGTGCTTCCTTTGCAATTATTTGCTTCAACTACTTATCTGTTTAAGGGACTAATTCGTAAGTATAAGTTCGGCCGGGACCCACAGTTGTGGACTAAGAGGGGTGCCTAACACCTTCCCTTCAAGGTTATTTCGAGCCTTTACCCTAAATCTCTGGTAATGCAAACCAATCCAAAAGTTAATCGATCTAGGTGCCCTAACGCACCGTAATCTGTTAGGTGGCGACTCTTCAAATACCTAATTCCCAAAAGGGAAACGATTTATTACCCCCACAAATGTCGAAACCCCGGACTCTCTCCACGGAGGAAAAAAGGGAGGCTCGACAATAGGTATTGTCTCAGTCTACCACAGAGATGCCTCTGTCTTATTTAATCCTGGTTCCACTTTTTCATATGTGTTATCATATTTTGCTCGTTATACCAGTGAGTTTTTTGTTTCATATATTCGTGTATCTACTCCGATGGGCAATAATATTGTTGTGGACTGTGTATACCAGTCGTGTGTGGTGACTACTGAGGGTCTAGAGACCCAAGTGGACCTTTTTTTTCTTTGTATGGTGGACTATGATGTGATATTAGGCATGGATTAGCTATCTCCGTGTCATGCTATATTGGACTGTCATGCTAAGACAATGATGTCGGTTATGCCGGGTGTGCCACGGATTGAGTGGCGAGGTTTGACTGATTTTGTTCTCAGTAGGGGGATTTCATTCTTGAAGGCCCAGCAGATGGTTAGAAAAGGTTGTCTTTCATACTTAGCCTTTGTGAGGGATGTTAGTGCAGAGACTCCTAGTATTGATTCTGCTCTTATAGTAAGGGATTTCCCCGATGTGTTTCTTGCAGACCTACCAAGCATGCCACCTGACAGGGATATTGACTTTGGTATTGATTTGGTACCGGGCACTCAGCCCATTTCTATTCCACCATATCGTATGCCACTGGCAGAGTTGAAAGAGTTAAAGGAGCAGCTTTAGGAACTCCTTGATAAGGGGTTTATTTGGCCTAGTGTGTCGCTTTGGGGTGCGCATGTTCTATTTATGAAGAAGAAGGATGGCATGATGAGAATGTGCATTGATTACAGGCAGTTAAACAAAGTTACAATCAAGAACAAGTATCATTTGCCTCGTATCGATGATTTATTTGACCAGCTTTAGGGAGCGAGAGTGTTCTCCAAGATTGATATCCAGTTAGGGTATAACCAATTGAAGATAAGGGACTCGGATATTCTTAAGACTGTATTCAGGACCCGATATGGTCATTATGAGTTCCTTGTGATGTCTTTTGGGCTAACTAATGCCCCAGCAGCATTCATTCATTTGATGAACAGCGTGTTTCGGCCTTATCTTGACTCGTTCGTGATTCTTTTCATTGATGATATTCTGGTGTACTCGTGTATTTAGGAGGAGCACATGGAGCATTTGAGAGTTGTGTTGCAGAGATTAAGGGAGAAGAAGCTTTATGCGAAGTTCTCCAGATGTGAGTTTTGGCTCAATTCAGTGGCTTTCTTGGGGCACGTGATGTCTAGTGAGGGTATTCAGGTTGATCCGAAGAAGATAGAGGCAGTTCAGAGTTGGCCCAGACCATCCTCAACCATGGAAATTCGCAGCTTTCTTGGATTGGCGGGTTATTATCGTCGGTTCGTTTAGAGATTTTCATCTATATCATCACCCCTGACCAAATTGACTCAAAAGGGTGCTCCATTCAGGTGGTCGGATGAGTGTGAGGTGAGCTTTTAGAAGCTCAAGACTGCCATGACCATAGCTCCATTGTTATTTTTGCTATCAGCTTTAGGTTCATATACCATGTATTGCGATGCTTCGAGAGTTGGTATTGGGTGTGTGTTGATGCAGGAGGGTAGAGTGATTGCTTATACTTCTCACCAGGTGAAGCCCCATGAGAAGAACTACCATGTTCATGATTTGGAGTTGGCTGTCAATGTTCACGTGTAGAAGATTTGGAGGCATTATTTGTATGGTGTGTCTTGTGAGGTGTTTACTGATCATCGTAGCCTCCAGCACTTGTTTAAATAGAAGGATCTCAATATGAGGCAACGAAGATGGTTGGAGCTGTTAAAGGATTATGATATCACTATCTTGTACCATCCGGGGAAGGCCAATGTAATGGCCAATACATTGAGTAGGAAGGTGGTGAGTATGGGAAGTCTTGCATTTATTCATGTTGGGGAGAGACCTCTTGCAGTTGATGTTCAGGCTCTGGCTAATCAGTTTGTGAGGTTGGATATTTCAGAGCCTAATCGGGTCTTAGCTTGTATGGTTTCTCGGTCTTCCTTGTTTAATCGCATCAGAGAGCGCCAGTATGATGATCCTCATATGCTCATCCGTAAGGACAGAGTTCAGCACGACGATTACAAAGATGTGACTATTGGTGATGATGGGGTATTGAGGATGCGGGTCCGGATATGTGTGCCCTATGTGGATGAGCTTCGGGAATTGATTCTAGAGGAGTCCCAAAGCTCGCGGTATTCCATCCATCTGGGTGTCTCAATTGTCAGCAGGTTGAATATGAGCATCAGAGACCGGGTGGCTTGCTTCAGCAAATAGATTGTTACAACCCATATCCACATGTGTTAGTTCATGCCATATATTAGTTAACATAAATCCAAGAAGGAATTATCTTTGAGATTATAAGAAGTCAATCCTATTGGTCTTAAGTGATACAAGAGTGTATAAGGGTGATTAACCAGTATTAGAAGTTAAACGAATCAAGGATGTTGTAACTCGTATTTTCAGGTAATCTAGAGGTGCTTAATACACTCAAGAGGTCATTTATTAAGGTATTTTAATCATATAATATCTGTATCATAAGTCTTGAAGCCAAACGAGTTATGAAACAAAAGTCGACAAAAGTTGTCGCAACATAGGTTCATAATTTTACTTAAACATTAGGTCAAATGTTTGTAATATTTTCTCATAATTTACAAGGAATTACGGGGAGATCTACCAACAAAATTAAAGATCTATGAGTCTTGTTTCCAACTCATTAAACCGTTCATCGATACGATCTCGGAGTAGAGAGATATTCACGTTTTCGCGAGACTGCGCCAAACACCTCTCTATGGGGCCCACTAAGTTGGTTTAAGATATTTGGACCTATATAGGATGACTCAAACCCGTTTTAAGTCATTTCCTTTCACTATTTTCAGACCTTAGAACCCTAGGAACATCCTCTCAAGGTTCTCTCAAGATTCAAGACCCAAAAAAAGGGCAAACAACACAAATCAAGTGTCGGGAATTCCGTGGCGCTAGTAAGTCTCTTGTTCTTCTTGTTGTTGCTCATTTTTGTGTCGTTTCAGCTAGTGTGGGAGGTTGTTTTAAAGGTTTTATGTTCTGTAAATACTCCCTCATGTTCTTAATATCAATCCTAGGTGATTTCAAGCCTTCTAAAGTGATTCTAGTGCCGAAAAACACTAATTGATCGCTAGTTTCGCTTTTTTGTTGTTGTGGTAGCATTGGAGGGATATTTCATGGAAATTTAAGGTCAAATTGGAGTTGTTCTTTCTGTATAAAGGTAAGGAACCTCTTACTCTATATGTATTTAAGATTATCCAAGTTGCGGCTAAGCCATTGAAGCTAGAACTTGTGAGATATATATCGAAAGGCTTGGTAGTAATGTTATTGTTTTGTGGACTGTTTTGCGTTGTTGTTGGGCTGCGTATTTTACTACTATCTTGTGGAGTTTTGGAGGAGGAAGGGTGTGGAGAAACACCATATATATGTAGGGTTATGGGCTGATAGTTATTCGTAACATTTCCAGGTTGTTTGACACGACTACGGTGGTCGTCGTATGTATGGAGTGATTAGGCTATGTGTGGACTATTTTGGGAGGCTCAATATGTTTATTATTGATGTTGTTTGGGCTGTTTGGTGACTGTTTTGAATGGTGTGAGGTCATATATATAGGGGAGGTGCTGTCCGTTTCATCGTAAAATAGGTTGTGGTCAATACATAATAGTTATGACGCTTAAATGATAACGATAGTATCGTTTCTCTTATTGTAGACTAAGGAGTTTTGACAATTGCGTAGCTTAAGATTGGGGCAGTATATACAAGGTATGTGAGGCTATCCCTTTCCTTCTTTTGCACGACTCCGATTGTACATAATGTAATGAACGATCTTCCAAGATACTCTACTCTTAGAAGCTAGCAGTACTTACATTGTTTTCCCTCTTGTGGAACGATTAATGTTAATGTTGCTTCTCTTATTCTTATGTTGTTAATGTTGTTGGTACTTCCTGATTCTTATAAGGTTCATAGTGAAGAGTTAGTCCTAATAACATGTACAGAGGATACCGACCTTACGTCACTCCGAAAGGTTTAGAATGTGATTCCATGAGTCGAGCATGCATTATATATATGTATCTATTTTACTCTACCGAGCCACGCTATAGTTGGCCGGGTACGGCACCTATTGTGCAACCACTGATCAGTTGGGTTTTACCGAGCTCCACGTGGCCGGGTACGATTCTACCGAGCCAATTATGGCCGGGTACGATATGATGATGATGATGCCCACAGAGGCGAATGCTTTAAAGGTTTATGTATTTATACATATGTATCATGCATTTCATGTAAGTATCCCTCAGAGGTACTAAGATGTTACAGATTGTATATTCTCTATCCTTGCTTACATTACTGATCGTATTTATGGTTCCTTGCCTTACATACTCAGTACTTTATTCGTACTGACGTCCTTTTATTTGTGGACGCTGCATGTCGTGTTGCAGGTCCTGATAGACAGGCAGGTGCAGCTCCCCCACCACAGTAGACTGTCCAGTTCAGCGGTGATTGGCGAGATCCCTTCTCCGGACTTGCCTTGGTCTTGGTATGCAATTTTTGTTATAGACATTATGGGTATGTCGGGGCCCTGTTCCGGCTATGTTGCAACACTTATGTTCTTTTAGAGGTTCATAGACAGGTGTCGGCTCATGTATAGTTTGGTATGCCTTGTCGGCTAGTTTTTGTTGTATAGTCTTTCATAGTAGCGTGGTAGCTCATACCTTATACGTAGTTTCTTGATTGTCTGGTCATCCCCTGCTATGTATGTTCATGCCGTCATATTTTATTGCTGGTTGTCCATGATCTAGGTCTACCATTTATATTGATCTCGTCAGCCTTAAAAGATAATAATGAAGGTTAGATGAAATGTACGTTGGTGCTCGGCAAGTGTGGTCGGGTGCTAGTCATGGCCCTTCAGTTTGGGTCGTGACAAACTTGGTATCAGAGCAAGTCTGTCCTAGGGGTTTTCTATGAGCCGTGTCTAGTAGAGTCTTGATTATGGATGTTTAGCGCGCCACATTTATAATCAGGAGGCTACATGACATCTAGGGTTGTTACCTTCTTCCAGAATCTAGATCGTGCGTAGAGTTGAGTCGTAAGTGTTCGTCTCTAATATTCACCTTGTTTTTTCAGTGATGCCTTCAACTAGGAAGCAAACGATTAGTAGACGGCTTGATACAGCAGTGGGAGAGGGTACCAGTCAGGTGCCTCAAGTCAGAGCAGGACAAAGTGAGGCTCAAAGTGAGATGCCCTCTCATACCTCATCTACTCCATCTCCTCCAGAGGATATTAGAAGGCACCCAGCGCCTCCAGTTCCTCCGTCTGGCACTCCAGACCAGGATATGCGGAGTGATTTGCAGTTATTGACTAGCTTGGTAGCTGCTCAGGCTCAGAGGCAGAATACAGGTGCTGCTGAGAAACCAGTTAGTACAAGAGTTCGTGATTTTATTAATTTAGACCCTCCAGTGTTTACCGGATCAGACCCCAAGGAGGACCCACAGACTTTTATTGACCAAGTTCATCGTACACTTCGGGTTATGCATGTTAGTGATACAGAGGCAGTAGAGTTGGCTTCTTATCGGTTACGAGATTTAGCGGTTCTCTAGTATGATAGTTGGGAGATATCCAGGGGTCCGAACCCTCCTCCAGCTGTGTGGAAGGAATTTTCTGAGGCCTTTCTTCGTCACTACTTGCCAGTTGAGATACGACGAGCTAGAGCTGATAAGTTCTTGAACCTTAAACAAGGTAATATGAGTGTGCGAGAGTACAGTATGCAGTTTGATTCTTTGGCAAGGTATGCTCCCCATATGGTGGACGAGATGAGTGATAGGGTGCATATGTTCGTGAATGGGTTGGGACCACATCTGATAAATGAGTGTACGACAGCCTCCTTGGTGGAGGGCATGGATATTTCCCGTATTCAAGCTTATGCCCAGACCCTAGAGGATCGTAAGTGCCAGCAGAGGGCAGTTAGGGAGCAGGATAGGGGCCATCATAAGAGGGCGAGATTTGCAGGGTATTCTGATGACTTTAGAGGCCGCATCAGGCCACAGTTTTCGAGAAGTTCGGCGCCACCTGTAGCTAGTGCTCCTCCACAGTTTCAGAGGCCTCGATATGATCGATCCTATTCTGGTCCAGGTCAGAGTTCGCGGGCATCTAGCTCGCAACATCACAGGGATACTAGTCAGATGAGACCTACAACACCACATTGTGATCAGTGCGGCAAGGCCCACTTTGGACTGTGTCGTCGAGGTTCTGATGCATGCTATTCGTGCGGACAGCCTGGCCATATGATGCGGGATTGTCCTAATAGAGGAGGTGATGGTATGGCTCAGCCGACTGGATCTGTGTCTGGTTCTTCCTCATCAGTTCGACCTCCAGCACGGGGTTTTCAGCAGTCGACAGGTCGTGGTAGGGGTAGAGGTGCAGTGCCGAGTTTGAGTGGTGCTCAAAATCGAACCTATGCTCTAGTAGGTCGACAGGATCTCGAGTCGTCTCCAGATGTTGTTACAGGTATTATATCTGTGTTTTCTTATGATGTATATGCGTTGATTGATCCGGGATCTACATTATCATATGTTACACCCTTTGTGGCTAATAAGTTTGGCATTGAACCTGAATTGATAAGTAAACCCCTAGTGGTATCTACTCCGATAGGAGATTCTGTGATTGCTAGAAGGGTATATAGAGGTTGCACTGTGATGATTTGTAGTCGTCAAACCTCGGCAAATTTATTTGAGTTAGAAATGGTTGATTTTGATGTGATAATAGGAATGGACTGGTTGACCTCATGCTATGCAAATGTTGACTGTCGTACGAAGATGGTTAGGTTCCAATTTCCGGGTGAACCCGTCATTGAATGGAAAGGGAACATTGCTACACCGAAAGGTAGGTTTATTTCCTATCTTAAGGCAAGGAAAATGATCTCAAAAGGTTACATTTATCATCTCATTCGCGTTAGGGATGTGGAGGCAAAACCGCCTACTTTACAATCAATCCCTGTGGTCAACGAATTCCCAGATGTTTTCCCAGATGAACTCCCAGGCCTTCCTCCTGAAAGGGAGATTGAGTTTAGCATTGATGTGTTGCCTGACACTCAACCGATCTCTATTCCTCCATACAGAATAGCCCCGACAGAGTTGCGAGAGTTGAAGATGCAGTTGAAGGACTTGCTGGATAAGGGCTTTATTAGGCCTAGCACTTCACCTTGGGGTGCACCAGTCCTATTCGTGCAGAAGAAAGACGGGTCGTTACGGATGTGTATCGACAATCGACAGTTGAATAAGTCTACTATAAAGAACAAGTATCCACTTCCAAGAATTGATGACCTGTTTGACCAACTCCAGGGTGCCAAGTATTTCTCTAAGATTGATTTACGTTCAGGGTATCATCAGGTGAGGTTTAAGGAGAAGGATATTCCAAAGACGGCCTTCCGGACAAGATATGGGCACTTTGAGTTCTTGGTGATGTCGTTCGGGCTAACAAATGCCCCAGCAGATTTTATGGATCTCATGAATACTATATTCAGGCCCTATCTTGATGTGTTCGTGATTGTATTCATTGATGACATTCTAGTATATTCTCGTTCGGAGGCGGAACATGCGGGCCACTTGCGGATAGTATTACAGACGCTTCAGGATCGTAAGTTATATGCTAAGCTCTCCAAATGTGAATTCTGGCTGAACTCAGTAGCATTCCTTGGCCATGTGATATCTAATGAGGGTATTAGTGTCGACACTCAGAAGATCGATGCAGTAAAGAATTGGCCAAGACCTACAACACCATCAGAAGTCCGCAGCTTCCTAGGGCTAGCAAGATATTATAGGTGGTTTGTAGAAGGATTTTCTTCTATATCATCACCATTGACTAAGTTAACACAGAAAGTTACCAAATTCCAGTGGTCTGACACTTGTGAACGTAGTTTTCAGGAGTTGAAGAATCGATTGACATCTGCACCAGTGCTCACTCTTCTTGAAGGAACAGAAGGTTATGTGGTATATTGTGATGCCTCAGGTATAGGTTTGGGGTGCGTATTGATGCAGCGTGGGAATGTGATTGCTTATGCATCAAGACAATTGAAGAAGCATGAAAAGAATTATCCAACCCATGATTTGGAATTGGCTGCAGTAATATATGCTTTGAAGATATGGCGGCACTACTTATACGGCGTCCATGTTGACATCTACACAGATCACAAGAGTTTACAATACATCTTCAAGCAGAAAGAGTTGAATTTGAGGCAGCGTAGGTGGCTTGAATTATTGAAAGACTACGACGTCGAGATATTGTATCATCCCGGTAAAGCCAATGTTGTGGCAGACGCTCTCAGCCGTAAATCAATGGGAAGCTTAGTACATATTGAGGCAGGTAGATGGGGGTTGATTAAAGAGCTTCATCAGCTAGCCAATATGAGAATCAGATTGTTAGACTCTGATGACGGAGGTGTTACTGTACAGAATACATCAGAATCATCTTTGGTAGCCGAGGTAAAAGCACGACAATATGAAGATCCTATCTTAGTACGATTAAGAGAAAGCATTCAACAGTGTAAAAGTATGGCTTTTGGGATCGGAAAAGATGGGGCACTGAGATACCAGAGCCGATTGTGTGTGCCTAATGTGGCAGGGTTGCGAGAGAAGATTATGAATGAGATTCATCAATCCCGATATTCCATCCATACCGGCTCGACAAAGATGTATCATGATGTCAAGGAGCAATATTGGTGGGATAATATGAAGAAGTCTATTGCAGAATTTGTAGCCCAGTGTCCCAATTGTCAACAAGTAAAGATAGAACATCAGAAACCCGGTGGATTGCTTCAAAATATAGAGATTCTGACCTGGAAGTGGGAGGTGATTAATATGGACTTCATTATTGGATTACCTCGCTCTTATCATAAGTTTGACTCCATTTGGGTGATAATTGATCAACTTACAAAATGTGCCCATTTTCTGCCAGTGAAGACAACTTACACGGCTGAAGATTATGCGAAGTTGTATATCAAGGAGATTGTTAGGCTTCATGGTGTGCCCATATCTATTATATCAGACCGAGGAGCTCAATTTACGGCTAACTTTTGGAGGTCTTTCCAGAAGGGTTTAGGCACACAGGTAAATCTCAGCACTGCATTTCATCCGCAGACTGATGGACAGGCTGAACGTACCATTCAGACACTGGAAGATATGCTACGAGCATGTGTTCTATATTTTAAGGGGAATTGGGATGATCATCTTCCACTCATAGAATTCGCCTATAACAATAGCTACCATTCCAGTATTAAAATGGCCCCATATGAGGCACTATACGGGAGGAGATGTAGATCACCAGTTGGATGGTTTGAAGTCGGTGAAACAGAATTATATGGGCCAGATTTGATTCACCAAGCTATGAGAAGGTGAAAGTGATACAGGAGCGATTGAGGACGGCACAAAGCAGGCAAAAATCTTATTCTGATGTCCGACGTCGTGATCTAGAGTTTGAGGTTGGTGATTGGGTTTTCCTGAGGATATCACCAATGAAGGGTATTATGCGTTTTGGGAAGAAAGGTAAGCTGAGTCCAAGGTATATCGGGCCGTATAAAATTCTTCGACGGATTGGACAGGTTGCTTATGAGTTAGAATTGCCATCCGAATTGGAATTTGTCCACCCGGTATTCCATGTATCTATGTTGAGAAAATGTATTGGAGACCCTTCTCGAGTCATCCCTATCAAAGACGTACAAGTTACAGAGGACCTATCATATGAAGAAGTGCCAGTGGCGATATTAGATCGGCAAGTCCGCAAGCTGAGAACAAAAGATGTAGCTTCCGTCAAAGTATTGTGGAGGAACAAAAATATGGAAGAAATGACATGGGAAGCAGAAGAGGAGATAAAGTCTAAATACCCTTACTTATTCCAGAATGAAAATAACAAGGATGCTGGTGGAAGACAGGATACATTGGAAGAAGAAACGGCTCTATGAGGTAAGCAATAATTTGAGAATCCTCATCCTTAATACAAAATGGTGATATGTAGATAATGTAAATATGCATAATGCTTTGTGTAGCCTTGTGAAGCCATATGTTGGGCTTAATTACTTGCAAGTTTTGCTAGTGACCATTTTATAGGGGAAAATTGATTGGAAATTTCCATTGTAATCCACGATGATTTAAACTCCCCATAAACCCTTACATTCGAGGACGAATGTTCCTAAGGGGGAGGGTGTTACAACCCATATCCACATGTGTTAGTTCATGCCATATATTAGTTAACATAAATCCAATAAGGAATTATCTTTGAGATGATAAGAAGTTAATCCTATTGGTCTTAAGTGATACAAGAGTGTATAAGGGTGATTAACCAGTATTAGAAGTTAAACGAATCAAGGATGTTGTAACTCGTATTTTCAGGTAATCTAGAGGTGCTTAATACACTCAAGAGGTCATTTATTAAGGTATTTTAATCATATAATATCCGTATCATAAGTCTTGAAGTCAAATGAGTTATGAAACAAAAGTCGACAAAAGTTGTCGCAACTTAGGTTCATAATTTTACTTAAACATTAGGTCAAATGTTTCTAATATTTTCTCATAATTTACAAGGAATTACGGAGTGATCTACCAACCAAATTAAATATCTATGAGTCTAGTTTCAAACGCATTAAACCGTTCATCGATAGGATTTTGGAGTAGAGAGATATTCACGTTTTCGCGAGACTGCGCCAAGCACCTCTCTATGGGGCCCACTAAGTCGGTTTAAGATATTTGGACCTATATAGGATGCCTCCAACCCGTTTTAAGTCATTTCCTTTCACTATTTTCAGACCTTAGAACCCTAGGAACATCCTCTCAAGGTTCTCTTAAGATTCAAGACCCAAAAAAAGGGCAAACAACACAAATCAAGTGTCGGGAATTCCGTGGCGCTAGTAAGTCTCTTGTTCTTCTTGTTGTTGCTCATTTTTGTGTCGTTTTAGCTCGTGTGGGAGGTTGTTTTAAAGGGTTTATGTTCTGTAAATACTCCCTCATGTTCTTAATATCAATCCTAGATGATTTCAAGCCTTCTAAAGTGATTCTAGTGCCGAAAAACACTAATTGATCGCTAGTTTCGCTTTTTTGTTGTTGTGGCAGCATTGGAGGGATATTTCATGGAAATTTAAGGTCAAATTGGAGTTGTTCTTTCTGTATAAAGGTAAGGAACCTCTTACTCTATATGTATTTAAGATTATCCAAGTTGCGGCTAAGCCATTGAAGCTAGAACTTGTGAGATATATATCGAAAGGCTTGGAAGTAATGTTATTGTTTTGTGGACTGTTTTGTGTTGTTGTTGGGCTGCGTATTTTACTACTATCTTGTGGAGTTTTGGAGGAGGAAGGGTGTGGAGAAACACCATATATATGTAGGGTTATGGGCTGATAGTTATTCGTAATATTTCCAGGTTGTTTGACACGACTACGGTGGTCGTCGTATGTATGGAGTGATTAGGCTATGTGTGGACTATTTTGGGAGGCTCAATATGTTTATTATTGATGTTGTTTGGGCTGTTTGGTGACTGTTTTGAATGGTGTGAGGTCATATATATAGGGGAGGTGCTGTCCGTTTCATCGTAAAATAGGTTGTGGTCGATACATAATAGTTATGACGCTTAAATGATAACGATAGTATCGTTTCTCTTATTGTAGACTAAGTAGTTTTGACAATTGCGTAGCTTAAGATTGGGGCAGTATATACAAGGTATGTGAGGCTATCCCTTTCCTTCTTTTTCACGACTCCGATTGTACATAATGTAATGAATGATCTTCCAAGATACTCTACTCTTAGAAGCTAGCAGTACTTACATTGTTTTCCCTCTTGTGGAACGATTGATGTTAATGTTGCTTCTCTTATTCTTATGTTATCAATGTTGTTGGTACTTCCTGATTCTTATAAGGTTCATAGTGAAGAGTTAGTCCTAATAACGTGTACAGAGGATACCGACCTTACGTCACTCCGAAAGGTTTAGAATGTGATTCCATGAGTCGAGCATGCATTATATATATGTATCTATTTTACTCTACCGAGCCACGCTATAGTTGGCCGGGTACGGCACCTATTGTACAACCACTGATCAGTTGGGTTTTACCGAGCTCCACGTGGCCGGGTACGATTCTACTGAGCCTATTATGGCCGGGTACGATATGATGATGATGATGCCCACAGAGGCGAATGCTTTAAAGGTTTATGTATTTATACATATGTATCATGCATTTCATGTAAGTAGCCCTCAGAGGTACTAAGATGTTACATGTTGTATATTCTCTATCTTTGCTTACATTACTGATCGTATTTATGGTTCCTTGCCTTACATACTCAGTACTTTATTCGTACTGACGTCCTTTTATTTGTGGACGCTGCATGTCGTGCTGCAGGTCCTGATAGACAGGCAGGTGCAGCTCCCCCACCACAGTAGACTGTCCAGTTCAACGGTGATTGGCGAGATCCCTTCTCCGGACTTGCCTTGGTCTTGGTATGCAATTTTTGTTATAGACATTATGGGTATGTCGGGGCCCTGTTCCGGCTATGTTGCAACACTTATGTTCTTTTAGAGGCTCATAGACAGGTGTCGGCTCATGTATAGTTTGGTATGCCTTGTCGGCTAGTTTTTGTTGTATAGTCTTTCATAGTAGCGTGGTAGCTCATACCTTATACGTAGTTTCTTGATTGTCTGGTCATCCCCTGCTATGTATGTTCATGCCGTCATATTTTATTGTTGGTTGTCCATGATCTAGGTCTACCATTTATATTGATCTCGTCAGCCTTAAAAGATAATAATGAAGGTTAGATGAAATGTACGTTGGTGCTCGGCAAGTGTGGTCGGGTGCTAGTCATGGCCCTTCAGTTTGGGTCGTGACATAGATATTCCAGAGTCGAAGTGGGAGCGGATCACCATGGACTTTGTAGTTGGGGTCCCATGGACTTTGAAGAAGTTCGATGCTATTTGGGTGATTGTGGATCGGCTGACCAAGTCCGCGCACTTCATCCCTGTGTGTACTACCTATTTTTCAGAGTAGTTAGCAGAGATTTAGATCCGAGAGATTGTTCGCTTGCATGGTGTCCCAGTTTCCATCATTTCAGATAGTGGTACTCAGTTTACTTCACAGTTTTGGAGGGTCGTGCAGCGAGAGTTGGGTACTCAGGTTGAGTTGAGCACAGCTTTTCACCCTCAAACGGATGGGCAGTCCGAGCGCACTATTCAGATATTGGAGGACATGTTGTGCGCTTGTGTCATTGATTTTGGTGGTTCATGGGATCAATTTCTACCGCTCGCGGAGTTTGCTTATAACAATAGTTATCAGTCAAGTATTCATATGGCTCCACATGAGGCTTTTTATGGGAGATGGTGTAGATCTCCAGTTGGTTGGTTTGAGCCGGGTGAGGCTAGGCTTTTGGGTACAGACTTGGTATAGGATGTTTTGGACAAGGTGAAAGTGATCTAGTAGTAGCTTCGTACAGCGCAGTCGAGGCAAAAGAGTTATGCTGACAGGAAGGTTCATGATGTGTCCTACATGGTTGGGGAGAAGGTTCTACTGAAGGTTTCACCCATGAAGGGTGTTATGAGATTTGGGGAGAAGGATAAGTTGAGTCCTCGGTTCATTGGGCCTTTTGAGGTGCTTCGAAGGATTGGGGAGATAGATTATGAGCTTGCTTTGCCACCCAGCTTGTCGAGTATGCATCTGGTATTTCATGTTTCTACGCTTCGAAAGTACATTGGTGATCCATCTCATGTTTTGGATTTCATCACGGTTTAGTTGGATAGTGATTTGACTTATGATGTGGACCCAGTAGCTATTTTGGAGTGTCAGTTTCTAAAGTGAGATCAAAGGGTATAGCTTCAGTGAAAGTGCAGTGGAGAGGTCGACTAGTGGAGGAGGCTACCTGGGAGACCGAGTGGGAGATGTGGAGCAGATATCCTCACCTATTTGAGGCTTCAAGTATGTTTCTTGACTAGTTCGAGGATGAACGTTTATTTAAGAGGGGGAAGATGTAATGACCCGGCCAGTCGTTTTATGAGTTACCTCTCTATTTCCCCCATTTGTGCTTCTTTATGTCTTGTTCAACTGTATTATGTGGTATCGGGTTGATTGGTTCGGGTTCGGAGTGGTTTTGTAGAGGAATGAGGCACTTAGTCTCTTAAGTTGGTCAATTAGTTAGAAAAGTAAATCGGAAGTTGACTTGTGAGTAAACAATCTCGAAATTTGGTTTTTATCATTCGGATAGCTCCGTGAGGTGATTTGGGACTTAAGAATGTGATCGGATGTATTTTGGAGGAGATTTAGGGTTGAATTAGCGAAATTGAAATTTTGGCATTTGCCAGTTGGTAGTGAAAATTTGATATAGGGGTCAAAATGGAATTCGGGAAGTTGGATTAGGTCCGTTGTGTCAGTTGGGACGTGTGTGCAAAATTATAGGTCATTCGGACGAGGTTTGATAGACTTTTTGATCGAAAGTGGAATTTAGATGTTTTGGAGTTCTTAGGCTTGAATCCGAGGGTGATTTGGTGTTTTGATGTTGTTTTGAGTGGTCCGAATGTTGGAACAAGTTTGAATGATGTTATGGGGTATGTTGACATGTTTGGTTGAGGTACCGAGGGCCTTGGGTAAGTTTCTGGAGGTTAACGGATCAAATAGTTGTTTTGAGAGTTACAAATTTTCCTTCAGTTCTGTTGCAGAGGTTTCTTCTTCGTGATCGCATGAGGAGGCTTGCTATCTCATAGAGCATTTTTGGAGGCAGACAAGTTGTTCTTCGCGTTCGCATGTTAAGGGATGCGATCACGATGGTGGATCAGGTGAAGCATCGCGAACGTGTGGGTTAAGTCGCGTTCACATAAGGTTATGTGGGCCAAAGCTGGACCACCCATTTGTTCATCACGAATGCGGTCCCTCGTCCGCGATCGCGTAGTTGTAAGGGAGCTATGTATCGCGTTTGAGTGGAGAGAGACGTGTTCGCATAGGGTTATTTTTGAGTCATCAAAATTTGTTCTTCGCGATCGCGATTAAGGAAAATTTACCTGGGCAGAATGTTTAAATAGTTGTCTTCGCGATTTTTGGTCTAATTTCCACCATTGTTGAGCGGTTTTGAAGCTTTTTGAGAGGGATTGAGGAGGGAATCGAAGGGAAATACTTGGAGGTAAGATTTGTGAACTCAATACTCGATTCTATGGTGATATCTACCTAATTAGACTTGAAATTAGTGGGATTTAAAGCCTAAACATAGGGAATTAGGGCTTGAAATTGGAGACTTTGATTTGAGGATTTGAGGGGTCGTTTGTGGTCGGATTTTGATGCATTTATTATGTATGAACACATAAGAGTGTAAGAATTCTAGTTTTATGATTTTTATCGGAATCCGAGACGTAGGCCCGGGGGTCAGGTTTGGCCAATTTCGGTATTTTGAGTTAATTTGATTATTTTCGCTTGGGATTTGTTCCTTTAGCGTGTATTAATAGTATGATACTGATTTTGGTTAGATTTGGAGCAATTGGAGGCCGATTCGAGGGGCAAAGACATCGCGGGCTAGAGTTTGGACCGGTTGAGATTAGTAACGATTGTAAATCTAGACCTGAGGGGTATGAAACCCTGGAATTTCGTACTATTTTGATAAATGAGGTGATGCACATGCTAGGTGATGGGTTTATGGGCGTGCACCCATTGGGATTGTGATTGGTCCGTCCCGTGGCGACTGTATAGTTTCATATTTGATATCTTGTATATGATATCCATGTGTTTTAGAAATTAGTTTGTTAACTTGGGCTGAATGCCATGTTTGGGGCCTTGTGCCTACCTGTTTAGACCCTTAGGGGTATTTTACTACTTCCCTCACCCTGTTTTGATTTGAAAGCATACCCTTAGTCATGTTTTACTTGTTTATTGTTTAATCCGGTTTCATCACTCCACTTCTTAAAATATGAAAACTGTTTGGGCTGAGTTTCCCTGATTTTCACTGATATGCCCGAGTGGCCGTGAGGTTGATGACTGAGAGAGATTGAGGACCTAATGGTGAGGAGTATACATATATATTATGGATCGGGTTGCACGCTACAGCAATATTATATATATATATATATATATATATATATATATATATATATATATATATATATATATATATATATATATTATGGATCGGGCTGCTCGCCGCAGCAATATTTATATGGATCGGGCTGCACACCGCAGCGATATATATATTGGATGGGCTGCGTGCCGCAGCAATATGACGCTTGGGTTGTAGGATCCCCTCTGGAGTCTGTACATCCCTAGTGAGCGTAGTCGACTATATATTATGGATTGGGTTGCATGCCGCAGTGGTTATTATTTTTATTATGAGATATCTATTGAGCCGGAGTGTTGAGTGTGAGTACTGATTGACGAGAGCTGAGTCACGAGTGACTAAGAGGCTTGCCCGAGAGGCTATGCTTATGAGTGATACCTTGCCCGAGGGGCTTGTTTATGATATTTTTCTGCTTTCACTCCTCTTTTAAACTAAGCCTCTATTAAAAATGTTGAATAAATGTTTTAAATGATTTTAATTGAAACTTGAGTTTTTACAAGATAAATTGGCTATTGAACTACAGATTTTGACTTGATATTTCTGTTGAAATATTTTTGATGAGCATGCATATGATTTTAAATGCTCGTCACTGCACTCAGACTTTATTTACTTTAGTTACTTACTGTGTTGGCGTACTCACGTTACTCTCTGCACCTTGTGTGCAGATCCAGGTGCCCGAGCATCAGAGTGAGAGCTTCCAGCACTCTCAGAGTCTTATCCGGAGATCGCAAGGTAGCTGCACGACATTCGCAACCCTACTTTTCTCCTTCCTATTCTAGTATTTTATATTTCAGACTTGTTTTGTATTGAGTAGACAGTGTAGAGTGTATTTAGTGGCTCATGACTAGTGACACCAGATTCAGGCTGTGTTGATGTATTTTCAAACTTATTCTGCGTATTTCTCTTATAATTTTAAAAATTAAAAGTTTTGAGACTTAATCTGTTTAGAAAAGTGAATTTATAAATGATCTCTGTATTTTTCGCGTTGTTTTAGGGCTGGTGTCACGACCCCAAAACCGACCCGGTCGTGATGGTGCCTATCGTGAAACTAGGTCAGCCAACACAATTCCCAAATCAAACCATTATTCTATAAAAGTCATTTTTAAGCCACTAATTAACAAGAAATCTCAAAACATAAGTCTAAATAACAAGTGTGGAATAAATACACAAGCCCGACATCGGGGTGTCACAAGTCACGAACATCTACTAAGGTCTGAATACAACGAAGAATCTAAAATTATACTAAACACAATCTAAGGAAGATAAGAGGGAGAAGAGCAGGGGCTACGAACGCCAGGTAGCAACCTTGCTAACTCCGATGAACCTGTCACTGAGTAATCAGCACCTGCTACTAGGTTCAGAAATACCTGAATCTGCACAAAAGGTGCAGGGAGTAATGTGAGTACGCCAACTCACTAAGTAATAAAAGTAAATACAGACTGAGCAGTAAGAAAACACATAATCCACGTCATAACACCATAGTGAGTACAGTATGTCTCCAAAACAGTACAGAAATCAATTACCTCGTAAATCAAGCTCAGTTTCAGTAAAACCTTTTCTTTTTAAAAAGAAACTTCTTTCAATAGGTTAAAACGAGTGATAAAACAGTGAGTAAAAATGATAGAAATGTAAACAGCCCCTGGGGCAAAAATATGTACCATAAACCGCCCTCGGACATAATATCAACAAAACCAGCCCCTCGGGCTACCTCACTATCACTCGCAATTTGCCCCATGGGCATAAAATGAATCAAGAACCGCCCATCGTGCAAAACATAGATCAAGAACAGCCCATCGGGCAACAACATGAATCAACAACAGCCCCTCGAGCTACATAACATCACTCACACTAGGTACTTGCGCACACTGCAGCTGTACAGACTCCGGAAGGGCTCCTACAGCTCAAGCTCTATAACAAGCCACCTCATGGCATAATCAATCAGGCCCTCGGCCTCACATAACAACAAGCCACCTCATGGTATCAATCAATTAGGCCCTCGGCCTCACATAACACCAAGCCACCTTGTGGCAAAAATCAATAAAGCCCTCAGCCTCACAATATCATGAATCATTAACAACCTACTGCGGCATGCAGCCCGATCCCATAATATCCTCACAACACAGGCCCTCGACCTCACTCAGTCAGAAACCTCTCAAGCCACTCGGGCAACAGTAAAACAGGAAACTCAACCCAAAATATAATTTAAAGTATCAAAACGGAGTAAATATGGCTGAGTTATGAAATCAGTAAAATATAGCATGACTGAGTACAGATAATAAGTCAAAATAGTGAGGAATAGTAGTAAAAATCCCCTAAGGGTCCAAAATAGTTGGCACGAGGCCCAAATGTGGCATCCATCCTAAAACATTGTAATACTTTCAAAAACACAATGATATCAAACAGTTTTCAATCAAATACGCGACTTAATAGTCGTACGGGATGGACCAAGTCACAATCCCCAATGGTGAAAGACCCCACGCTCGTCATCTAACATGTGTGGCACCTCAAAGTAGCACAACGATGTGAAATCCGGCGTTTCATACCCTCAGGACAACATTTACAATAATTACTTACCTCAAACCGGCTAAAACTCTTAACCCGTGATGCCCTTGTCTCTCAACTCGGCCTCCAATCGCTCTGAATCTACTCATAACCAGAACAATACCATTAACCTGCGCTAATGGAATGAATTCCACAAGAAAAACTATCAAATTAAGCACAAATCCCGAAATCCACTCAAACCCGGCCCCCAAAACCACGTCTCGGAATCCGACAAAAGTCACAAAACTAGAAAGCCCATTCACTCACAAGTCTACCCATACCAAATTCATCAAAATCCGACATCAAATGGCAATTCAAATCTCCAAAATTATCTCTCCAATTCTCTTTCATTTTCCCCCCAATTTTCACCCCAAATTCCCAATTTAGATGATAAAAATCAAGATACAATCATGGAATTTAACCAAAAACAAGTGAAGAACACTTACTCTAATCGTTTCTCTGAAAATCCCTTCAAACATTGTCTCAATCCGAGCTCCATAGCTCCAAAAATGCAAAAATGGCTGAAACCCTCGAAATAGAGTACTTTATATTCTGCCTAGGCATTTACCCTATGCTATCGTGGACAAACTAATGCGATAGCAAAGCATAAAATTTTCCAGCCCTTCTTTTACCCTATGCGATCGCGTCCATTTCCCCGTGATCCCGTTGAACAAATTTATCCATCACCCTTCTCTAACTCTTTTAGACAGCGTCTAGTATATTGGTCATAACTTTTTGTACAAAACTCCAAATTACAATTGGTTTACCTTTTTAAAAACTAGACATCAAGGGCTACAAATTCATTTTTGGATCATCTTCAAATTGCTTATAGATTGTGAGATATAAGCTTCCAAAGTCGGGTCAGTGAAGCAGAGATTTTACTCTATGCGATCGTGGGAAGACTTATGCAATCGCATAGCACAGCCACATTTTTCCAAATTTTCTCTATGCTAATGCGGCCAGATCTATCCTAACGCACTGTACACCCATGAAGCCAAAAACCAGCAACTAGAAATGGTCCGAAACTACCCCGAAACTCACCTGAGCCCCTCGCGATCCTGGCCGAGCATACCAACAAGTCTCAAAACATATCACGAACTTAGTGAAGGCCTCAAATCACATCAAACAAAGCTAAAAACATGAATCATACCTCAATTCAAAATCAATAAACTTTGAAATTTTAACTTCCACAACCGATGCCGAAACCTATCAAATCACGTCCGATTGACCTCAAATTTTGTACACAAGTCACATTTGATATTACGGACCTGCTCCAACTTCTGGAATCGGAATCCGGCTCTGATGTCAGAAAGTCCACTCCCAGTCAAACTTTCCAAAATTCCCACTTTCGCCATTTCAAGCCAAATTCTATTATGAACCTCTAAATCACAATCCGGACGCGCTCCTAAGTCCAAAATCACCCAATGGAGCTACCCAAATCATAAAAATCCAAATCTGAGATCTAATACTAAAAATTCAAAACTTTGTCAAACCTTTCAAATTTAACGCTTTAAGTTGAGAATCATTCTTCCATACCTGTTCCGATTAACCTGAAAAGCAAAACCGACGATTTACATAAATCATAATACATCATGCGGGGCTAGCCATACCCGAGAACTGGAGAGTGAAGTGCAAATGCTCAAAACGATCGGCTAGGTCTTTACATCCTCCCCCACTTTAACATACGTTCGTCCTTGAACGTGCCCAGAGTTGTTCCGAAAACCATCAAATTGTTGCATAACCATACCATGCACATACCTGCGGGTGATCCCACGTCACCCTATCTCATATAGGTCTGATAACGCAATATAGTTGAAATTTCACAATCCAACCTAACCCATAACCTTAGAACCATATTTCCACTTCCAAAATTATCTATAAGATCAGAATCTCACATCTACACACCGAATAAATCTGAACACGCTATAGCAAGCCATAACCACAATTCAAGATGTAATCACATGATATACCACATGACTCAAACACTCATAGCGATAACTCCTAATCACAATAGCTGCTCAAAACAACCCAATACCGGTAAGTAACCTCTTATCAAGCAAAGCCTCGTTCTAACACTTTCATATACTGCCAATGATGAAAGAAATACGCAGAAACTCTTAACCATTCATCTGATCAACCAGTCATGGAGCTCCCCCTTCTTCGACAGGAACTATAGTAGATTTCTAAGTCGACTTTCGATATTATCCTTCCAACCATGATGTAGTCAATTCTGATAGTATTCATTCTAGGTCCAATGGCCTCTTCTCATCCAACATGACCACTCTGATGACATGACACATCAATACAATCCAAAGCCATAACCTATGCAATTTGTGTACACAATAGCAACATCCCAAATGTACTCAAATCATAGAAAAGATTCACACGAGAGGACTATCCCGCCAGCTTAACAAGTACCATCACAACACCATGCTAAGAGCTTGGCACACATCGTAGAACCAAAACACACGAATCTAACCCGAAGGATCACACCTCCACATAACTCCGCTACAACGCGTGACCCCATCAAAACACTGGTCTGCATTATATACTGCAAGCCACCCTACTCAAAATCCACAACCATTCGGAATTCAACATCAAGGACCCAGAGTGCATTACCAAAACCACGAAGAAGCAAATGACATAACACCACACAAACCCGAAAGAACACTCCGCAGGAGATAACCCACCCACTTCGCCTCAAACTAAAATCCCTTTATGTCCTTCCACCGTCATAATATCACGCACTCACTTAATCTTCCAGTGTCTAAACTCAAATCGCAACATAAAATCCACCTCACTCCCTAACTAACAACATGAAAAGATCCTTCAACATACCCTAACTCGGGCTATACATCAATTCACGATGGAAATCAAGCACCAAATGGTCCTTTCTATTCTCAGGCAGACCCTTCTCGTCACATTCAAATCATATGAATGCATCTCGCAGTCACATCATACTCTTTACCTAGCCATCTGGTCATTACTTCCACTAATAGGGACACTACCGAACGTATAAATCCAGAATCACGTGCCTACACAATCAATGCCTCAGCGCTCAAGCTATAGGCAAAACTCGATCTCAAGTCCTCCAGACTGGACCAACATCACCACACAAAGATCACATCTCGACCCTAGTTTAGGGAATCACAAGCCATCGATGCACAGCTGATATCGAGCTCTCATGTGTGCATACGAATGCGTGGAAGGAATTTAAAGAGTTACATTTCAAGTTGAATCAATGTCGCACGATAAGAATTCAAGAATGTGGAATTTCCTAATGGTTCTGAAGCCTCTTGAAGATAAGTACAGACATCTCTGTACCAATCTGCAAGACTCTACTAAACCCGCTCATGACTTGTGAGACCTATGTAACCTAGGCTTTGATACCAACTTGTCACGACCCCAAAACTGACCCGGTCGTGATAGCACCTATCATGAAACTAGGTCAGCCGACAGAATTCCCAAATCAAATTATTATTCAATAAAAGTCATTTTAAGCCATTAATTAACAAGAAATCTCAAAACATATGTCTAAATAACTAGTGCGGAATAAATACACAAACCCCATATCGGGGTGTCACAAGTCACGAGCATCTACTAAGGTCTGAATACAACGAAAAGTCTGAAATTATACTAAACACGATCTAAGGAAGATAAGAGGGAGAAGAGCAGTGGCTACAAACGTCAGGTAGCTACCTTGCTAACTCCGATGAACCAGCCACTGAGTAATCAGCACCCGCTACCGGGTTCAGAAATACCTGGATCTGCACATAAGGTACAGGGAGTAATGTGAGTACGCCAACTCACTAAGTAATAAAAGTAAATAAAGACTGAGCAGTAAGAAAACACATAATCTATGTCATAATGCCATAGTAAGTACAATATGTCTCAAAAACAATACAGAAATCAACTACCTTGTAAATCAAGCGCAGTTTCAGTAAAACCTTTTCTTTTTAAAAAGAAACTTCTTTCAATAGGTTAAAACGAGTGATAAAACAGTAAGTAAAAATGATAGAAATGTAAACAGCCCCTGGGGCAAAAATATGTACCATAAACCGCCCTCGGGCATAATATCAACAAAACCAGCCCCTCGGGCTACCTCACTATCACTCGCAATTAGCCCCATGGGCATAAAATGAATCAAGAACCGCCCCTCAGGCAAAACATAAATCTAGAACAGCCCATCGGGCAACAACATGAATCAACAACAGCCCCTTGAGCTACATAACATCACTCACACTGGGTACCCGCGCTCACTGGGGGTATATAGACTCCGGAGGGGCTCCTACACCCCAAGCACTATAACAATCCATCTTGTGGCATAATCAATCAAGCCCTCAGCCTCACATAACAACAAGCCACCTCGTGGCATAAATCAATCTGGCCCTTGGCCTCACAATATCATGAATCAGTAAAAACCTGCTACGGCGTGTAGCCCGATCCCATAAAATCTTTACAACACAGGCCCTCGGCCTCACTCAGTCAGAAACCTCTCAAGCCACTCGGGCAATAGTAAAATAGGAAACTCAGCCCAAAATATCATTTAAAGTATCAAAATGGAGTAAATATGACTGATTTATAGAATTAGTAAAATACAGCATGACTGAGTATAGATAATAAGTCAAAACAGTGAATAGTAGTAAAAAGCCCCTAAGGGTCCAAAACAGTTGGCACGAGGCCCAAATATGGCATCCAGCCTAAAATATTCTAATACTTTCCAAAACACAATAATATCAAACAGTTTTCAATCAAATACGCGACTTAATAGTCATACGGGACATACCAAGTCACAATCACAAATGGTGCATGACCCCACGCTCATCATCTAACGTGTGTGTCACCTCAAAGTAGCACAACAATGTGAAATCTGGGGTTTCATACCCTTAGGACAACATCTACAATCTATAATTACCTCAAACCGGTTAAAACTCTAACCCGCGATGCCCTTGCCTCTCGACTCGGCCTCCAATCGCTCTAAATCTATTCATAACCAGTACAATACCATCAACATGCGCTAATGGAATGAATTCCACAAGAAAAACTATCAAATTAAGCACAAATCCCGAAATCCACTCAAACCCGGCCCCCGAACCCACGTCTCGGAATCCAACAAAAGTCAAAAAACTAGAAATCTCATTCACTCACGAGTCTACGCATACCAAATTCATCAATATCCAACATCAAATGGCCATTCAAATATCCAAAATCATCTCTCCAATTCTCTTTCATTTTCCCCCCAATTGTTAGCCCAAATTCCCAATTTAGATGATAAAAATCAATATACAATCATGGAATTTATCCAAAAAAAATAAGTGAATAACACTTACTCTAATCTTTTCTCTGAAAATCCCTTTAAAAATCGTCTCAATCCGAGCTCCATAGCTCCAAAAATGCAAAAATGGCCGAAACCTAGAAATAGAGTATTTTACAAACTAATGCGATAGCGAAGCACAAAATTTTCTAGCCCTTCTTTTACTCTATGCGATCGCGGTCATTTCCCCGCGATCGCGTAGAACAAATTTTTCCAACAACCTTCTTCAACTCTTCTAGACAGCCTCTAGTATAATGGTCATAACTTTTTGTAAAAAAACTCCAAATTACATATGGTTTACCTTTTCGAAAATAAGACATCAAGGTCTACAACTTTCATTTTTGGATCATTTTCAAATTGCTTAGAGATTGTGAGATATAAGCTTCCAAAATCGGGTCAGTGCAGCAGAGATTTCACTCTATGCGATCGCGGGAAGACTTATGTAATTGCATAGCGCAGCTCAATTTTTCCAAATTTTCTCTATGCTAACGCGGCCAGATCTATGCTAACGCATTGTACACTCCTAAAGCCAAAAACCAGCAACTAGAAATGGCCTAGAAATGGTCTGAAACCACCCCAAAACTCACCCGAGCCTCTCGGGATCATGCCCGAGCATACCAACAAGTCTCAAAACATATCACGAACTTAGTGGAGGCCTCAAATCACATCAAACAACGCTAAAAACACGAATCATACATCAATTGAAAATCAATGAACTTTGAAACTTTAACTTCCACAACCTATGCCGAAATCTATCAAATCACGTCCGATTGACCTCAACTTTTGTACACAAGTAACATTTGACATTACAGACATGTTCCAACTTTCACAGTCAGAATCCGACCCCGATATCAAAAAGTCCACTCCCGGTCAAACTTTCCAAAATTCCCACTTTCGCCATTTCAAGCCAAATTCTATTACGGGCCTCCAAATCACAATCCGGACGCGCTCCTAAGTCCAAAATCACCCAACGGAGCTAAACAAATCATAAAAGTCCAAATCTGAGATCGAATACTAAAAATTCAAAACTTGGTCAAACCTTTCAAATTTAAAGCTTCAAGCTGAAAATCATTCTTCCATACCTGTTCCGATTAACCTGAAAACCAAAATCGACGATTTACATAAATCATAATACATCATACAGGGCTAGCCATGCCCGAGAACTGGCGAGTGAAGTTCAAATGCTCAAAACAACCGGCCGGGTCGTTATACCTGGCCAAGTACTGTGATAGGTGCCATCACGACCGGGGTATTTGGGGTCATGACACGAGAAAACATACACAAAATAATATTGTCCACCAAGAAGTGTCCGTTAAGATATTATCACATTAAATACTTTTAAACTATAATACATCATTATCTAACCAACATGACAAAATTGATCATTTGTATAAGTTTTGATGAGGTACTTTTATTTTAAATTTATGTATTATGCTAATGTAAAATATTTTTCGGCATTTAGATGATTGTTATATTAGTATACATAAAATTTCTCTCATTAATTAAATTTTATTATTTCTTTATATAAATAAATATTTTAAATCATCACATGTCATTATTAACGTGCAACGCACGTTCATAGATACTAATTATTATAAAAGCACCAATATTTAGAAGTTAAATGTTGAGTGATAAAAATATTTTCAAACTTTTGATTGCCTTATTTACCTTTTTAAGTTTAATATTACTTTCATGAAATATTGCAATGTAGGAAAAAATTGTAATATTGGATAGAAACTAAATCCTTCTAATAAATGAATGTATGCTACATAGGAAACAAATTAATAGTTGAATTTCAATTGTAACGTATATCCTTTTAAATCATATCAAATCATCTCTGTGACCGACAATTACAATCTAACCATCAAGTAGTTTTATGTTATCCTTGGTACTTAAGTAGAAAATCATATCTATTAAAAATTACTTCTTTGCACTAAGTTGTGTTAGTTTAAAGAGTTTTAAAACAACTAAGAAAATCTCAAGAGTGTGACCAGTTTCTCTCCTAAATACTACCATGGATCCACAACCCTATGAATCCCAATACACAATACCACCCAACCCCTCAAATATTGTGCACGAAAAACCTATTCCAAATGAATTAATGAAGAAATATTCTTTCAAGGACATGTTAATTGCTTCTGACCCAATCAATTTTGCCCCAAACCTAGGATAATCCGACATGGATCTGATAAAAATTTCTACAGAAGAGGAAATGTTCATGCACTCATCAATCTCTAGTGCACGATGCATCAAACAAATCCCTCTAACTAAAGAAGACAGGCAGCGTATTTATGAGTCATGAAAATATTTTATCATCATTAAATTGGTAGGAAAACGTATGTTACACCAATATTTAAAAAAGAAGATTCAAGAACTTTGGCATCCAACAGAGGATTTTTCCCTAATAGACCTTGGAGAAGACTACTACATTATCAAATTCAAAAAAAAAGGAAAATATGGAGAAAGCCATCCATCAAGGTCCATGTTTCATCAATGGCCATTTTCTATCTATTACAAAATGAAAACCAAACTTTGTGGCCATAAAGGAAAAACTAACCACCTCATCAGTATGGATTAGGCTTCCCCATCTACCAACTGAATTTTACGATACTAATATTCTAGAAAAAAATTGTAAATGCAATTGGACGTTTACCAAAAATTGATGTTTGTACATCAACCATTCTAAGGGTCATTATGCAATAATTTGTGTGAAAATTCCATTAGAAACCCAGTCCAACCTTTTATTTATATTGGCATTCATAAATAATACATTTACTATGAAGGAGAAAATTTTCTCTATAAAAAATGTGGAAGATTTGGACACACAGTGGGACATTGTAGCTATGTGCTAAAATCCTCAGAGAACATAAATTCATCTAAGGACCAAGCCATTACAGCAACGGAGAACTCAGAGGAAGAATGGACAAAATGTCTCAGTTAATAAAGGAAGAAAATAAGGTTTAAAAAATCCTAGTCCAACTCTCACAAATTCAACCAACAACTCCAAAGGCCCAGGTATCTCTTTTAATCTCTTCAATGCAAATACAGGTAAATTCTTGAACACCCAACTATTACAATAAAACCTAAAGAATCCTCTAATTAGCAACAACAAAGTAAGAACCCCGTCACTATGAGCATAGATCAAACCACCTTGTCTATGAAAAACTATTTTTCCATCCTGGAAAGTGAGCAAATGGTTTCAGGAAATACCACCAATGTTTTAATTAACAATAAATTAAAAAAATATTAATACAAGTGCATGTGAACACTTGTCCTCTCAAAACAAGGACTTAGCCATGCTGGATAATAACGTTGCAACAAAAAATATTAACGGAAAAAAGGATAATAAAGCCATGCAAAATGATACCCAAATGGACAAAAATAACCCTCCTACTAATAATATCCCTACAAACCCTATTAAGAAACTAATCCAAAAATCTAGTAATAATCCTCCTTTAGACAAGGGAGATGAACAAAATCTTTCCCTTAGATATGGAAACATACCCACTCCTGGGCATGCAAGCCAAATGGCAACTCAAACTAATAAAAATGGACAAATGTCCAATACCCTTGAGGAAGAAACGGATACCATATCCATGAAGGATCCTCGTATAAGACAAGGCATTGGACAATCAAAAGTCATGCACTCATCACCTATCATTACCCTAAACCCCAATCAATCTCATTCTATCAGTAGCTCCAATCCCTCACCAGCTACCACTTCCTTAAACTCTCAATCCCCCATTAAAAATGCCAAGACTACCTTCAACCCTAAGAAGAAGGAACACACTCATCCAAATCCTACGCCAACACAGAAAACAAACCATGGAGAACCTACCACTCTTTCCCCTACTCGAGAACCCACAAATCGTGTATGCCCAACCTCCAAAGGCACAGGATTACCAACCTGCCTCTTGGATAGAATTAGGTTTAACGGGCCATGCAATCTCCTTCAATGTCCAAATCAATGGGCAAGAGGAGATTGTGATACTACACAACACTCAGTATCTAGCTCAGCTAGTAACGGAGGGCATGAAACTTGTCATGAACAACTATCTAAATCAAATATGGTTAAACAACATTCTCAAACCACTGATGCCTTCTTTGAACCCTCAAATGGTGCATGCAATAATGAATCAATAGAATATGCTACCACAGTTCAACCCAATTCACCCACAAAATGCTCCACTAGACATGCCCTTCTTTCCTACAGAAATGTATACCCCTCTAAACCCCATATTCCTACCATGGGAGATCAACCCAGTACCCCAAGAACAACCACACCCCCACTCCATACAGCAACAAGTTCAACCTCTACAGGATCAAGAAAATCAAATAACAGGACCAGTAGAAGCAACAATGTAGGAGGAAGAAGAACCCATCAACCTAAGCTTAGAGCGAGTCCTAGAGTTCTCAAATCTAGACGGGATAAAGGTATTTCTCTTCAAGGAGATGAAAGAGAAGAGGCATGTGCTCAGTTGCCCACTAGCACTCTTCAAGTGCTCAATGGACATCAGACCACCTCAGGATCCAACAGTGGGCAACAGAGCCATGATCCTAGTGCCATCCCTGAGAAGGAATCATGTGTTTCCATGAGGGATCAGGGAGAACGGGAACCAGCAAACTCAACCATTAATCTAGCCATGAATCGTCCAACCAACATTATTATATGGAATATAAGGGGAGAAAACAATAATAATTTCAGAAGAAATTTTAGGGAAATCGTTGATACCTATAGACCTTGTTTGGTAACTCTTCTAGAAAAAAGAATGGGGAATCATGCAGAATTGCTTAATGATTTTGGATTTACAGAGATGATAGAGGTTTCAGTGGAGGGTCAATCAGGAGGCATGGTAATGATGTGGAACCATGAAGTAGTCAGTGTCCCCAATGTAATCCATAGAAACCAGGAGATCCATGCAACAATAGAGGTATTACCTATTTGTAAAAACTGATTTTTTCTTCAATTTATGCTAGTACTAATGTCCATAACAGAAACATGATGTGGGATAACCTAGAAAATATTAGTAAGACCTACAAAGGACCTTGGATAGTAGGAGGTGACTTCAATGATATCTTAGCTTCAAATGAAAATTTTGGGGGAAAACTTATCAAAGATAGTAGAGCTAGTTTTATATGGTCTAAGCTAAATAGTTGCAAGTTAATAGATTTAGGGTTCAAAGGGTGTAAGTATACTTGGTCCAATAATAGATATAGGAGCAAGGGTTTCATTATGGAATGACTACATAAAATTTTAGGAAATGAGGAATGGATTGAATTATTCCCAAAAAGTTCTATAATTCACTTACCCAAAACCCACTCGGACCATAACCCTTTAATTAATTGAATTAATTCCTAAAAATAAGTTACACCATAATGCATCCTTTAGACTAGAAACCTTCTGGTACAAGCAACTAGAATTTCAAACAATAGTCGAAAATAATTGGCTAAGGAATGATTACTTGAAAGGTAGCCAAAACTATATAGAAAAAGTTAAGCCTTGGAAGAATAATACCTTTGGGAACATCATGGGAAAAAAGAGGAAGCTACTGGATAGGCTTCAAGGGATTCAAAATTCCAATAATTACAGTACTAGTATTTTTCTTCAACAATTAGAACAAGATTTAAAAAGGGAATACAATGATATCCTAAAAATCGAAGAGGATTATTGGAAGTTAAGGTCTAGAATTCTTTGGCTAAACGACGGTGAAGCAAACACTATATTTTTCCATATTTCTGCTACCAATAGAAAAAGAAGAAATAAAATTAATTTCTTCAAAGATGATAATGGAAACTGGATTAACGAACACCACCAAATTATGTCACATGTTCTTAAGTAATTTACAAATACTTTCACAACCTCACACTCCTTAACTTAGTGGACTACCCCACTAGGAAGTCCTTCTTCATATCCTAAGCTAGACCAAAAATCTTTAGACACACCCTAACTAGATATTGAAATTAAAAAGGCTATATACTCTTTCAAACCCTTTAAGCTCGCAGGACCGGATGGTCTCCATACATTCTTTTTTTAGAAATATTGGAAAATCATAGGGCAGTCGGTAACTAAACTTTGTCATGATATATTCAACACCCAAGAAATTCCTAAAGATATCAACAAGACCTACCTATGCCTTATACCAAAAAATCCCAATGCCAATAAAATTAGGAATTTCAGACCAATTGGTCTCTGTAATATTATCTACAAAACTATTACAAAAACTCTTGCAAATAGACTAAAACCTTTCCTAGAATATTTAATAAGCCCTTACCAAGCAAGGTTTATGAAAAATAGAAGAGTTGTTGATAATGTGTCATGACCAAGATTTCTCACCCTCGGGAGTCGTGATGACGCCTACTAGTGGAAGCTAAGCCGACCATTCGCACAAATTACTTATTTCCCATTTTAATTTTGTAACAAGTGTGAATCAACAGTTATAAATAGCGGAAATTTAAAGCAAGCGGAAGAAACAATAAACCATTTGAATATATATCCAATACAGTGTCTTAAGCAAATATCTACCCAGAACTAGTGTCACACTTCACAGACAGTCTAGAATTACTACAAACAAGGTCTGAAAAATAAATAATACACTATTTCAGAAATATGTAAATGAAACAGGATGAAGGCATAGAGGGAGACGTCAGGGCCTGCGGACGCCTGCAGGACTACCTCGGAATCTCTGATTGGACTAAAGGCAGCCACCCAAGCTAAGGTCCGAATGCTACTGCTCCGAGATCTGCACACAGTGCAAAGTGTAGTATCAGCACAACCGACCCCATGTGCTGGTAAGTGTCTAGCCTAACCTCGGCGAAGTAGTGACGAGGCTAGGACCAGACTACCAAATAAACCTGTGCAGTTAAATTATATAACAGTGAAAAATAAAACAAAAATATACACTTACGGATAGGAGGGGGACATGCTGCGGGGGAATATCATTTACCAACAGTAACTCAGGAGAAAAGCATAATGAACAATTTAAAATTTGCGGCAGAAAGAATAAGGAAATTGTAACCAATCAATAACCACTTTTATCATTTATTGTTGCGGCGCGCAACCCGATCAAAATCATAAATACATAGTTGCAGCGTGCAACCCAATCCAAATAATTTATCACTATTGCGGCGTGCAACCCGATCCAATAATAATATTATTGCGGCGTGCAACCCGATCCAAATATAATATTGTTGTGGCGTGCAACCCGATCCAAATATAATATTGTTGCGGCATGCAACCCGATCCAAATATAATATTGTTGCGGCGTGCAACCCGATCCCAATATACAATTCAACACCAATCACAAAAGAGTCCCGACAAGGGAACAATAAGGAAACAATACTATCCCGTCAAGGAAATCGACAATAAAAGTAAATATGTCCCGGCAAGGGAGTCAGCTATAACCGAACTTGTTCGAACATTTAACTTCACAAAGAAACCTCAAATAGCACCAATACTCAACCATAAGCAATTTCCGCGAAATAATTATAATTCTTGCCCAATACAGAGAATCAACAACTTAGGCTTCCGGAGTACTTATTAAGAACACAACGATTTCAATTTAAGAGTCACGGGCATGCTTGACACCAACGTATAGATACTTGTCACCATGCCTATACGTCGTACTCAACAAATAACACATAGCAAATAGGACACAACTCCTAATCCCTCAAGCTAAGGTTAGACCAAACACTTACCTCGAACTTCCACGGCCATTTCAAGCCTTAAACACCGCTTTTCCTTTAGAATTTGCCTCCAAATAACTCGTATCTAGTCCAAATTTATTTAACAACATCAATAAATGCTAAAGAATTCATACCCAATGCTTAATTATAGGGTTTTTAACATTTTTCCCAAAAAGTCAAAAAATTAAACACGGGCCCGCTTGGTCAAAACACGAGGTTCGGAACAAAACCCGATCACTCATTCACCCACGAGCCCGAATATGTAATTAGTTTCCAAATCTGACCCCAAAATGAGGTCTAAATTCCAATTATTTAAAAAACCCTAACTCCACCCAAAATCCCAAATTCTACCATGGAAGAACAATATTTAAGCCTAGAAATCTAATATGTGTTAATGGAAATTGAAGAAAACGAGTTTAAGATTACATACCTATGGTTTGGTGTTGATTTTACTCTTCAGAAATCACCTAGGTTCTAATTTTGGGGAAGGAGATGTGAGAAAATGGGTTATTCCCATTTGTGTTACTGTTTAAAAGAGCTAGGCGACAGTGTTCATCGCGTTCTCGAGAACACTATCGCAATTGCGAAGAGCTACCAAACGTGGACTTTCGCGATTGCGAGTCCTCCTACACGTTCGCGAAGGGTTGGCCCCCCTGACCTTGGCGTTCGCGGGCCTGTGCACGTATTCGCGTAGAAGAACGATCACCTCCCAGACCAGCCCCCCATTTACACTATGCGTTCGCGGGAAATGGGTCGCGTTCGCGTAGAGAAACCCCCCGGTGCTCCGCATTTGTGTCCCTTACTTCGCGTTCGCATAGAACAATTTCACCCCCGCCTAGATTTCCCTTTCGCGATCACGTGATAGGCTTCGAACAACCGTTCGTCCTCGAATGGACATAAGAAGGAAGTACCTGAGTCAGAGAAAAGATGGGGATGACAGCTCCGCATATCGGACTCAGACTCCTAGGTCGATGCCTCAGCAGGCTGACCTCTCCACTGAACACAAACAGAAGGAAAACTTTTCGATCTGAACTAACGAACCTACCGATCTAGAATAGCTACCCGCTCCTCCTCATAAGATAAGTCTTTGTCCAACTGGATAGTGCTAAAATCTAACACATGGGATGGATCGCCGTGATACTTCTGAAGCATGGACACATGAAACACTAGGTGCACGGCTGATAAGATCGGCGGCAACGCAAGTCTGTATGCCACCTCTCCCACTCGATCAAGGATCTCAAGCGGGCCAATGAACCTAGGGCTAAGCTTGCCCTTCTTCCCAAATCTCATCATGCCCTTCATAGGTGACACTCGAAGTAATAACTGCTCACCGACCATGAAAGCCAAATCACGAACCTTATGTTCGGCATAACTCTTTTGCCTGTATTGAGCTTTACGAAGCCTATCCTGAATAATCCTGACCTTGTCCAAGGCATCCTGTACTAGATCCGTACCCAACAACTAAGCCTCTCTCGGCTCAAGCCATCCAACCGGCGACTGACACTGCCTACCATACAAAGCCTCATAAGGAGCCATCTGGATACTTGACTGGTAGCTGTTGTTGTAGGCAAACTCTGCTAAAGGTAAAAACTGATCCCGTGAGCCTCCAAAGTCAATGACACAAGCTCGGAGCATATCCTCCAAAATCTGAATGGTCCGCTTGGACTGGCCGTCCGTTTGAGGATGAAATGTTGTGCTTAACTCAACCCGTGTGCCCAACTCTCGCTGAACTACTCTCCAGAAATGTGAGGTAAACTGCGTACCTCGATCCAAAATAATAGACACGGGCAAACCATGAAGACGAACAATCTCCCGGATATAGATCTCAGTTAACCTCTTGGACGAATAGGAGACTACCGTAGGAATGAAATGTGCTGACTTGGTCAGCCTATCAACAATAACCCACATTGCATCGAACTTCCTCTAAGTCCGTGGGAGTCCAACAACAAAGTCCATAGTGATACGCTCCCACTTTCACTCAGGAATCTCGATCTTCTAGAACAAACCACGTGGCCTTTAAGGCTCGTACTTAACTTGCTGACAGTTCAAACATCGAGCCACATATGCAACAATGTCCTTCTTCATTCTCCTCCACCAATAATGTTGCTGCAAATCCTGATACATCTTAGCGGCGCCTGGATGAATAGAGTATCGGGAACTATGGGCCTCCTCCAAAATCAACTCTAGGAGTCTATCCACATTAGGCACACAAACTTGACCCTACAATATCAAAACTCCATCATCTCCTAAGGTAACATGCTTGGCACCTCAGTGTTACACTGTGTCTCTAAGGACACACAAATGAGGATCATCATACTGCTGATCTAGGATACGCTCAAATAAAGAAGAATGAGCGACCGTGAAAGCTAACACACGACTGGGATCAGAAACATCCAACCTCACGAACTGATTGGCCAAAGCCTGAACATCCAAAGCAAGCGGTCTCTCGCCGATCGGAATATAAGCAAGACTGCCCATACTGGCTGACTTCCTACTCAAAGCATCGGCCACCACATTTGACTTTCTCGGATGATATAAGATGGTGATATCATAGTCTTTCAATAGCTCCAACCACCTTCTCTGCCTCAAATTTAGCTACTTCTGCTTGAACAAGTACTGCAGACTCTTGTGATCCGTGAACACCTCATATGTCACGCCATACAGATAATGCGTCCAAATCTTCAACGCGTGAACAATGGTTGTTAACTACAAATCATGAACCAGATAGTTCTTCTAATGAATCTTTAACTACCGCGAAGCATAGAAAATGACCTTTCCATCCTGTATCAACACCGCACCAAGTCCAATACGAGATGCATCACAATAAACTGTGTATGGCCCTGAACCTGTGGGCAAAACCAACACTATTGTCATAGTCAAAGCTGTCTTGAGCTTCTGAAAGCTTGCGTCACACTCGTTCGACCACCTGAACTAGGCACCCTTCTGGGTCAACCTAGTCATCGGGGCTGTAATAGACGAAAACCCCTCCACAAACCGACGATAGTAGCCTGCCAAACCCAAGAAACTCCGGATCTCTGTAGCTGATGCGGGTCTAGGCTAGTTCTTGACTGCCTCTATCTTCTTCGGATCAACCTGAATACCCTTTGTTGATATAATATGACCTAGGAATGCAACTGAACTCAACCAGAACTCGCACTTCGAAAACTTGGCATACAACTAACTGTCCCTCAAAGTCAGAAGAACCACTCTAAGATATTGCTCGGGCTCCTCCCAGCTACTGGAATAGATCAAAATATCATCAATGAAGACTATCACGAACGAATCCAAGTAAGGCCTGAACACTTGGTTCACCAAATCCATAAAAGTTGCTGGGGCATTAGTCAACCCGAATGACATCACCAAGAACTTATAATGCTCGTACCGAGTGCGAAAAGCTGTCTTAGGGACATTGGATGCCCTAATCCTCAACTGATGGTAGCCAGATCTCAAGTCAATCTTTGAAAATACCTTGGCACCCTGAAGCTGATCAAACAAATCATCAATCCTCAACAATGGATACTTATTCTTTATTGTAACCTTGTTCTACTACCGGTAATCTATACACATCCTCATCGATCTGTCCTTCTTCTTAACAAACAATACCGGCGCACCCCAAGGCAAAACACTAGGTCTAATGAAACCTTTTTCAAGCAAGTGTTGCAACTGCTCCTTCAACTACATCAACTCCGGCGGGGCCATACGATACGGCGGGATAGAAATGGGCTGAGTGTCCGGAGCCAAATCAATGCAGAAGTCAATATCCCTATCGGGTGGCATACCCGGCAGGTCTGAAGGAAATACATCAGGGAACTCACGGAAAACAGGCACAGAATCAATAGAAGGAACCTCTGCACTAGAATCACGAACATATTCCATATAGGCCAAACACTACTTCTCGACCATATGCCGAGCCTTCACATAAGAGATAACACTACAGGTAGAATGACTAGGAGTCCCTCTCCACTATAAACAAGGTAAAACCGGCAAGGCTAAGGTCACAGTCTTGGCATGACAATCCAAGATAGCGTGGTAAGGTGATAACCAGTCCATCCCCAATATGACATCAAAATTAACCATTTCCAGACATAACAAATCTACACGAGTCTCAAGACCCTTAATCACAACTATACATGAAAGATGGATTCGATCTACCACAATAGAATCACCCACCGGTGTAGACACATATACAGGAGCACTCAAAGAATCACTAGGCATGACCAGATAGGTGCAAAATAAGATGACACATAGGAGTATATAGACCCTGGATCAAATAGAACTGAAGCATATCTACTACAAACTAGAACAGTACCTGTGATAACTGCATCGGAAGCCTCAGCCTCAGGCCTGGATGGAAGAGCATAACATCGGGGTTGGGCCCCACCACCTTGAACTACATCTCTAGGATGGCCTGTTGCTGGCTGGCCTCCACCTCTAGCTGCCTGACCTCCACCTCTAATACCTCTACCTCCATCTCTAGCACCTCTACCCCTACCCCTAGCTGGTGGAGCGGGCGGTGGAACACTTGGTGCCTGAACGATAGCACGGGAACCCTGCTGCTGCGACTGAATACCCACCAATCTCAAACAAGCCCTCCAGATATGACCATACTCCCCGCACTCAAATCATCCACCTAAGAGCTGTGGCTGGGGAAAATGAGACTGACCTTGGCAACCTGAATAACCACCCCGGAAACTCTGGAGCGGTGGTGCACTGATAGGAGCTGGTGGTGCACTGTAGGACTGTTGATAAGAATACTGCATATGAGGAACACAACCACCTGAAGCACCGTGAGAAACCTGAAGTGCTGACTAAAAATGCCGAGAAGGATGGCCTCTACCATACGAATCTCTGCCTCCAGACGAGGTACCACTGAATCTGCCTGAATGATGAGGTCTCTTGTCAGACCCCTAACCACCCCCCTGTAATAGAACCATCTCAACTCTCCTGGCCATATTGGCCACCTCCTGAAAAGAAATCTCACTTTTCATCTCCTTAGCCATCTGAAGTCAAATAGGCTGAATAAGTCCCTCAATGAACCTCATCACCCTCTCTCTCTCGGTGGAAAGTATGATAAGAGCATGATGGGCCAAGTCGATAAATCTGGTCTCGTACTAAGTGAAACTCATAGAACCCTACTGGAGGCACTCAAACTACCTCCGATAGATTTCTCTCTAAATGATAGGGAGAAAATTCTCAAGAAATAGCTGAGTAAACTGCTCCCAAGTCAAAGCTAGCGATTCGGCTGGTCTAGCCAAACAATAATCTCTCTACCAAGTCTTGGCGAATCCAGACAAGTAAAAAGTAGCAAAGTTGACCCCATTGGTCTCCACTATTCCCATGTTCCTGAGAACCTCATGACAGTTGTCTAGATAATCTTGGGACTCCTCAGAAGATGCACCACTGAAAGTAGTAGTGAAGAGCTTGGTGAACCTGTCCAATCTCCACAAAGTATCGGCAGACATAGCTGCTCTATCACCGGTCTGAGCTACCACACCCGGCTGAACTGCTCCAATTGGTTGAGTTGCTGGAGTCTGAAACTGGGGAGCCATCTACTCCGGAGTGCGAGTAGCAGGAGTCTAGGCTCCTCCTCCAGCCTGAGAGATGGCTGGTGCTACAGGAAGCAAGCCTGCCCGGGTGACACTCTCCATAAGTCCCACCAGACGGACCAGAGCATCCTAGAGTATTGGGGTAGCAATAAATCCCTCTGGGACCTGAGCTAGGCCTACCGGAACTGTCGGGGCCGGAACCTCATCATCAAAGTCAACCTGAGGCTCCGCCACTGGTGCTGCTGCTCTGGACTGGGCTCTGCCCCTACCTCGGACCTAGCACGGCCTCGGCCTCGCCCTCTGCCCCTCGTAGGAGCTGTTGCTGGGGCTCAGGCTGCTGATTGGTGGATGAGGAAGTGCGTGTTCTTGCCATCTGCGAAAAAACTGAGTAGAAATTCAATTAGCATTGAGAAACCAAACCACATGACAGGAAAGAATAAATGTGAAGTTTTTCCTAACTCTATAGCCTCTGGGGATAAATACAGACGTCTTCGTACCGATCCCTCAAACTCTACTAAGCATGTCTCCATGTAACCTAGAGCTCTGATACCAACTTGTCACAACCCGGATTTTTCACCCTCGAGAGTCGTGATGGCGCCTACTAGTGGAAGCTAGGCAAGCCGACCATTCGAACAAATTACTTATTTCCCATTTTAATTCTGTAACAAGTGTAAATCAACAGTTATAAATAGAAAAAATTTAAAGCAAGCGGAAAAAATGATAAACCATTTGAATATATATCCAGTACAACGTCTTAAGCAAAAATCTACCTAGAACTGGTGTCATGCTTCACAGACTAGAATTACTACAAACAAGGTTTGAAAAATAAATAATACATTGTTTCAGAAATATGTAAATGAAATAGGATGAAGGGATAGAGGGAGATATTAAAGCCTGCAGACGCCTGCAGGACTGCCTCGGAATCTCTGACTGGACTAAAGGCAGCCACCCAAGCTAAGGTCCGAATGCTACTGCTCCGAGATCTGCACACAGTGTAGAGTGTAGTATCAGCACAACCGACCCCATGTGCTGGTAAGTGCCTAGCCTAACCTTGGCAAAGTAGTGACGAGGCTAGGACCAGACAACCAAATAAACCTGTGCAGTTATATCATATACAGAAAAAAATAAAACAAAAATATACAATTACGGATAGGAGGGGGACATGTTGCGGGGGAAAATCATTTACCAACAGTAACTCAGGAGAAAAGCATAATGAACAATTTAAAATTTGCGGCAGAAAGAATAAGGAAATTGTAACCAATCAATAACCATTTTTATCATTTATTGTTGCGGCGCGCAACCTGATCAAAATCATAAATACACTGTTGCGGCGTGCAACCCAATCCAAATAATTTATCACTGTTGCGGCGTGCAACCCGATCCAATAATAATATTATTACGGCGTGCAACCCGATCCAAATATAATATTGTTGCGGCGTGCAACCCGATCCAAATATAATATTGTTGCGGCATGCAACCCGATCCAAATATAATATTGTTGCGGCGTGCAACCTGATCCCAATATACAATTCAACACCAATCACAAAAGAGTCCCGTCAAGGGAACAATAAGGAAACAATACTATCCCGGCAAGGGAATCAACAATATAAGTAAATACGTCCCAGCAAGGGAGTCAGTTATAACCAAACTTGTTCCAACATTTAACTTCACAAAAGAAACCTCAACTAGCACCAATACTCAACCATAAGCAATTTCCAGAAATAATCATAATTCTTTCCCAACACAGAGAATCAACAACTTAGGCTTACATAGTACTTATTAAGAACACATCGATTTCAATTTAAGACTCACTGGCATGCTTGACACCAATGTATAGTTACTCGTTACCATGCCTATACGTCGTACTCAACAAATAACATATATCAAATAGGACACAACTCCTAATCCCTCAAGCTAAGGTTAAACCAAACACTTACCTCGAACTTTCACGGCCAACTCAAGCCTCAAACACCGCTTTTACTTTAGAATTCGCCTCCATATATCTCGTATCTAGTCCAAATTGATTTAACAACATCAATAAATGCTAAAGAATTCATACCCAATGCTTAATTATAGGTTTTCTATCATTTTCCCCAAAAAGTCAAAAATCGACCTCGGGCTCGCTTGGTCAAAACACGAGGTTCGGACCAAAACCCGATCACCCTTTCAACCACGAGCCCAAATATGTAATTAGTTTCGAAATCTGACCCCAAAACGAGGTCTAAATTTCAATTATTCAAAAAGCCCTAACTCTACCCAAAATTCCAAATTCTACCATGGAAGAACAATATTTAAGCATAGAAATCTAATGGGTGTTAATGGAAATTGAAGAAAACGAGTTTAAGATTACATACCTATGGTTTGGTGTTGATTTTACTATTCAAAATCGCCTAGGTTCTGATTTTGGGGAAGGAGATGTGAGAAAATGGGTTATTCCCATTTCTGTTACTATTTAAAAGATCTGGGCGACGGTGTTAATTGCGTTCGCGAGAACACTGTCGCGATCGCGAAGAGCTACCAAACATGGACTTTCACGATTGCGAGTCCTCCTACGTGTTCGCGAAGGGTTGGCCCCCCTGACCTTCGCGTTCGCGGGCCTGTGCACGCGTTTGCGTAGAAGAACGATCACCTCCCAGACCAGCCCCCCATTTACACTACGTGTTCACGGGAAATGGGTCGCATTCGCGTAGAGCAACCCCCCGGAGCTCCGCGTTTGCGTCCCTTACTTCGCGTTGGCATAGAACAATTTCACCCCCGCCCAAATTTCCCTTTCGCGATCGCGAAGCACAGAAGGCCTGTGCATCAGAAACAGCAGTTCTGCAGTTTTCCTTAGTTCAAAAACCTTCCGAGACCTATCTGAAACTTACCCAAGCCCTCGAGGCTCCAAACTAAACATGTACACTACCTCAAAAACATCGTATGAACTTACTCGTTCGATCAAATCGCCAAAATAACATCAACAACTATGAATTTAGCATCAAAATCATGAAATCACTTAAGAACCTCAAATATTCCAATTTTCTCAAATACGGTCCGATTCACGTCATTTCAAGTCTGTTTCTTACCAAATTTTACAGACTTAACTTAAATCACATATAAGACCCGTACCGGGCTCCAGAACCAGAATACAAGCCCGATACCATCAAATTTTAAACACATTTCATTTCCAAAAACTCATAAATAATATAGAAAATAATTTTCTTAAAAAATTTATTTCTCAGGCTTGGGACCTCGGAATTCGATTCCGGGCATACGCTCAAGTCCCATATTTTCCTACAGATCCTCTAGGATCGTCAAATAACTGGTCCGGGTCCGTTTACCCAAAATATTGACCGAAGTCCACTTGAATTCATTTTAAAGTCAAAATTTATCATTTTCACAGATTTTCACATAATGGCTTTCCGGCTACGCGCCCGGACTGTGCACACAAATTGAGGTGATACTTTTAAAAGCCTCGGAGCATAGAATTTGTTTCTAAAATAAGTGATGACCTTTTGGGTCATCACATAATGCAATCATCATCCAAGAAATAGTTTCCAAATTACAAAAAATGAAAGGCAAACAAGGCCAAATGATTCTCCAAATCGACCTAGAAAAAGCTTTTGACCGTTTGGAATAGTCTTTTGTTCATCACAATTTGGAATATTTTAATTTTCCCCCTAAATTTTGTAAGCTTTTACTAAATTGTATCTCAACAAGTAGTATTGTTGTTCTAGTGAATGGATCTGTCACAAATTTCTTTGACCCTAATCGTGGCATCAGACAGGGAGATCCCATTTCACCCTATATCTTCATTCTTTTCCTAGAAATGTTAACTAGATATATAAATCACCAAGTTGATACTAGGAACTAGGATCCAATAACCTTAGGAAAAAAATGCCCTAAATTTTCTCACCTTTTTTCTGCCGACGACTTTACCCTAATGGCAAAGGTTAATAATAAGTCATGTCATGCCATTAAGAATGGCCTAGACCTTTTTTGTAACCTATCAGGTCAATGTATCAATAGCACAAAATTAAAAATTCTCTTCTCTAAAAATTGCACCCCCTCCCTTATTAATTATACTTCTAATAAACTAGGTATAAATAAATGTGATAACTTTGGTACCTACCTAGGTTTTCCAATTCTGAATAATTGTCCAAGACCTAGAGACTTCTAGTTTATTGTGGACAATATGAAAACTAATCTAGCATCCTGAAAATTAAAATTCATTAACATAGCAGGTAGGACTACCCTAGCTCACTCGTGCCTCAACTCAATTCTCAATCACTATATGCAGTATACCTTACTTCCTAAAAATATATTTAACAAAATTGAAACAACTCAAAGGGATTTTACATGGCGTAGCACCATTGAAAAAAGGAAAATACACCTTGTTAATTGGCCTACTTTATGTCAACCAAAAAATAATGGAGGCTTAGGCATTCATAGTGCTATTTCAAAGAACTTATGCATATTAGCAGGTCTTGCATGGAGAATTCTTACAAATTCTATAACCCCTTGGGCCCGTTTAATCATCACCTCTTATAGTACAAACAGAGGTAAAAATAGAAACTCCTTCATCTGGAAAAGTATCCAAAGAGGTTGGGATATTTGCTCTAAAGGAATCACTTGGTCACTCCACTACCTTTCCAATATGAACATATGAGAAACCAACTGGATATCTAATATGGAAACCTTAGGAAAGAAGTTACGGGTCTTTTATCCACAACTGACCTCTCAATAAAAATAAGAGATATTTTTGACAAAAAAACTTGGTGCTTTGATAATTTAACTCTCAACCTTTCTAATAATATCAAGGAGAATATCTCTAAAATAAAAATTCGCAACAAAGGTCCTACCAATGACATCCCTATATGGTCCTTAAATATAAAAGGTTTTTTCAAATCAAAATCTTGTTACACCCTGATAGAACCTCCTTTAATCAATCAATTAGATTTCTCCTGGATTTAGAACCTAAATTGCCCTAATAAAATTAAATTCTTCTTGTGGCAGTGTCTTCATAATAGACTACCTTGCCGGAAATATCTCTCACAAATTGGTATGAACATTGACCCCTTGTGCCCTATATGTAACTGTCAAGAAGAAGAGTCTATAATTCACATCTTCCTTCGATGTCAAACGGTAAATTCTTTTTGGGAAAACCTTGAGTGGGATAAGTCTTATAACAATAACAACAAGCATTGGCTCCTTCAAGTAAAAGACTTAGATTTCTCCTTGCAAATAACCTCCTTAACTGGAGTTCTTTCTTTCCATTCGCCATTTGGCATATTTGGCTCAATAGAAATAATAACAATCAAAACAATACGGACCATCCTATTAAAATTAATCATATCATCCAAAAAGCAACAGAATTTTTGGTACTCACTAAAAGAGTCCCCAACACATCTATCAAAATTCCCATACAGATCAAATGGAACAAACCACCTAGAGGGTGGTTTAAACTCAACATCAATGCTAGTTTTAAAAATTATTACGAAAAAAGTGGCATTGGAGGAGTAATCAGAGATACCTATGGGAAGTGGATAGTTGGATTTGCTAAATCTACCCAGGCTAATGGCTCACTACAAGCAGAAATGAAGGCACTAATTGAGGGGATCAAAACAGCACAAGAATGGGGAATATTTCCGCTAGAGATAGAGACGAACTCCACATAGGTGATTCATTCAATACAACAAAGGAACAAATTATATAACAATATTGTTGATAAATACAGGTTGTTCATACACCAGCTGAAGGTGATCCTCCAACACACCTTCAGGCAAGGGAATAGGATTGCACATCACTTGGCAAAGAAGGCAAGGCAGAAAGGGAAACAAGTTTTTGTATTACCACCATGCTATGTAAACTCTTTTGTGGAAAGTGACCAAAAGGAACTCTATGTTTGTATTAAGACTTTATCTTATGATGCTTGTAATATCCTAGCAAGCTTAGGAAATCAAAGTGTCCTTCGTGACACAAACTATGAAGGCTATATACGAAACAAGTAGTTATTAATATATAATTTTCTTGTTTGCTCAACAAAAAAAAAAAGAGTTTTAAAACCAACTTCTAAAGTGTCTTGCATGAGCTTCACAAGCTATCAAGCAAGATACTACAATAATAAAAATGTTACAATTACAATAGAATTTTTTTTTATATCAAAATGCTATATATTACATATCGAGTTGAATCAACAATTAGGAAATATATTTAACTATTATTTATTAAAATAAGACAAGAGAAATACATTTTAAAAGCTCTACAATTATTTAATGAACTCCAAAGTTATGATAATAAGGAAAAGTAATGGAGTATCGGTTTGTACAAATTTCGTAATGATTAACTAGGGAATACGTAGCGGAAAAAAAACAAGGACAGACAGGTAATTCATATAGTTCTTTTTTTTAATTATTTATGCTAAAACTGTTAGAAATATTTGAAGACAATTTCAAGCTTTTTAAATTTTAAAAGATATTTTTCTTTTTGGCTTAAGTGTAGGTTTAAATTTATTTGATATTTTAATAATTAACATGTACAAAATATCAAATGACATCTTGTGCTGAAAGGAATCTATGGGTATCTCCCAAGATAAGTTACTTTACGAATTAAAGTTTTAGGTTATTTTATAGATGGAAATTTCAAAAGGGACTTTTACCTTCTTTTTCATAATATTTTTGTAAGCTCTAAACCAATAATTTTACAAGTTACTTCGGAATTTCTCATGTTATACTTATGCTTTGGATGGATGGAATTTATGATTGTTATGCCATAACGGAGGGCAGATCAATAAGAAGGATTGATGTGGTTCTAGACTATTAGCATTTAAAGAAGCGATATACATAACACCTTAGACAAATTTAATGAAGAGAAAAATAAATTGTTATATAAGACAAGTGAAAATTCACATGGCACACGTATTTTTAGCTCGATGATGATGTAACCCAAAAGACATACATTGTGAGGGTTATTTGACCAAAGCAGTAACTACGTATTATTGGCTTGGACTGTGATACACATAGTATCAAAGCCAGACTCACACAGTATTACAGTATGGCAAACCTTAATGACGATGATGAGTCCTTAAGGGAGTGTTATGTGACGCATATGAAGGAGGGCGAACCAAAGAGAAGGAATAACGAGATTCAGTAGAAGGGGTATATATGACACCAAAGTCAAATCCAACATCAAAATGGGAGAGAAAAATAAAGTTTTATATAAGATAAAACATAAGTTCACATCTTACGCGTGCTTTTGAGCTCTATGATGGCGTAGCCCAAGAAGTACATGTATTATGTGTATACAGTTAAAGCAGACAAGACGTTCCATAAACTACATTCTATGAGATCCTTCGTGTAAATCTGTCTCCTTCAAATACACACATCTTTTATTTTTTGTACTCCTTATATTAATTTTTATAAGATGAACACTTCTCATATTATCACTTTCGTAACATATTTTTCACTAATTATCATGGTCGTTTCATGAGTTACCGCTCTGTTTCCCCCATTTCTGCTTCTTTGTATGTTGTTCACCTGTATTTCATCATATCGCGTTGGTTGTGTTGTGTTCGTAGTGGTCTTAGAGTGGAATGAGACACTTAGTTACTTATTTGGAAGCTTTAGTTGGAAAAAGTCAATTGGAAGTTGACTTGTGAGTAAATGATCTCGGAACTTGGTTTTTATGATTCGGATAGCTTCGTTAGGTGATTTGGGACTTGGAGGCGTGTTCGGAATATATTTTAGAGGTCTGTGGTAGATTTAGGCTTGAATTGGCGAAATTGCAAATTTGGCGTTATCCTGTCGACAGTGGAAATCTTGATATCGGGATCGGATTGGAATTCTGGAAATTGAAGTGGGTCCGTTGTGTCATTTGTGACATGTGTGCAGAATTAGATAATTCAGATGAGGTTTGATAGGTTTTTACGTCGTTTGTGGAATTCGGAAGTTTTGGAATCCTTAGGCTTGAATCCGAGGGTGATTTGATATTTTGATATTGTTTTGAATGTTCCGAAGGTTGGGATAAGTTTGAATGATGATATGTGACTTGTTGGCATGTTTGATTGAAGTCCCGAGGGCCTCGGGATGGATTTGGGTGGTTGACGGAAGGTTTGGAGTTGAATGGGAGTTGCAGATTTTGCTGCTTTTGTAGTTTCCGCACCTGCTGATTGGGGACCGCATGTGCGATGATCGCAGGTGCAGAGAGATGACCGCAGGAGCAGAAGGATTAACCGCACCTGGGAGACCGCAAGTGTGAGGCCTGGGGCGCAGGTGCGGAAGCAGGTGCCCTAAGTAAAGTCCGCAGATGCGGGTGTTTGGTCGCAGGTGTAGGGGCCGCAGATGCGTTATTTGGACTGTAGATGCGGAACCACTAGGCAAAACATATAAATTCTTGCCTTCGCGAAATTTGGTCATTTTTCCACCATTTGTGTTCGGACTTGGAGCTTTTTGAGAGGAATTGAAGAGGGATTCGAGGGGTAACACTTGGAGGTAAGGTTTTTGAACTCAATAATCGATTCTGTGGTGATTTCAAACTGATTAGACATGAAATTTGTGGGAAAATTAGGGATAAATTGGAGAAATTAGGGCTTGTAATTGGAGAGTTTAAATTGGGAATTTGAGGGGCCATTTGAGGTCCGATTTCGATGTTTTTGCTATGTATGGACTCGTGGTAGGATAAGGATTCTAGTGATGTGATTTTTATCGAATTTCGAGATGTTGGGCCCGGGTGTCGGTTTGGCCAATTTTGGGAGTTTTGAGTTAATTTCATTATCTTCACTTGGGCTTTGTTCCTTTAGCGTGTATTAATTTTATAATACTAATTTTGGTTATATTTGGAGCATTTGGAGGCCGAGTCGAGAGGCAAAGACATTGCGGGTTAGAGTTTGGACCGGTTTGAGGTAATTAATGATTGTAAATATTGTCCTGAGGGTATGAAACCACGCATTTCACATCGTTGTGCTACCTTGAGGTGACGCACACGCTAGATGACGAGCGTGGGGGCATGTACCGTTGGGGATTGTGACTTGGTTCGTCCCGTATGACTAATAAGTCACATATTTGACTGAAAACTATTTGATATCATTGTATTTTGGAAAGTATTACTATGTTTTGGGTTGAATGCCATATTTGGGCCTCGTGCCAAGTTGTTTGGACCCTTAGGGGCTTTTTACTACTATTCCTCACTGTTTTAATTTAATATCTGTACTTAGTCATGCTGTGGTTTACTGTTTTCATAACTCAGTCTTATTACTCCGTTTTGATAGTATAAATGATATTTTTGGGCTGAGCGCCCTGTTTTACTATAGCCTGAGTGTCTTGAGAGGTTTCTAACTGAGTGAGGCCGAGGACCTGTGTTGTGAGGATATCATGGGATCGGGCTGCGTGCCGCAACATATTGTATTGATTTGTGATATATAAGAGGCCGAGGGCCTGATTTATTATGCCACGAGATGGCTTGTTATAGCGCTTAGCTTGTAGGAGCCCCTCCGGAGTCTGAACACCCCCAGTAAGCGTGGGTACCTAATGTAAGTGATGTGATGTTGCCCGAGGGGCTTATCTTAATTCATGTTGTTGCCCGAGGGTCCGATTACGAGTGATTGTGAGGTAGCCCGAGGGGCTAGTTCTGTTGATATTTTTCCCGATGGGCAGTTTATGATACATGTCTTGCCCGAGGGGCTGTTTACGTTTCTATCATTTTTACTCACTGTTTCATCACTTGTTTGGAAAGAAAAAGTTTTCTTACTGAAACTGAGTTTGTTTTACGAGATAATTGATTTTGGTACTATTTTGGAAATGTACTGTATTTGCTAAGGTGTTATGACATGGAATTATCTTTTTTCTTACTGCTCAACTTTTATTTACTTTTATTACTTATTGAGTTGGCATACTCACATTACTCCCTGCACCTTGTGTACAGATACAGGAGTTGCGGGTCTTGATAGCGAGCATTGGTCGTTCATTCAGCATGTCTTGGAGTCGACAAGGTAGTTGCATGGCGTTCGCATCCCTGTTATTCTCCCTCATGTCTTCCCTAGATTAAATTAGTATTGTCTTCCCGACTTTGTTAGACTTTATTGAACTTAGACAGATCTTGTAGTTGCTCGTGACTTGTGACACCCTAATGTGTGATGACCCAAGGGTCATCTTGTATTTTAGAATCCAAATCCAGGTTCTGAGGCCTTGAAAATCTCATTTTCTTTATCCTCGAAATGCATGCGTAGTCCGGGCGCATTTTTGAAAAGCTTTTATGTTAAATTTAAGAAAACATAAAGTTTGGCCTTTAAAATTGATTAAAGTTGACTTCGGCTAACATTTTTAGTAAACGGACCCGGACCCATTATTTGACGGTCCCGTATGGTCCGTAGTAAAATATGGGACTTGGGCATAAGCCCGAAATCGAATTCCGAGGTCCCTAGCTCGAGAAATTTTTTTTAAAGAAAATTATTTGCTGGAAAATATAAGGACTTTTGGAAATGAAATGGTGTGTGATCCTTATGGTATCCGGTCCGTATTTTGGTTTCAGAGCCTGGTACAGGTTTAATATAATATTTAAGTCGTATATGTGAAATTTGGTAAGAATCGGAGTTGATTTGACGTGATTCGGACGTTCGGTTGTGAAAATAGTAAATTTGAAGTGTTCTTGAGGAAAATCATGAGTTTGTGGTTAAATTCATAGTTGTTGATGATATTTTGATGATTTGATCGCACAAGCAAGTCCGTATGGTATTTTTAGACTTGTGTGCATGTTTGTTTTGGGGGGCCCCAGGGCTCGGGTGAGTTTTGGATAGGCCACGGAGTGATTAGAACTTAAGAAAACTCAGTTGTGCATCTGGTGTTTTGCACAGGCCTCTGATCTGGCAAATGCGAGATCAAGCTTCGCAAAGGCGAAGTTTGCCTGCCTGGGAAATGCGACAATATTGTCCCAAATGTGAAGAAGGCCTGGGAAGGCCAACCTCGCAAATGCGAAACTTTGGCCGGAATTGCTAAGGCCCCAGAAGTCGCAAATGCGACATATGTGTCGCAAATGTGAAGGTTGCGGTAAATTCAAAGGGTTCGCATGTTGCGATAACTGCAGCCTATTAAGTAAGATTTTAGAGGGGATTTTCACTTCATTCTTCAAAATTTCAAAACCGAAACTCCAAAGGGTGATTTTCCTAGAGCAAGTTCTTCCCCAAATAATAGGTAAATGAATCTTAACTCTTTTTCTTCAATCTATTTCATCTTTTTACATGATTTCACTTCAAAATCTAGGGTTTTTTATGGGAAATTGGGTGTTCTTTGGTAGAAATTGGGATTTTTGACCAAAGTTTTGTCGCATAAAAAAACCTATATTCAACCTATATTGAAGGTCGACCTTCAAGTTTTGACTAAACGAGCCCGGGGTCAGTTTTTGACTTTTTGGGAAAAATATTGGGAAATCTATATTCATGCATTAGACTTGGTTTATTTAGCATTTATTGATATTATTAAGTAAATTATGACTAGATACAAGTGGATTGGAAGTGGAACCGAGAGGTAAAGAGGTAATTGAGGCTTGATTTTTGGTCGTGGAATCAAGGTAAGTGTTTGGTCTAACCTTAGCTTGAGGGAATAGGAGTTTTTGTCTTATTTGCTACGTGTTAGTGTTGAGTACGACGTATAGGTGTAGTGACGAGTATCTATACATTGGTGTCAAGCATGCAAGTGAGTCTTAAACTATGATCATTGTGATTCTTATAATGTACTATTCATGCTTAAGTTGATGATTATCCATGTTGAACATTACTTATGATATTTTCATGGGTAATTGACCATTGTTGAGTATTGACTCAAGTTGAGACTTATTTGTGAAGTTAACTGTTGAAACGAGTTTGGTTATAGTTGATTCCCTTATCGGGATGTTATTGTTTCTATTGTTGATTCTCTTGTTGGGGATGTTGTTGTTTGTATTGTTTGGGTGAGGAAGAGCGTAAAGCACGAAGGGTGATGCCATGCACGATATTGTTAGAGAGTGTTAATGCACGAAGGGTGATGTTGTGCCATATTCAGTGAGTGTTAATGCACGAAGGGTGATGTCATGCCATATTTTTATTAGCGTTAATGCACGAAGGGTGATGTCGTGCCATGATTATGAGAGATTAAAAGCGCGAAGGGTGATATCATGTCGTTTATGATGATTTATATGGTGAGGACGCGAGTAAAAGCACGAAGGGTGATGTCGTGCACATGTTACTGTTTCATTATCCCTGTTGATACAAATATGGTGTTCATTATGCTTCTCCATTGAATTACTGTTAGAATTTGATAATCCCCGCAGCATGTTTCCCCTTCCCATCTTTACCTGTTATTTCCTATTATTATTCTGTTCGTATATGATTTAACTGCACAGGTTTATATGGATGTCGTGTCCTAGCCTCGTCACTACTATGTCAAGGTTAGGCTCGACACTTACCAGTACATAGGGTCGGTTGTACTGATACTGCACTCTACACTTTTTGTGTAGATTTCGGTGCCGGACAATGTGAGTAGCTTGAGGTTGCTGCCTTCAATCCAAGGAGACCAAGGTAGATCTGCTGTGTTCGCAGAGCCTGAAGTTCCCTTTCCCATCCCGTTTTAGTTTCTTCTGTCTCTTTTATTTCAAGAACAGTTGTACTTCTTTCAGATTTATATTTGTAGTAAATCTTAGTCGTTCGTGGATTGTAACACCAGATCTATGGGGTAACTATGTACTTGAGTTGTGGCACTGTTATATTACTTCGGTATTTCGTAGTTATTTTGTTTTAACTATTATCTGTCCCTGTTTGGTTAATAATAATTGTAGCAAAATTGTAATTGTCGGCTTGCCTAGCTTTCACGAGTAGGCGCCATCACGATTCCCGAATGTGGGAAATCTGGGTCGTGAAAAGTTGGTATCAGAGCTTTAAGTTTCCTAGGTCTCACAATTCACAAACAAGCTAGGTAGAGTCTGAGGGATCAGTACGGAGACATCTGTACTTGTCCCCCAGAGGCTACATAGTTTAGGAAAACTTCGCATCTATTCCCTTCTGTTGTGTGACTTGATTTCTTAATGCTAATTGAACTTCCACTCTGTTCTTTCACAGATGGTGAGAACACGTACTACTTCATCAGCTGACCAGCAGCTCGAGCCCCCAGTGGCAGCTCCTATGAGGGGCAGAGGTCGAGGCCGTGCTAGAGGTCGAGGCAAAGGCAGGGCTCAGCCCAGAGCTCGAGCAGTAGCACCAGCGGCGAAGACTTAGGTAGAGTTTGAGGATGAGGTTCCGGCCCAGACAGTTCGAGCAGGGCCAGCTCAGGTCCCAGAGGGGTTCATCGCTACCCTAGTACTCCAGGATGCTTTGGTCCGTCTAGTGGGCCTTATGGAGAGTGTCACCCAAGCAGACATACTTCCTGTAGCACCAGCCGTCTCTCAGGCTGGGGGAGGAGCACAGACTCCCTCTACTCGCACTCTGGAGCAGATGGCTCCCCAGTTTCAGACTCCAGAAGCTCAACCAGTTGGGGTAATTCCACCGGGTGTTGTAGCTCAGATCGGTGATGGATCAGCTATGTCTTCAGATGCTTTATGGAGATTGGATAGGTTTACCAAGCTCTTCACTGCTACCTATGGTGGTAGATCTTCAGAGGATCCCCATGATTATTTGGATAGTTGTCATGAGGTTCTTCGGAACATGGGGATAGTGGAGACCAATGGGGTCGACTTTACTGCTTTTCGTCTGTTAGTTTCTGCCAAGAAATGGTGGAGAGATTATTATTTGGCCAGAGCAGCTGGGTCACCCGTTCTCACTTGGACCAATTCTCGCAGCTATTGCTCGATAAGTTCCTTCCCGTCACTCAGAGATAGGAGTACCGCAGGTGGTTCAAACGTCTTTAGTAGGGTTCTATGATTGTCACCCAGTATGATAGGGATATTGACTTTTGCATTGATTTGGCTTTGGGCACTCAGCCCATGTCTATTCCGACATATCGTATGGCCTCACTAAAGTTGAAAGAATTGAAGGAGCAGCTGCAAGACTTGCTTGATAAGGGCTTTATTAGACCTAGTGTCTCGCCCTGGGGTACGCGGTGTTGTTTGTTAAGAAGAAGGATGGGTCGATAAGGATGTGCATAGACTATCAGATGTTGAACAAAGTCACCATCAAGAACAAGTATCCATTGCCGAGGATTGATGATTTGTTTGATCAGTTTTAGGGTGCCAAGGTATTTTTGAAAATTTATTTGAGATCTGGCCACCATCAGTTGAGGATTAGGGCATCCGATATCCCTAAGACAACTTTTTGCACTCGGTACGGGCATTATGAGTTCTTAGTGATGTCATTTGGGTTGACAAATACCCCAGCAGCTTTTATGGATTGATAAACCGGGTGTTCAAGCCTTATCTGGATTCCTTTGTGATTATTTTCATTGGTGATATCTTGATCTACTCCCGTGGCCGGGAGGAGCACGAGCAGCACCTTCGAGTCATTCTTCAGACTCTGAGAGACAGCCAGTTATATGCTAAGTTTTCGAAATGTGAGTTTTGGTTGAGTTCAGTAGCATTCCTAGGTTATGTTGTATTAGAAGAAGGTATTCAGGTGGATCCTAAGAAGATTGAGGTAGCCAAGGACTGGCCTAGACCCACATAAGCTACAGATATCTAGAGTTTCTTAGGTTTGGCGGGTTATTACCATCAGTTTGTAGAGGGGTTTTCATCTATAGCAGCCCTGATGACTAGATTGACCCAGAAGGGTGCCCAGTTCAGGTGGTCGAACGAGTGTGAGACGAGCTTTTAGAAGCTCAAGACAGCCTTGACCACGGCGCCGGTGTTGGTATTGCCCACAGGTTCAGGACCATATACAATATATTGTGATACATCTCGTATTGGACTTGGTGTAGTGTTGATGCAGAAAGGCAAGGTTATTGCATATGCTTCACGGTAGTTGAAGATTCATGAGAAGAATTATCCAGTTTATGATTTGGAGCTAGCAGCCATTGTTCTCACGCTGAAGATTTGGAGGCACTATTTATATGGCGTGTCGTGTGAGGTGTTCATGGATCATAAGATTTTGCAATACTTGTTCAAGCAGAAAGAGCTAAATTTGAGGCAGAGGAGGTGGTTAGAGCTATTGAAAGACTATGATATCACCATCTTGTATCATCTTGGGAAGGACAATGTGGTGGCCGATATTTTGAGCAGGAAATCAGCCAGTATAGGTAGCCTTGCATATATTCCAGCCAGTGAGAGACCGCTTGCTTTGGATGTTCAGGCTTTAACCAATCAGTTCGTGAGGTTGGATGCTTCTGAGCCCCCGTGTTTTAGCTTGTACAGTCGCTCGGTCTTCATTATTTGAGCGTATCAAGGATCGATAGTATGATGAACCTCACATGCTAGTCCTTAGGGACACAGTGCGGCACGGTGGTGCCAAGCAGGTTACAATTGGAGATGATGGAGTTTTGGGGATGTAGGGTCAAGTTTGTGTGTCTAATGTGGATGGACTTCGTGAGTTGATTCTAGAGGAGGCCTATAGTTCACGGTTTCTATTCATCTGGGCGCCACTAAGATGTATCAGGATTTGTGGCAGCATTATTGGTGGAGGAGGATGAAGAAGGATATTATTTCATATGTATCTCGGTGTTTGAATTGTCAGCAGGTAAAGTACAAGCATAAGAGACATGGTGGTTTGCTTCAAAAGATTGAGATTCCTCAGTGGAAATGGGAGCGTATCACTATGGACTTCATTGTTGGACTCCCACGGACTAAGAAAAAGTTCGATGTGGTATGGTTATTGTTGATAGGCTGACTAAGTCAGCGCATTTCATTCCTGTGGCAGTCTCTTATTCTTCAGAGAGGTTAGTTGAGATCTATATCCGGGAGATTGTTCGTCTTCATGTTGTGCCTGTGTCTATTATTTCTGACCGAGGTAAGTAGATTACCTCACATTTCTGGAGGGCAATTCAGCGTGAGTTGGGTACACGGGTCTAGTTAAGTACAGTATTCCATCCTCAGACGGAAAGAATTGGGAAGAGGGGCAAGTTAAGCCCTAGGTTCATCGGGCCTTTTGAGATCCTTGATCGAGTGGGAGAGGTGGCTTACAGACTTGTGTTGCTGTTAAGTTTATCAGTTGTGCATCCAGTGTTTCATGTGGCCATGCTTTAGAAGTATCAGGGCGATCCATCCTACGTGTTAGACTTCAGCACTGTCCAGTTGGACAAGGACTTGACCTATGAGGAGGAGCCAGTAGCTATTCTAGACCGGCAGGTTCATCAGTTGAGATCAAAGAATTTCCCTTCAGTCCGTGTGCAGTGGAGAGGTCAGCCTGTTGAGGTAGCAACCTGGGAGTCCGAATCTGATATACGGAGCAGATATCCCTATCTTTTCATTGATTCAGATACTTTTCTATGTCTGTTCGACGACGAACGGTTGTTTTAGAGGTGGAGAATGTGATGACCCAAGGGTCATCTTGTATTTTAGAATCCGAATCCAGGTTCTAAGGCCTTAAAACTTTATTTACGGTCTCCTTGAGTTATGTGCGCAGTCCGGGAGCATTTCCGGAAAGCTTTTATGTGAAATTTAAGAAAAATATTAAGCTTGGACTTTAAAATTGATTAAAGTTGACTTCGGTCAACATTTTTGGTAAATAGACCCGAACCCATGATTTGACGGTCCCGTAGGGTCCGTAGTAAAATATGGGACATGGGCATATTCCCGGAATCGAATTCCGAGGTCCCTAGCTCGAGAAAAGAATTTTTAAAGAAAATCATTTGCTGGAAAATAAAAAGACTTTTAGAAATGAAATGGTATGTGACCTTGATGGTATCGGGCCCATATTTTGGTTTCGAAGCCTGGTACAGGTTTAATATAATATTTAAGTTGTATCTATGAAATTTGGTAAGAATCGGAGTTGATTTGACGTGATCCAGACGTCCGGTTGTGAAAATAGTAAATTTGAAGTGTTCTTGAGGAAAATCATGAGTTTGAGATTAAATTTGTAGTTGTTGATATTATTTTGATGATTTGATCGCACGAGCAAGTCCGTATGGTGTTTTTAGACTTGCGTGCATGTTTGGTTTGGGGCCCCGAGGGCTCGAGTGAGTTTTGGATAGGACACGGAGTGATTAGAACTTAAGAAAACTCAATTGTGCATCTGGTGTTTTGCAGCCTCTGATCTCGCAAATGTGAGATCAGGCTTCGCAAATGCGAAGTTTGTCGGCCTAGGAAATGCGACAATATTGTCGCAAATGCAAAGAAGGCCTGGGAAGGCTAACCTCGCAAATGCAAAACTTTGGCCGAAATTGCGAAGGCTACTCGTGAAAGCTAGGCAAGCCGATAGTTAAAGATTTACTACCATTATTATTAACCAAACAGGGACAGATAATAGTTAAAACAAAATAACTACGAAATGCGGAAGTAATATAACAGTGCCACAACTCAAGTACATAGCTACCCCATAGATCTGGTGTCACAATCCACGAACGACTAAGATTTACTACAAATATAATTCTGAAAGAAGTACAACTGTACTCGAAATAGAAGAGACAGAAGAAACTAAAGCGTGGAAAGGAGACTTCAGACTGGGAGAGGATCATAAGGTTTATAGATGGCCTCGGTTTTCATCTTCAGTTACTCATGACCAGAGAGAGTATCTGATGCTACCTTTGATGATGTTAGCGACATAGCTCGACAGATTGACATAGTTCGTGGTCAGGAGAGGGTTGAGAGGGAGGCTAAGAGGCCTCGTGGTCAGGGAGGATCCAGTGGTACTCCTCATAGGGGTCAGTTTCAGCACGGCAGAGGCCATCTATTCAGGCATACTCAGTCAGCTCGCTCAGTTTATCGTGGGGCATCATCGGGCCATGGTTCTCACTGTTCTCATCAGAGACATTCCTCACTCAGTGCCATTCCAGCCCAGAGTTTGTCCCGTGCTCCATCAGTTTAGGGCTCTTCCATGCTAGGTTCTTCTGCTAGTCATCCCTGTGCTAGGGGTTCCCTTCAGTCCCCGTCTCCAGCACCAGAGGGTTGTTATGAGTGTGGAGAGTTGGGGTATATATGGAGACAGTGTCCTCATCATCTTGGGGGTCCGTCTCAGTAGAGGAATCATCCATCGACTTCAGCACCAGTTACTTCACCACCCACCTACCCAACTAGGGGTGGAGGACAGTCAACTAGAGGTCGCCCTAGAGGGGGAAGTCAATCAGGTGGTGGTCAAGCCCATTTATATGCACTCCCAGACAGACCCGATGTTATTGCCTTAGATGCGGTGATTACAGGTATTGTCTTAGTTTGCCACAGAGATGCCTCTATGTTATTTGATCCCGGTTCCACTTTTTCATATATGTCATCATATTTTTCTCGTTATTTGGATACGCCACATGAGTCTCTTGTTTCATATGTTCGTGTATCTAATCCGATGGATACTGTTGTTGTGGACCGCGTATATCGATCGTATGTGGTGACTATTAGGGGTTTGGAGACCCGACTGGACCTTCTGTTGCTTTGTATGGTTGATTTTGATGTGATATTGGGCATGGATTGGTAATCTCCATGTCGTGCTATTTTGGACTGTCATACTAAGACAATGACGTTGGCTATGCCGGGTGTGGCACGGATTGAGTGGCGAGGTTCGACTGATTTTGTTCCTAGCAGGGTAATTTCATTCCTGAAAGCCCAGCGGATGGTTGGGAAGGGTTGTCTTTCTACTTTGCTTATGTGAGGGATGTCAGTGCAGAGACTCCTACCATTAATTCAGTCTCGGTAGTAAGGGAATTTCCGGATGTGTTTCCTGCAGTCCTATTGGGCATGCCACCGGACAGGGATATTGACTTTGGTATTGATTTGATGTCTGGCACTCAGCCCATTTCTATTCCACCATATCGTATGGCACCGACGGAGTTGAAGGAGCAGCTTCAGGAACTCCTTGATAAGGGGTTTATTCGGCCTAGTGTTTCACCTTGGGCTGCGCCGGTTCTATTTGTGAAGAAAATGAAGAAGGATGTCACTATGAGGATGTGCATTGATTATAGGCACTTGAACAAGGTCACAATCAAGAACAAGTATCATTTACCTCGTATTGATGATTTATTTGACCATCTTCAGGGAGCGAGAGTGTTCTCCAAGATTAATCTTCATTGAGGGTATCACCGGTTGAAGATCAGGGACTTGGATATTCTTAAGACGGCTTTCAGGACACAATATGGTCATTATGAGTTCCTTGTTATGTCTTTTTGGCTAACCAATGCCCCAACATCGTTCATGCATTTGATGAACAGCATGTTTTGGCTTTATCTCTACTCGTTTATCATTGTATTCATTGATGATATTCTGGTATACTCACGTAGTTAGGAGGAGCACGTGGAGCATTTGAGAGAGGTATTGCAGCGGTTGAGGGAGGAGAAGCTTTATGCAAAGTTCTCCAAGTGTGAGTTTTGGCTCAGGTTAGTGGCTTTCTTGGGGAACGTGGTGTCCAGTGAGGGTATTCAAGTTGGCCTGGGCCATCCTCAACCACAGAGATTCACAGCTTTCTTGGTTTGGCGGGTTATTACCATCGGTTCGTTCAGGGATTTTCATTTATAGCATCACTCTTGACCAAATTGACTCAAAAAGGTGCACCTTTCATATGGTTGGATGAGTGTGAGGCAAGCTTTCAGAAGCTCAAGACTGCCTTGACCACAGCTCCAGTGTTAGTTTTTCCATCAGTTTCAGGTTCATATACAGTGTATTATGATGGTTCGAGAGTTGGTATTAGGTGTGTGTTGATGCAGAATGGTAGAGTGATTCCTTATACTTCTCATCAATTGAAGTCCCATGAGAAGAACTACCTTGTTCGTGATTTGGAGTTGGTTGACATTGTTCACGTGTTAAAGATTTGGAGGCATTATCTGTATGGTTTGTCTTGTGAGGTGTTTAATGATCATCATAGCCTCCAGCACTTGTTCAAATAGAAGGATCTCAATTTGAGGCAGCGAAGATGGTTGGAGCTGCTAAAGGATTATGATATTACTATCTTGTACCATCCAGGAAAGGCCAATGTAGTGGTCGACGCTTTAAGTAGGAAGGCGGTAAGTATGGATAGTTTGGGATATATTCTTGTTAGGGAGAGACCTCTTGCAGTTGATGTTCAGGACTTGGCCAATCGGTTTGTGAGGTTGGATATTTCGGAGCCCAGTCGGTTCTTAGCTTTTATGGTTTCTCGGTCTTCCTTATTTTATCGCATCAGAGAGCGCCAGTATGATGATCCTCATTTGCTTGTCCTCAAGGACAGAGCTCAGCACGACGATACTAGAGATGTGACTATTGTTGATGATGGGGTATTGGGGATGCAGGGCCGGATATGTGTGCCCAATGTAGACGGGCTTCAAGAGTTGATTCTGGAGGAGGCCCATAGCTCCCCGTATTCCATTCATCCGGGTGTCGTAAAGATGTATTAGGATTTGAGATAGCATTATTGGTGGAGAAGAATGAAGAAGGATATTGTGGGATTTGTAACCCGGTGTCTCAATTGTCAGCAGGTGAAATATGAGCATCAGAGACCGGGTGTCTTGATTCAACGGTTAGATATTCCAGAGTGGAAGTGGGAGCGGATCACCATGTATTTTGTAGTTGGCCTCCCACGGACTTTGAAGAAGTTCGATGCTATTTGGGTAATTGTGGATCGGCTGACCAAGTCTCCGTACTTCATTCCTGTGTGTACTACCTATTCTTCGGAGCGGTTAGCAGAAATTTATATCTGAGAGATTGTTTGCTTGCATGGCGTCCTAGTTTCCATCATTTCAGATAGAGGTACTCAGTTTACTTTGTAGTTTTGGAGAGCCGTGTAGTGAGAGTTGGGTACTCAGGTTGAGTTGAGAACAACTTTTCACCCTCAAACGGGCGGGCAGTTCGAGCACACTATTCAGATATCGGAGGACATGTTGTGCGCTTGTGTCTTTGATTTGGGGGTTCATGGGTTCAGTTTCTACCACTCGCGGAGTTTGCATAATAACAATTATCAATCGAGTATTCAGATGGCTCCATATGAGGCTTTATATGGGAGATGGTGTAGATCTTCAATTTGTTGGGTTGAGCTGGGTGAGGCCAGACTTTTGGGTACAGACTTGGTGCAGGAGGCTTTGGACAAGGTGAAAGTGATTCAGGAGTGGCTTCGTACAGCGCAATCGAGACAAAAAAGTTATGCTGACAGGAAGGTGCATGATGTATCTAACATGGTTGGGGAGAAGGTTCTACTGAAGGTATCACCCATGATGGGTGTTATGAGATTTGGGAAGAAGGGTAAATTGTGTCCTCGGTTCATTGGGCCTTTTGAAGTGCTTCGGAGGATTGGGGAGGTGGCTTATGAGCTTGTTTTGCCACCTGCCAAGCGTGCATCCGGTATTTCATTTTTCTATACTCCGGAAGTATATTGGTGATTCGTCTCATGTCTTGGATTTCAGCACGGTTCAGTTAGATGGTGATTTAACTTATGATGTGGAGCCAGTGGTTATTTTGGAACGGAAGGTCTGAAAGTTGAGATCAAAGGATATAGCTTCAGTGAAAGTGCAGTGGAGAGGTCGACCCGTGGAATAGGCTACCTAGGAGACTGAGCGGGAGATGCGGAGCAGATATCCCCACCTATTTAAGGCTTCAGATATGTTTCTTGACTCGTCTAAGGATGAACGTTTGTCTAAGAGGGGGAGGATGTAATGACCCGGTTGGTCGTTTCATGAGTTACCGCTCCGTTTCCGCCATTTCTTCTTCCTTGTGTGTTGTTCAACTGTATTTTATCATATCGCGTTGGTTGTGTTGTGTTTGGAGTGGTCTTAGAGTGGAATGAGATACTTAGTCTCTTATTTGGAAGCTTTAGTTGGAAAAAGTCAACCGGAAGTTGACTTATGAGTAAATGATCTCGGAACTTGGTTTTTATGGTTCCGATAGCTTTGTTAGGTGATTTGGAACTTGGGAGAATGTTCAAAATGTATTTTGGAGGTCCGTGGTAGATTTAGGCTTGAATTGGCGAAAATGAAAATTTGGCATTTTCCAGTCGGCAGTGGAAATCTTGATATCGGGGTCGGATTGGAATTCCTGAAATTGAAGTGGGTCATGTGTGTCATTTTGTGACGTGTGTATAGAATTTCAGGTAATTCGGATGAGATTTGATAGATTTTTACGTCATTTGCGGAATTCGAAAGTTTTGGAATCCTTAGGCTTGAATCCGAGAGTGATTTGATGTTTTTATATTGTTTTGAATGTTCCAAAGGTTGGGATAAGTTTGAATGATGATATGTGACTTGTTGGCGTGTTTGGTTGAGGTCCCGAGTGCCTCGGGATGGATTTGGGTGTTTGACAAAAGGTTTGGAGTTGAATGGGAGTTGCAGATTTTGCTGCTTCTGTAGTTTCCACAGCTGCGGATTGGGGACTGCAGGTGCGATGATCGCAGGTGCAGAGATATGACCGTAGGAGGGAGATTGTCGCAGGAGCGGAAGGATTAACCGCACCTACGAGCCCGCAGGTGCAAGGCCTGGGGCGCAAGTGGGGAAGCAGGTGCCCAAAGTGAAGTCTGTAGATGCGGGCGTTTGGTCACAGGTTCGGGGGCCGCAGATGCGGTATTTGGACCGCAGATACGGAACCCCTGGGCAGAACATATAAATTCTTGCCTTCACAAAATTTGGTCACTTTTCCACCATTTGTGTTCGGACTTGGAGCCTTTTGAGAGGAATTGAAGAGGGATTCGAGGGGCAACACTTGGAGGTAAGGTTTTGAACTCAATACTCGATTCTATGGTGATTTCTAACTGATTAGATATGAAATATTTGGGAAAATTGGGGATAAATTGGAGAAATTAGGGCTTGTTATTGGGGAGTTTAAATTGGGGATTTGAGGGGCCATTTGAGGTCTGATTTCGATGTTTTTGGTATGTATGGACTCGTGGGAGGATAAGGATTCTAGTGATATGATTTTTATTGAATTTCGAGACTTGGACCCGGGGGTTGGGTTTGGCCAATTTCGGGATTTTTGAGTTAATTTGATTATTTTCGCTTGGGCTTTGTTCCTTTAGTGTCATGACCCCAAACCACCCCGGTCGTGATGGTTCCTACTGCAGTACTAGACAAGCCGGTTCCACATTTACAACATCGAATTATTTTATAAATTCATTTTATAATCAAATAAATCTCAAATATCTCAATTTAATATATATATATATATATAAATACGCGGAAACAAGTACGTAAAAATATCAACACAGCCCGAATCCGGTGTCACTAGTCATGAGCCACTAAGTACAACTCAGCACTGTCTGCTTAATACAAAATAAAGTCTAAAATATAAAGTACTAGGATAGGAAGGAAAAAGGCAGGGTTGTGAATGTCGTGCAGCTACCTTGCAATCTCAGGATAAGACTCTGAAGGCAACAATCAGCTCTCACTCGGAGGCTCTGGCACCTGGATCTGCACACAGGGTGCAGGGAGTAACGTTAGTACGCCAACTCAGTAAGTAACCAAAGTAAATAAAGGCTGAGTGCGGTGACGAGCATTTAAAATCTTATACATAATTTATCAAAAATCCCAACAGAAATATCAAAGTCAAAATCTGTAGTTCAATAACCAAATATCTCGTAAAAACTACAGTTTCAATGAAAATCCTTTAAAGCATTTATTCAACATTTTTCAATAGAGGCTCAATATAAAAGAAGAGTGAAAACAGAAAATCTCATAAACAAGCCCCTCGGACAAAGTATCACTCATAAGTATAGCCCCTCGAGCAAGCCTCCCAGTCACTCGTGACTCAACTCTAATCAATTAGTACTCACACTCAGCATTCCAGCTCAATAGAGATCTCATAATAATAACCGTCGCGGCGTGCAGCCCGATCCATAAATATATAGTCGACTGCACTCACTGGGGGTGTGCAGACTCCGGAGGGGCTCCTACAGCCCAAGCGCTATATTGCTGCAGCGCGTAGCCCGATCCATCATATCGCTGCGGCGTGAAGCCCGATCCATATACATATAAATATTGATGCGGCGTGCAACCCGATCCATAAATATATATAATCCTCACCATCAGGTCCTCGACCTCTTTCTCAATCATTAACCTTACAGCCACTCGGGCATTTCAGTGAAAATCAAGGAACTCAGCCCAAACAGTTTTCATATATTTGAAAGTAGAATGATGAAACTGAATTAAACAATAGACAGGTAAAACTCATGACTGAGGATATGCTTTCAAATCAAAATAGTGTGAGGAAAGTAGTAAAATACCCCTAAGGGTCCAAACAGTTCGGCACAAGGCCCCAAACATGGCATTCGGCCAAAGTTAACAGGTTCATTTCTAAAACACATGGATATCATATAAAGTTTATCAAAACGTGCAACTCGACAGTCGCCACGAAACGGACCAAGTCACGATCCCTATGGGTGCACACCCATACGCCCATCATCTAGCATGTGTGTCACCTCATTTATCAAAACAGTAAGAAATTCGGGGGTTTCATACCCTCAGATCTAGATTTACAAGAGTTACTTACCTCAAATCGGACGAAAATATACTCCGCAATGCCCTTGTCTCTCGACTCGGTCTCAAATCGTCCCAAATCTATCAAAAATCATAATCATAACATCAATATATGCTAAGGGAACAAAGCGCACACGAAAATAATCAAATTACATCAAAAATCCTGAAATTGGTCAAACCCGACCCTGTGGCCCACATATTGGAATCTGATAAAAATCACATCAATAGAATCCTTATCCTCCCACGAGTCCATACACACCAAGAACATCAAAATCAGGCCTCAATTGGCCCCTCAAATCCCCAATTTTACCTCTCCAATTTCAAGCCCTAATTTCCCAAATTTCCACCCTTAATCTCATAAATTTCCATGTTTAATCGACTAAAATTCACCATAGATACAAGTATTAAGTTCAAAAATCTTACCTCAACAAGAATCCCCTTGATTTCCTCTTCAAAACCCTCCAAATGCTTCAATCCCGACTTTAAAAATGGTGGAATGGGCTAATTTTCGTGAAGGGGAACTTATATACATTCTGCCTAGAGATTTCCGCACCTGCGGGCAAAATATTGCACATGCGGACCGCACCTGCGATCATCTTAACCGCATCTGCGGTTTTCATTAAAATCCTCAGACACCGCACCTGCGGGCTCGCAGATGTGGTCCAGTCCTTGCTCATGCGTCCTTTGTCGCTTCTACGATCAGGCTTCCGCTTCTGTAACTCGCACTTGCGGTCCCCAATCCGCAGATGCAGTTATGACAGAACACAACAGCTTCAGCTGCTCCAACTCAAGTCCAAACTTTCCGACAACCTTCCGAAATCATCCCGAGGCCCTCGGGACCTCAACCAAAAATACGAACAAGTCACATATCATCATTGAAACTCATACAAACCCTCGGAACACTCAAAAAAATATCGAAACACCAAATCACCCACGGATTCAAGCCTAAGGATTTTCAAACTTCAGAATTTGCAATTGATCCAAAAACCTACCAAACCTCATCCGAATGACCTAAACTTTTGCACACACGTCACAAATGACACAACGTACCTACTCCAATTACGGGAATTCTATTCTGACCCCGATATCAAGATTTCCACTACCGACCGAAAAATGCCAAATTTCCAATTTCGTCAATTCAAGCCTAAATCTACCACGGATCTCCAAATTACACTACAAACACGCTCCTAAGTCCCAAATCACCTAACATAAAAACTAAATTCTGAGATCATTTACTCACAAGTCAACTTCCAATTGACTTTTTCATCTAAGGCTTCGAAATAAGAGACTAAGTGTCTCTTTTCACTCTATGACCACTCCGAACACAGAGCAACCAATACGATAAGATAAAATACAGTTGAACAACACATAAATGAGTAGAAATGGGGAGAACGGGACTAAAACTCATGAAATGACTGGTTGGATCATTACATTTAGCGTGTAGTAATGTTATGATACTGATTTTGGTTAGATTTAGACCATTTGGAGGCCGAGTCGAGAGATAAATGCATCGTGGGTTAGAGTTTGGACCGTTTGAGGTAAGTAATAATTGTAAATATTGTCTTGAGGGTATTAAACCTCGGATTTCACATTGTTGTGCTACCTTGAGGTGACACACACGCTAGATGACGAGCGTGGGGGCATGCACCGTTGGGGATTGTGACTTGGTCCGTCCCGTACGACTAATAAGTCGCATATTTGACTGAAAACTATTTGATATCATTGTATTTTGGAAAGTATTACTATGTTTTGGGCTGAATATCATATTTGGGCCTCGTGCCAAGCTATTTGGACCATTAGGGGCTTTTTACTACTATTCCTCACTATTTTGATTTAATATTTGTACTCATTCATGTAGACATGTGATTTTTGACTCTCCGCAATATTTTTTATTATTTTAGCGTAAAATATTTAATTTAGGCATAATATAGATATTTTAAGTAATTTTGACTCTTTTACTTTATTTTATTACAAGAAAACAAAAAATCACAAAAATAGGTTCATTAATGTTTTGTAGTCATTTTTAATCTAAAAAATCTTAAAAAAATATATACAACAATAGTATCGTATTTTTATTTTAATATGATATTTGAAAATACCAAAAATAGATTTGTTTTAATGGTTAGTTTTGTGAGCACGTGATTTTTGTTTACACGACAATTACTCTAAAAGAAATCAAAAAATAAAACAAATGGTTTTGTTGTACAATTTTTGGAGTTTACGTGGCACTTTTGGCAGTTATTTGTAGTTTTGTTTGTGATTGTTTAGTTTTGTCGAATAAAAATACAAAAAAATATATGTCGCATGTGAGTTTAGGATATCGTTCTACTATTAGGAATTAATCGAACCATAATTTGGTTTTAAAAGGAAAAATCACAAAAAAATATGCATCTTTTATTCTATTTGTTGTCATTGAGTAATTTTATTTTAATTAAATGTTTAATGTGAGTGATAATTGTTGTTTAGGTATTAATTAATATTTGTATAGTTTTATTTTGATTTTACAATTTAGTTAGGAATTTTATTTAAATCAAAAATTAGAAGAAGGAAAAGAAATGAGTTAAAATTAGATGAAATCGGAATTGGGCCATTTAAATTGGACCCAAAATCAGGCCCAAAAGGACTGTTTTACTTGGTCCAGATCAGCCAACCTCAGAGAACGTCCAAACGGCGTCGTTTTGATCATACTTGATCTAGGCCGTTGATCTCAGATTGATCAACGGCCAAGATCACGTCTCCAAACCCACGCCTAATACCCGACCCACTTAACCCCAAAGACCGACCCAATCTCATTGGGATTACACGACATCGTTTCACCAAGTGAAAGATCTGGGCTGTTGATCATTCTTGATCCAACGACCAGGATCCGACTTCCCCGTCCCATATATAAACCTTATACTCTCACCCCACGCCCTAAGCCAGACCCCCCTCCCTCGAGTCGTCTCCCTCACCAAACCCAAACCCCTTAGAACCCTAGCGCCGCCCCCTTTCCCCTCACCGTAAACTCGGTGGCAACAACGCCGGTGACCCCCAGACTAACACCCCTAGGGCACCTCGACTCCCTAAACACAGATCCACAAGCCGTGGGTTTCGAATCTTCCCCCACCGTCTCGAATCTTCATTTGAAGATTCGAGCCGGACCCCAACCCATGCCAAACCCCCCCAAATCCATGTCAGGTACTCCCCTGACCTCCTCGTGACCAAACCAAGCTTGGTTTGGTCCGAATCTAACCAGAAAAATCTAAATCCCAAATCCGCCCTAAGAACCCTAAAAATCCAGAATCCGAGTTTTTGTCCGTTTAAACAAGAAGGTTGGGGTATAATAGACTTTAATCGAAGTGTTCTCAATTGAGAACACTTCGATTAAAGTTCGTTCAACCCCAAAAGAGGTTCGATTCAAAATCCGAGACAGTGCAGTCTGATTTTTAACCCTTTAAGGTATTTCTCCTTCTTTTCTTTGTTGATTCCATGTTGTTTGTTTTGTTATTGTTTGTTCATATGTTTGAATGTCAGTTTGATCTGTTTTATTGTGTCAACTATTCTGTCCATCTCACCTAGATCTTTATTTGATCGAATTGGTTTCTGTGTGTTTATTACGTATAATTACAATTTGTGTAATCGAGTCGAATAAGTTTCGTCAATCAGTTAAGTTTCCCACAAATCCCCGTGCCTGTCAACATGAAATCATAGTTCCAATTTGGAATGGTACTAATTTGACTCGTGTTGTTTGTTTTCTGCTGAAGCTTTGTTTGAATCCAATTGAGTGTAGCTGCTTGTAGTTTATTCAATTTGAATCAAAAACCACTTAAGGATTGGTTATAGCTGTAATTTTAATGAAAATTTTAGGACCTTGAGTTAAGTGGACTGCCAGTTTGGAGTATGGTTGAACCATTAGAATAATCTAGTGCAAATACACCTTGGCTGACATCTTTACAGATGAGAAGTCAGGTGTAAGGTGATTTTAATAATAAAAGGCTGAGGATGCACATGAGAATGGTAGTGGAACCTGCTGTACAGAAGGGTATCCACTGCCTTTCTGAACTTCAGCAGTTTAAAGTAGAAGTAACCCCATGCCTAGACAATCCTAAGTGGAGATGACAGCCTTTAAGGCTTATTTTAAGCCCTGGGCAGCCTGTCCTTAAAGGCAGTTTTTCTTCCTTTCTATAAGGATATAAGAGGGAGTGCAGAGAGGACTGAGAGGAGATAGAAGAGAGATATCACTTGAGACTTAAAAGAGTTTTAAAAATAGTTGACAACCAAAACAACAGAAAGACTATTCCATTGAATTTTTCGATTCAGTTTCGAGTTTAGTAGTTGAAGTCGACATCTCAATTTGATTTCAATTTGCATGAACTTCTTCTGCGATCTATTAGTTCAGTTTTGGTTTAAGTTCAAGTTCAGTTGAGTCTTTCGGGTGTTGATTGTGCTGTTGGGTTTTAACAAAACATTGTGGGCTGCCTTTGAGTGTATTTCTTGGGTATTTGTGCGGTTTAAATTGTTGTTTTTGCTGTTCGTTTGCCACTGTTACTCTACTGACCCTTCTTCTTCTTCAATTGTAAGCACTTCCAGGTACATACTTCTGAAACCATGTGTTGTTGAAAGCTTGAAGTTTGAAGTAAAAAATAAAGAAATGAACGTCGCCTGCTTCATAGTACTTGTGTTCAAGATATAGCAATAGGTTGAATGATAGTTAGCCTGTATTTGTTTAAGCTCATTCCGACTGCATTTGTTCTGTATGAATTGGAACGTACTCTAAACTGATATGGACTGTTAAATAGTATGTTGTTAGATCAGACGTATCTCCGTGTGCATAACAATTTAGTCTGATTTAGTGATGACAGTATAACGTAGAATCATGGCAAGCATCTGTATGTACTCCTGTTTGGATCTTTGAACTGTCAAACTTGTTATATCCTGTCCAATTTGATTTCAAGAAAGACGTATCCCAAATAAATTTTCATATTGTGTTATGTTAGTACCAACGGGTTAGCCATGTATGTCAACTCTCCTGTTGGATTCCTTGTTTCAACATAGGTTTAATAAGGTAGATTAATAATTAATATTGGCATCGTCCCATCATTTAAACGAAGTGGCTATTAATAGGATCAGCAGGTTTCTACATATTTTGAAGCACGAAACAACGCAACAATTTTAAGAACACTAATCTAATAGGCATGAGTTTGGTAAGATGGTTTGGCGTCTAGATCTAATAAACTCCCGAATAAGCATTAATAATTAAGGTTAATTTCAGCGCTATTAGTCGCGAACAATTATTCGTTTGTTCATATAATTATGAGGAGTTAATCTAGCTATAGGATAACTAATCATGTTCGAATATATTATTTTATCATTCTCGATTTTGTTTATAATTTCTAGTAATGTTCCTTTCCGTTAACGTTCGCCTCAATCTAGCATTTAATATGTTACGTCTCTTTTAAGCCTGTAACGGGTTAGGATTTTCTCTCATTTATTTTAGAAACGAATTTAATAGAAATGTAGTCACTTTAGGATATCCTTAAAAATAAATGAGACGAGCCTTGCTAAATAAAACGCACAAATCGTGGGGCCCTCATAAATGTATATATTAAATACTTAGAATTTGGGAGGGTCCGTTTAGCGGATTTCACGCTTTTTCCCCAAAGATAATAACGCGTTAGACTCTTTAGGCGCGATTTAATTAAATTACCTTCTTAAATTCGGGTGCACATTTATGTGACCCAAATCTAAATCTCAACGGAGTTGGAATGTATTAACAACCACGGGAGCATTGATTGTGACGTGGTTCGAAATACATTTTCACGACGTTGTAATTCCATAAAATAAATAAATAATAATAATAAAGCGGTTTAACCCTAATGAAAGCACATAAGGCATAACATGTATTTAAAACAGATATTTAGCCATTATAACAACTTAAGCGACCGTGCTAGAACCACGGGATTCGAGCGTGCCTAACACCTTCCCTCGGGTCAACAGAATTCCTTACTTAGAATTTCTGGTTCGCAGACTTCATTTGGAAAGTCGAATATTTTCCTCGATTTGGGATTCAAGATAAACCGGTGACTTGGGACACCAAAAGCCAAACCTTTCCCAAGTGGCGACTCTGAATTAAATAAATAATCTCATTTCGAATATTGTCACTTAAATTGGAAAAACTCCCTCGCGCATTTATCCTTCGGGGTAGGCGCGCAAAAAGGAGGTGTGACAGCTCTGGCGACTCTGCTGGGGAACGAACCTAGAATCTCTGGTTCAGGGTTCAAGAATTCGAGCTTAGAATAATTGTTATATTTGTCTTTATTATCTGATCTTTATTACATGTTTTGGCATAACGTGCTAAATGTTGTCTTTTACCGCTTTGATATTATCTGAACTATATATAAACTGTGCCGAAACCCTTCTCTTCTTTCCTCCGGGGAGAAGCTCGCTGATCGAGACTCCCTATTCTGTTAGTGTCAATACCTGAAATAAGAAAGAGGCCGGACAAGTTACAAAGCCGGACGATCTCGCGGGTCCCCGGTACGTAGCCCCCTCCTCGACTCGAGTTGTCCGCTCGGGTACACAGTCTAGAACATATACCCAGGTTATAAACCTAGTATAACAAAACCTCATGCCGGATCCCTAGTAGGAACGCTCATTTGCATCATGTTGCATTTGACATAGGGGACTCAACACAGGGGTTGGGTCCGTCTAGGACAGGTAACCTGAAATGAAAAGACCATTCTGCTGCATCCCGTTTGTTTTGTGCATTTATTTGCTTCAGATCTGCATGCTGACCGGTTTCTAAAAAAAATTCAACGTAGGGAGATAATTACTTATTTTTGGAAAAATAAAACCAATGTCCAAGTAGTGTCAAGACCTCGCCGGAATTTTCTTAAAAAAAATAAAAACAAAATTTGTCTTTTAGTTTGAGTTATTAAAAAAACATATATATAAAAAAAATTCCTTTTGATCACTTTCAAAATCCAAAAATATATATATATTTATTTAAAAGTAAAAAAAGGGGAAAATTCAAAATTCAAAAAAAATGTTATTTCTTTTGTAGTATCTCTTTTATAAATTCGGACTAATAGTCCAAATACTTCCTTAAAAGATTTTTCTAATTTCCAAAAAAAAGAAGGTAAAAAAAAAGTTCAAAGAAAAAATATTTCTTTAGTCTTCGTCTCTTTTCCAAAAAAAAAACAAATATAAAATATAAAAATCCAAAAAATATTTTCTCCTTTCCTTTAAAAGATTTTATTCAAAAAAAAGGGGGATTTAGTTTGTTTCCCCTATTTCTGATCAGCCCGAACTACGCCGGTTTGATTCTCACAAGGTGCGAGATACGTAGGCAACCCTCATCGGGTCCAACCTCCCCTTTTCAAAAAATAGCCAAAATGTTAGAATTTTAATTTTGTCATGAATGAGTCGGGTGATGCCGTTGTGTCAAGGATAGCTGAATGTTCCCGAAAGGGACGCCGGAAGGCTGACTTTGCACAAACGGCCATTATTGGTCATTTTTATTTTTCTGACCAAATTGCCCATCGGCCTTAGGATCCTCATCCCCGAGGCTCTGTGAGGTCGTGTTCCCCATATTAATTCATTACTAAAAATGAGTCATAAATAAATCAAGTGATTGTTTTTGTCAAAAATAGCCAAATATTCCCGAAAGGGACGGCGGAAGGCTGATTTTGCATAAACGACCACTTTCGGTCATCTTCTAAAGTTTTTGATCGGTTGACCCTCACAGCCTTAAAATCTTCATCCCCGAAGTGCTGAAAGGCCGTGTTCGAAAATCGGATCTTCTTTATAAAAAATTATAGTCAAAACATTTTTTGAGTCAAATCATTTTGCTTAAAGTCACCTTAATAAATGTGCAGGATGAGCACAATGCAAAATGAATACTTTTCGATAATGACTAAAATCCCTGTCAAGTTACGGCTATGGTGGAATGATCTAGGTGCAGAAGGGCAAGATAAGGTCAAGAAATATCTGAAAGGTCTCACGGGTTTATTGGAAATCCAGCCTCGGGGAGATATCATAAGAGCTTTGGTCACCTACTGGGACCCAGCGCACAATGTTTTCCACTTCTCCGATTTTGAACTCACCCCGACTCTAGAGGAACTGGCTGGGTACATCGGAAATGTTGAACTTCCATTAAGGCAAAAATACCTGGTTGCCCCAAGAGTTGTCACGATGCATCGATTTCTAGACTCACTAAAAATACCCAGGACGGTCCATAACCCAGATTTGGCCGCCGGTTTTTGTAATCCATGCTTCATATACGACAGGTATGATCATGTAGGAGGATTCAATAATCCGATTTACAAGCTATGCAACAAAGGTAGTCGTCGGAAGTGGGATGAGCACAGACGGGTGGCTTTCATGATAACATTTTTGGGCCTTATGGTATTTCCGAGGAAAGACGGAAATATTGATCTGAAAATATCCGGGGTCGTCAGTACTTTGCTCACTCAGAATGACAGTACTCTCGCGCCTATGGTGGTATCTGATATCTTTCGAGCTCTCACAGCCTGCAAAGCCGGGGGGAATTTCATCGAAGGGTGTAACTTGCTGCTACAAATATGGATGACTGAACATCTCTTCCATCGTTCCGAGCTTTTGAGTCATGGTTCCTCGAAGAAAACTTGCATAGAAGAGTTTTACACAAGAACCAAGGAGGTCAGTATGCCCAAAGGAGTTATGGCATGGACTTCGTTCTTTCAGACTCTCACTGCCAGCCAAATACAGTGGACACTGGGATGGTTGCATGTTGATGAGGTCATGTATATGCCAGCAGCTAGAACTCACTTTCTACTGATGGGACTTAAGAGCATTCAACCTTACGCGCCCTGCCGAGTCTTGAGACAACTCAGGAGATGCCAGATAGTGCCACACGAGGAAGATCTTAGTGCTCAAACAATTGATATTAAAGATTAGCCCTAACAGACAATTTCCTGAAGCAAAAATACGCCAGATCTGGAATGAATGTCAATATTTGAAAGCGAATACTTGTGTGCAGGATCGGGCCAAAAGTGAAATGGCGTCGGGTTACCTTGCGTGGTACAGAAGAGAACTTGAACACGAAAGGCCGGCTAAAAGACCCCACATCCTGAATTTTACCGAGTCGTCACAAAAGTAGTGGGATTGGTTAGCAAAAGAAAGAGGCTATCGTGCCGAAATCAGCAAATTGAAGCAACAAGTTGAAGGTCTAAAATATGAGCACAACGTGCAAATTGCTATTGATCTGGGAGAAAAGAACAGGTTGACTCAGGAAAATGAGATGCTCAGGTCCCAGATCAAACAGATGAGGATAGACGTTGATAACCAGCAAAGGAGCCAGTTGGATGAACGATTGATAAAAGGTTTAAGGATGGAAATTGGGGAGTGCCTGAGTGAGTCAAAAAATCTTGAAAATACCATAGCAGGACTCGAAGCACACTGGGCAAGAAGGACAGAAAAGCGTAACTGATACCTGCAGCAGTTGGAAAGGGATCACGAGCAAACCATTGCCAATCTGAAGGAAAAGGTGGACAAAGCGGTTGAGCAAACCCGAACCCTTGGAGCTGAAAATAGACATTGCCACAAGCTCTTAGCCCAAATGGAAGTAGAAATTCAGCAGTGGCATAATCAATGCCTCAAGGATTATCGGATTATGACAGCCCGTAATGATCAAATAGAGCACCTACTCAAAGAAAAGAGGCAAACCAGGGATAAGATTAAGACCATTGCCCATGCCATCATCAGAAGGTGTCTATGATATGAAAACATGACCAGCATTACCGTTCTCTCGGCAGTGATGATTTATGTCAAGCAGACCATGCATGAGCTGGAACAACTTGAAAGGGACCTCACACCTAAGACCGCGGCGAGGCCGAACGATGCCCCGCGGGCGCCAATTATCGAAACCTTAATGAATTCATAGGTCGAGTCTGTATTTTCCATCTTAGCATCTTCTGTCCATCTTTTCGCATCAGGGTGTATTAGTATGTTGAGTCTGTACTTATTTCAAGGCTTGTTATTTTCTCCATTTTCAAAAAATGTTAGTTTGTAAGAGATTGTTTCAGTAATAAAATGTGTGCTTCTTTTACACTCGTCTGTTTTAAACTACGTAATGATCTGATTCACGCGGCATCGTGATACGTAGGAAATCCTCATCGGATCCGGTCACATTTTTAACTGCAAATAATGAAAACAATAATAATAGTAAATAATAAAATAAAATAAAAAAAAACATGATAAATAAAGGGAAGCCTAAAGAGAAGCCGGAATGACGCATGTCTTCATTGCAAACATGTAGAAATTCACTTAACTGTATAGGTGCATCACGCCCCAACGTGAGATTACCTATCTATTATTTGTTTCAAACTAACCACTTGCTTGCTGCTAAGTTCCAGGTTTTTAGAAAAGGTGGTTTGGTTCGGTAGAGGTCTGGCCTCATATTCATACTTCATGAGGTCGAAAAGTGTTCAGTTGCCCGTCGTTAAGTCGAGAGGGAGTATTCACACTTACTTCACAAGATCAAAGGGAAGTATAGAGATGTCTTCGGAAATTCCTTTGCCGACAATTACCGTCTCCGAGGAGAGTTCTTTCTTGGTCGTCCCGACTCCCGAGTCAGCAACTGCTGAGGAAAACAGAATCCTGCGGCTCCGCATGTTGGAGATGTTGGATGACTGGAATAACGGAAAAGAGCCACCGAGTGTAATCCCTGGGTTCCCTGAGTTGTTCTCCAGGATAAGTGGGGCTTCCAATGTCCCCATAAGCTATCCAACTAGGTACCCGGCCATTTCAGCCCACTCTGCTGGATCACCCTCTGATTCTTATCCCTGGATGTCAATAACAGATGCAGCTACGAACATATTCATTGTACCTCCCTGTCCAATCGTGGCACAACCCGCTACATACAGGCCGAATTTTGACTCATCCTCATTCACATTTCAAGCACTATCCTTCTCACTGGAACCAACTCGGTTCACCACCAGCACTCAGCCTCAACAACCTCAATACGAGTTTGCGCCTGGGCAAGATCAAAACCCCAAAGCTTCCGAACAAGATGAGATGGCAAAAAGAATGAGGAGCCTCGAGCAGAGTTTGAAAAACATGCAAGCTTTAAGCGGGCAGAAGAGTGTTTCCTATACCGATCTATGCATGTTCCCTCACGTGCACCTACCCATGGGTTTCAAAACACCAAAGTTTGAGAAGTATGACGGGCATGGCGACCCCATTGCTCATCTTAAGAAGTATTGCAACCAATTGCGTGGAGCCGGCAGCAAAGAAGAATTGTTGATGGCATACTTCGGAGAAAGTCTGGTAGGAATAGCCTTAGAGTGGTATATGGACCAAGACATATCTCGATGGCATATATGGGATGATCTCGCCAGAGATTTTGTGAGACAATTTCAGTATAATATTGACATCGCACAGGACAAAAATTCTCTATCAAACTTAAAGAAGAAACCTTCGGAAAGTTTCAAAGAATATGTTATTAAATGGCGCGAACAAGCATCAAGGGTAAAACCTCCCATGGACGAGATAGAAATGGTCACTACTTTCCTCCAGGCTCAAGAATCAGACTACTTCCAGAATATGATGTCAGCCATGGGAAAGCCTTTTGCGGAAGCAATCAAGATCGGGGAGATGGTAGAGAATGGTTTGAAGACGGGTAGAATCTTAAGTCAGGAAGCCATAAGGGCAACCTCCCAAGCCGTCCAAAGCGGGTCCGGAGGAATGGCAAGAGGAAAGAAAAAGGAAGAAACATCCATGGCAGCATCAGAAGCGAGGGAATATCGTAATCCTAGGCCCCGTTTTCCAGAAAGAACCCCACAGCATTACTACCCCCACCAAAATGTGACTTATGCTCCTCAACCCTACATGGTCATGAATACCCAGCCCTATTTCCATCCACCACAGCAAGCCAATTGAGGCCCAGCTCCACCTCCCAGAAATCAGCCTCCTTACCGGAACCACTATAATCCACAGCCACCTCAAAATAACTTCCGCCCTCAGGAACCACCTAGAAGATGGACTTTCACACCCATTGGTGAACTGTATTCTACCTTGTTCCCAAAGCTAGTCCAGATGGGTTTCCTGCAGCCAGTCCCTTAAACAAGACATAATCCGGCATCACCTGCTTACAAAGCCGGCGTTAGGTGTGCTTATCATTCGGGAGCAGAAGGGCATGATACAAATGATTGTTTGACTTTGAGAAGGGTGGTTGAGAACTTAATAGAGTAGGGGAAGATAGTATTGAGGGACGAGGAGGTCCCAAATGTGACTAACAATCCGTTTCCCGCTCACAATAACGGGCCATTGATTGGAATGATTTGTGAGGACAAAGAGTTTGATCCTGCCTTAAAAGCTATAATCGCCATCGTCGATACAGGGAAAAAGCCTAAAACCGCCCCGAAGCTAGAGAAAGGGGAAAAGAAGACGAGTTCTTGGACCCTGAACCAGTGGTTCTGGGTCATTATCCCCAGCAGAGTCGCCAGAGCTGTCACACCTCCTTTTTGCGCGCCCGGCCCCGAAGGGTTAGATGCGCGGGTGGAGTTTTTCCAATTTAAGTGACAATATTCGAAATGGGATTATTTATTTAATTTAGAGTCGCCACTTGGGAAAGGTTTGGCTTTTGGTGTCCCAAGTCACCGGTTTATCTTGAATCCCAAATCGAGGAAATTTTCGACTTTTCCAAATGAAGTCTGCGAACCAGAAATTCTAAGTAAGGAATTCTGTTGACCCGAGAGAAGGTGTTAGGCACCCTCGAATCCCGTGGTTCTAGCACGGTCGCTTAAATTGTTATAATGGCTGAATATCTGATTTAAATACATTTTATGACTTACGTGTTTTTAATAAGTTTAAACCGCTTTTATTATTATCATTTATTTTTTATAGAATTTCAACGTCGTGAAAATGCATCTCGAACCACGTCACAATCAATGCGCCCGTGATCGTCGACACATTTGGACCTCGTTGAGATTTGGATTTGGGTCACATCAATGTGCACCCGAATTTAAGAATATAATTTACTTAAAGTCGCGCCTAAAGAATCTAACGCGTTATTCTCTTTAGGGAGGGCAGTGGAATTCACTAAACAGTCCGTCCCAAATTCTAAGTATTTATCATGATCAATTATTGAGGGCCCCACAATTTGCTTTTTATTTAGCGAGGCTCGTCTCATTATTTTAGAAGGGAACCCTACAGTGGCTACATTTCTATTACGTTTGTTTCTAAAACTAAAAGAAAAAGAACATGCTAATTTAACTATATGCCTTTGCCTAATCCGGATTCTTATCAATTTCTGATTAATTATTTACAAAGTAGAGAAAACACTACACTTCAATGGAAAATTGCTTTAGTTTGACAGAAGAAATCCGCTTAGTCTAATGAAACACGACACTTAATCCGAACAAACATTTTTAGGCCAAAGTTAGATTAACTTGTTTAAACAGGGTTGATAGAATTCCTTAGTGAAGAATACCCCCGATAACATTCAAAACTAATCCTATAAAGGCCTAAAGAAATCGAAAACCGGGCAGTTCAAAACCACATTATGTTTGGCTAGGTTTAATAGCCTTTTGCCCTTACTTATTCAATACATGCTGAAAAAGTGAATTTAATTTTAACAATCACATTAAATAATTTCTCATTTCAAGAGTTCTGTTTACATCCTGTATGCCACTAAACGAATCGAACACCACAGTTCAAATCAGCATAGTACAAGCTTAACAATGTATTCCCTATCAGCTATAAACTACAATTTACATAAACTTGACAACATTTATGAAAAGGCAGTCAGTAAACGAGTGATTATAACTCTTTCAAATCTTTCTATTCATGCTTTTTCAATGTTACATTCAGCTACACCAATGTGAGACTTGAGATGTGTACCTGGAAACAACTGAAAATGCCAAAGAGAAGAGGAAGAAGATAGGGAAATCAGCAACAGCAGGAAACAAAATAGCAGCAGCAGCAGGGCAGGATAGCAGCAGACAAAACAATACAGCAAGAACAGGCTCGAGTGCAGAAATGCAACTATGGCCAATAGAAAGTAGTAGCCAAATGACAGCAACACCCAGTGGAGTAGAATCAGGACTCCAGACAGACCAAACCAGTAGTAAACCAATGAAAACACTCGAAGTAAACACAACTGGAACTTCAAAGAATCAGAATTGTTTTTGAACAAATTGAACAGCTGAAACCCAAACAATAATAGGAGGAAACAGTTTCTGATTGTTGACTGTACCCCTTCTATCCCTTAACCTCTCTCTATCTGTGTTTGTGTTTTTCTTTTTCAGCTCTTTCTTTCAGAAATTCCTCACAGTCTGTCTATTTTCTTTTTTCTCTCCTTCCAATTCTCTCTGTGTGTGCCCCTATCAGATGTCCTCCTTCTCTTAATGTGCCTCCCTTTTATAAGCCTCAACATCAAACCTTTTACAGCCTGTTAAATTAATCAGATACCCCTCCCATGTGCCCATCTCTTTTCAGTTTCCACTCAGCTATTTAAGTATTAATCCCATGACATTCCCTGGCAGATTTTACTTTTAAAAGGTTTAAACACTTCTTTAAACTAAAGCCAAGTATGGGCAGTAGAATATATCTGACAGCATATACTGTCAGATTGTTTAATACTTAAAAGCTTCTTAATGCAAAAAAACAGGCTGTGCACAAAGCACATGAGGTGCACCAATGCACATGCTGTGCACGAGTGCACATGCCTTCCAATTCAGAATTTAAACATAAACAATCCTTTTCACATTGACTGATCCAAATCAAACAGCTATAAGTAAACAAAACTGGTTCTGAATTGATTTCAACAAATGTTCAACAGAAGCAAATCGATTTACTATGCTCAGACAGTTGAAATTAATTGACGACACATGTCGACTCGACTATATTAGCATTATCGTACACAATCGTAGCCGAAAATCAAACATTCAGAAGTATAGGATACATGACTCGACTTATACTGATTAAAATAGAATGGTGCATCCGAGGAATCAGTTAGTTAGTACAAATTGGAATACAATCAATACGCATGCCGTATCAGAATAGGAGGAGAAGGATTCAGACAAACACAGATGTTCAAACAGAGTGGACGAACAAAAGTTGATAAAAATTCAAAACACAAATTGACACAAAACATGAACAGACATCTAATCCCTCACATGGACCAAACAAATAAGGGAAGAAGGCAGACTCACCTCAAATCTTGAAAAATCGGAAACCTTGAACCGGACTTGGACAGACTTTCTTAAGGCTGAACGGACTTTAATCGAAGTGTTTCTCAGATGAGAAACACTTCGATTAAGGTCCCTTGGACCTTAATTTCTTTGGCTCGAACGGGTATGAACTAGTGACGAGGAACTACAAAGTTCCAAAACTCAGATCCGGGATTCATGTTTCCCTGGTTAGATTCGGACCAAACCAAGTATGGTTCGGTCACGAGGGGGGTCTGGGGAGTATCTGGTACAAAACTGGGGATGGTTGGGTCAGATCGAGTTTTGACTCGAATCTTCGAATGAAGATTCGAGGACCTGGGGGTGATTCGAAACATGGGGTTGGTAGATTTGGGTTCAGGATGGCCTGGGGGTCCTATGGTGTTCAAGGGAAGGTCACCGGCATCCATGCCGCCGGCTTTCATGGCGGAAGTATGCAGAGGCGGCTAGGGTTTTAGGGCTGTTCGTTTGGGGAGACGAAGCAGCTGGGGTATTGGATAGGGGGGTAGGGTAGTGTTATGTACTTATATAGTTAGTGGGCAAATGGATCCTGGCCGTTGGATGAGACGAGATGAAGGGCCAGGATCCTTCGGCTAACAGGGAACGACGTCGTTCCAAGGGTGAAGGGTTAGGGTCGGTCCGGGTGAGACGGGTCGGGTTTATTGGTGGGTTATGGGGATTGATCTTGGACCGTTGGATCGGCTTGGTTTAAACGGTTGTGATGGGTTGGCATCGAAACGACGTAGCTTTGGTGTTAAACTACGTCGTTTCATGGCCTGGGGGTGGGCTGTTTGGACTGGTGGCTTGGGCTGTCCGCTTGGGCTGAGTTCGTTGGGCCAATTTTAACAAATTGGCCCAAGTCCGGAAGGGCCTTTTCTTTTTTTTTTTTATTTCTTTTCTTATTTATTTTAAAACAAAACTAAGCCAAAAATCAAATTAAAATTAAATACACACTCAAATACAATTATTTGCACACATACTAAAATATTTCAAAACAGGTAAGGTCAAACCAAATAAAATCACGGACGAAAATGCCTAATCACGATTTTCTATTTAACGACCGGATTACGGTTTGAATTATGCAGGACACATATTTTTTTTGAATTTTATTTTAATAAAGTAAATAAATAAAAATGGGCCAAAGTCATAAATAAATCAACAAAGTGTCGCACAAAAATCCGAAATTGTACAGCAGGGCCAATTATATTTGTTTTTTTTTTATTTCTTTTTGGAGTGATTGTCGTGTGAAACAAAAATCACGTGCTCACAGCTGCCCCTCTTTGTTCGGAAACACGAAGAGTTTTCGCGCAAAGATAAAGTGAGCGTGTATGAACGATTTTTGCCTATGGACCACTCCGTATGAAGTTTTTTTTTTTTTTGAAAGATCTGACCGAATCTTGCTTCAAAGATTTCCTACATATCCTGGGCTAAACAGGAATCAGGTCAATGTAGTTCGAGAAGTTTTGGTAGCTGGGGCTACCATGGGACTGCAATGCTTGCTGCTACTGCTGCTGCTGTTGTCACTGCTACGTCACTGACCGCCTTATTACAACCAAACGAAAATTGGAAACTGAACTAACTACTTATATGCATGTCAACTGCTAGTTACAAGATTCCTATCTATGATTCTTTTACGACTTGATCTTGGGTCTTAGCTGATTCTGCTTGTAGACTCTGATCCGAATCTTGATGCTTGCGAGTTGCGGCGACTTGTTTTTAATCTCCGGGATACCGAATAAAATGTGACTGGCAGAGGTCAGGACCTTAGTCAAATGTTGGAGTCGATTTGCTTTCCCTTTACTCTGATATCTCGGGATATCTCTTTTTTGTCTTTTTCTTCTTTGATTCCGAACTGGGATTTATCTCTGGGTCATTTCGATCCATGTGGCTCGAGGTCAGACCTGCGGGAGAAAAGAAACAAACAAACGAAATTTTCTGCCCCAGTTTCACTAGGAAAATTTCGTTACTTATTCACCAGGGAGTTCATAAATTTGATGAAAGAGGATATGCATGCTCAGTTCAGGGTTGGAGCCCTAATATCGACTAGCTGGGGAAAGGTTCAGTGTAGGGTTTAAAACCCTTACGCCAAACAAAGGAAGAATTCAGTTTAGGGTTTAAAACCCTAATGCTGCCTAAAAGGAAAAAAGTTCAGTTTAGGGTTTAAAACCCTAATGCTGACTAAAAAGGAAAATTCAGTTTAGGGTTTAAAACCCTAATGCTGATTGCATGGAAAAGCTCAGTTTAGAGTTTAAAACTCTAATGCTGGCTCAAAGGAAAAGTTCAGTTTAGGGTTTAAAACCCTAATGCTGACTAAAGGAAAATTCAGTTTAGGGTTTAAAACCCTAATGCTGATTGCATGGAAAAGCTCAGTTTAGAGTTTAAAACTCTAATGCTGGCTAAAAGGAAAAGTTCAGTTTAGGGTTTAAAACCCTAATGCTGACTAAAGGAAAATTCAGTTTAGGGTTTAAAACCCTAATGCTGATTGCATGGAAAAGCTCAGTTTAGAGTTTAAAACTCTAATGCTGGCTAAAAGGAAAAGTTCAGTTTAGGGTTTAAAACCCTAATGCTGACTAAAGGAAAATTCAGTTTAGGGTTTAAAACCCTAATGCTGATTGCATGGAAAAGCTCAGTTTAGAGTTTAAAACTCTAATGCTGGCTAAAAGGAAAAGTTCAGTTTAGGGTTTAAAACCCTAATGCTGACTAAAGGAAAATTCAGTTTAGGGTTTAAAACCCTAATGCTGATTGCATGGAAAAGCTCAGTTTAGAGTTTAAAACTCTAATGCTGGCTAAAAGGAAAAGTTCAGTTTAGGGTTTAAAACCCTAATGCTGACTAAAGGAAAATTCAGTTTAGGGTTTAAAACCCTAATGCTGATTGCATGGAAAAGCTCAGTTTAGAGTTTAAAACTCTAATGCTGGCTAAAAGGAAAAGTTCAGTTTAGGGTTTAAAACCCTAATGCTGACTAAAGGAAAATTCAGTTTAGGGTTTAAAACCCTAATGCTGATTGCATGGAAAAGCTCAGTTTAGAGTTTAAAACTCTAATGCTGGCTAAAAGGAAAAGTTCAGTTTAGGGTTTAAAACCCTAATGCTGACTAAAGGAAAATTCAGTTTAGGGTTTAAAACCCTAATGCTGACTAAAGGAAAATTCAGTTTAGGGTTTAAAACCCTAATGCTGACTAAAGGAAAATTCAGTTTAAGGTTTAAAACCCTAATGCTGATTGCATGGAAAAGCTCAGTTTAGAGTTTAAAACTCTAATGCTGGCTAAAAGGAAAAAGTTCAGTTTAGGGTTTAAAACCCTAATGCTGACTAAAGGAAAATTCAGTTTAGGGTTTAAAACCCTAATGCTGATCGCATGGAAGAGCTCAGTTTAGAGTTTAAAACTCTAATGCTGGCTAGAAGGAAAAGTTCAGTTTAGGGTTTAAAACCCTAATGCTGACTAAAGGAAAATTCAGTTTAGGGTTTAAAACCCTAATGCTGACTAAAGGAAAATTCAGTTTAGGGTTTAAAACCCTAATGCTGATTGCATGGAAAAGCTCAGTTTAGAGTTTAAAACTCTAATGCTGGCTGAAAGGGAAAAGTTCAGTTTAGGGTTTAAAACCCTAATGCTGACTGGCTGGGGATAAAGCTCGAGAATACTACACGATCTATTTTTGAGTTTTCTTGTTTTAGATAAAAGGGAGTTTCGTGGAAGCTTACCTTTCGAGTGAATTCCTTATTGTCAAAATGTTTCTTGTACCTTCCTCTTTGGGCGACACCTGCTTCTTGCACGGTTGTCTTGGATTATACCTGTTTCAACTTTTCAGATAAAGAACAATTGTTAGTTCGGAAATGACGGTCGGTTCGGTGACCTCGATCGTTCCCAGTTGCTTTGTTGCGTCTTCATTTCTGTTGTGAAGTCCCGCCATTGATTTGATTCATATGCCGAAACCCTTTGGACCGCTCAGGCTTGTATTTCCAGATTCTGTGATGATTTGCCTCGTAAGGCTCTCTCTTTTTTTTTGTGTCCCGTTTTGCTTGGAGGTTCTCAACGGGGGTTTTATTGGAGGTATTTTGTGGGGATTTGTACAAAAGGGAAGCTTTGTGGGGAATATTTACAAAGTGGATTCTTTGTGTGGATTTTGTACAATGGGCATGCTGGGGAATTTATTTCAAAGTGGGATTTCTAGAATTTGTTGGGGTAAGCTTGTTGGGGATGTCTACCAAAGGACCCGCTGGGATGTGCTGGGGAGATTCCATTTTTTTTTTCTTTCTTTTTTTTCTTATAATTTTATAATTTGGGGAGATTCTGTGGGAGATTGTACAAGACTCTGTTGGGATTTGTACAGGGGGAGACTCTGTGGGGATTTGTCCGAAGGTGGACTTGCTGGGGAAGATTTCAAGATTTCTCTCTTTTCCTTTTCTCCGGAACACCATCAAACGTCATGATTCATCATGCTTGGGTAATCATATCAACGAGATGAGGTGCTTTCCTTCATGAGACGGGATTCCGTGCAAACAAACCATGCCACCTACCCTTTCCGGTGTGTCCTAAACTCGGGGTTAAAATGCGAAAGGGATTCGAAAAGAAACAAAAGGGGAAAACAAATCAGAAAAGAAATACCCTTTTCGGGGAGAGAAAGACTTATCTGAGGAAGATAATGCTGGCTTTAAATGACATGACATGCCTTTTGGACTGGACGTCTGACCTTCCATGAACTTGCGTTTTCCTAGACCAGAACAGATCTGTGGTTCCAAAACTGGTGGAACTTTACCGAGACCTTCTTGGGGTGGCGTCATTCCTTTTCGGCCAACAGCGCCCTTTGCGGGTTTTCGCTGGCTGACCTCTCTCATTTCTCTTCCTGTCGTCGCTTGATAGCACTCTTTGCGAGTTTTTACTAAACAAGCTCTCTCATTTTGGTTTCTCTTCTCCCGTCGCCTCGTGGTGCCCGAAGGTTTTCACCGCCGAGACTCTCTCATTTTATTTCTCTCAACTCAGGGTGTGCTGGTTTCCTTTTGTGATGCTTATTGGTTTCCCACCATCTTTGGTAATTGATTTGAAGGCTTGTACCTGGTGAAGAGAGGTAGCTGATACTAAACTTCTCAAGTGTCTGACATGCCCCGGTTTTCCATTTCAGGGTGAATGGGATTTTGTTGTTGGTGTGACTGAACCTCAGGGAGAGGCTGCCTACGTATCCTTTCGGAATCAAGTCAAACGTAGTTCAGGCCTCAATCAATGTTTTGTTTTTTTTTTTTTTTTTTTTTTTTTTATATATAATGGCTCAAAAGGTGGTAGCGAGAATTGGGCAGTGTTTGGGGAGTAGTGGGGAATAAACACCTTCGCCCTTTTCAACGTGTCAGGACCACTTGGAGTATGATCTAGACGTAGTACCTCTTGACTGCATCTGCATTCACCGCTGTGTCAGGGTCATTTCCTTCGATATCACCTAAATACAATGCTCCTCTTGGCAATATTTTCCTTACGATGTATGGGCCTTTCCAATTTGGGGCAAACTTTCCTTTTGCTTCTTCATGATGCGGCAGAATACGCCTCAGTACCAACTGCCCTACTTCGAAATTCCGAGGTCGGACTTTCTTGTTGTAAGCACGGGCCATCCTTCGTTGGTATAACTGTCCGTGACAAACTGCAGCCATCCGCTTTTCATCAATCAACGTCAATTGCTCTAACCGAGTCTTAACCCACTCGCTGTCCTCGATTTCTGCTTCGACAATGATTCGAAGTGAAGGAATCTCTATCTCTGCCGGTATTACGGCCTCGGTTCCATAAACCAAAAGATAAGGAGTCGCTCCCACCGATGTGCGCACCGTAGTGCGATACCCCAATAACGCAAAAGGTAACTGCTCATGCCACTGTCGGGAACTTTGTATTGTTTTCCTCAAAATCTTCTTGATGTTTTTATTTGCAGCTTCTACAGCACCATTGGCTTTTGGCCGATAAGGAGTGGAATTCCTGTGTGTTATCTTGAATTGCTCGCACACATCTCCCATCAAGTGACTGTTCAAGTTTGCTGCATTATCTGTAATGATAGTCGCAGGAATGCCGAAGCGACAGATAAGATTTGAGTGTACAAAATCCACTACAGCTTTCTTGGTGACCGACTTGAGAGTGACAGCCTCTACCCACTTTGTGAAGTAATCGATGGCAACCAGTATAAACCTGTGTCCATTCGAAGCCTTTGGTTCAATTGGTCCAATGACGTCCATGCCCCAAGCGACAAATGGCCAAGGTGCGGACATGGGATGCAGTTCTGTGGGAGGTGCATGAATCAAATTACCGTGCACCTGACACTGATGACACTTCCGGACAAAGCTAAAGCAATCCTTTTCCATGGTCATCCAGTAATAACCTGCTCTAAGGATCTTCTTCGCTAAGACATACCCGTTCATGTGAGGTCCACATACACCTGCGTGTACTTCGTGCATGATCTTTCTTGCTTCCTCGATGTCGACACATCTTAAGAGATTGAGGTCCGGAGTCCTCTTATATAACAATTCACTGCTCAAAAAGAAACCACTTGCATGTCGCCTAATGGTCCTCTTTTGATCTCCAGTTGCATGCTCGGGGTATTCTTGCGTCTTCAAGAATTTCTTGATGTCATGGTACCAAGGCTGCGTATTTGATCCCGCCTCGATTACACTGCAGTAACCGTGTCTTTCCTTGATTTGGATTTCCAAAGGATCGACGTGGGCGTTGCCCGGGTAGGGTAGCATAGAAGCCAGAGTAGCAAGTGCATCTGCCAGTTCATTGTGAAACCTCGGAATATACCTGAATTCTATTGAGTTAAAGCGCTTGCTGAGGTCCTCCACATGTTGTCGGTATGGGATAAGTTTGACATCCCGAGTTTCCCATTCGCCTTGAACTTGCCGGATGATCAGGTCAGAGTCTCCCATAATCAGTAAGTCTTTGACATCCTGATCGATTGCCATATGTATGCCCATAATGCAGGCTTCATATTCAGCTGTATTATTTGTGCAGAAGAAACGAAGTCTAGCTGTGGCGGGATAATGCTGACCGGCAGGTGAGATCAAAATTGCCCCGATCCTTATACCCTTGGCATTCACGGCTCCGTCAAAGAACATCTTCCAAACATGAGCTTCCTCCGAGATCGCTTCTACGGTGTTTACCTCTTCATCTGGAAAATAGGTATCCAATGGCTGGTATTCCTCATCGACCGGGTTTTCGGCCAAATGATCTGCTAACGCCTGGGCTTTCATTGCCGTGCGAGTGATATAAACTATGTCGAACTCCGTAAGCAAGATTTGCCATTTAGCCAGTCTCCCAGTAGGCATTGGTTTCTGAAATATATATTTCAAGGGATCCAACCTGCTTATGAGGAATGTAGTGTGTGCTTGGAGATAATGCCTCAGCTTTTGAGCAACCCATGTGAGAGCGCAGCATGTCTTCTCCAACAGAGTGTATTTGGCCTCGTAGCTGGTGAATTTCTTGCTCAGGTAGTAGATCGCCTGCTCCCTTTTCCCGGTCACATCGTGTTGCCCCAGGACGCAGCCAAAGGAGTTCTCCAAGACTGTCAGATACAAGAAAAGTGGCCTCCCTGGTTCGGGAGGGACCAAGACTGGGGGATTCGAAAGGTACTCTTTGACTTTATCAAAGGCTTCTTGACACTCCGTTGTCCACTTAATCGCCGCATCCTTTCTTAACAACTTGAATATGGGCTCACACGTGCTTGTCAGCTGGGCAATAAACCGACTGATGTAGTTCAGCCTGCCCAAAAGACTCATCACGTCTTTCTTCGTTCTTGGGGGAGGTAGATCTTTGATAGATTTTATCTTAGTCGGATCTAGCTCGATACCTCTCCTGCTTACGATGAAACCCAAAAGTTTACCTGACGGAACTCCGAAAGCGCATTTGGCTGGATTTAGCTTCAAGTCATACTTCCTTAGCCTCTCGAAGAATTTCCTCAAGTCTTGGATGTGGTTATCCTGCGTCCTGGACTTGACTATAACATCGTCCACGTACACCTCTATTTCCTGATGCATCATGTCATGGAAAATGGCGGTCATGGCCCTCATGTAAGTAGCCCCAGCATTCTTTAAACCAAATGGCATGACCCGATAACAGTAGGTGCCCCAAGGCGTGGTGAAGGCAGTTTTCTCGGCATCCTCTTCATCCATCAATACCTGATGATATCCAGCGTAACAATCTACGAAAGACTGTATCTCGTGCTTGGCGCAATTGTCAACGAGGATGTGGATGTTGGGCAGCGGGAAATTATCTTTAGGACTTGCTCTGTTCAAATCTCGGTAATCTACGCATACCCGAGTTTTCCCGTCCTTTTTTGGTACTGGAACCACATTCGCCAACCATGTTGTGTATTGGACTACCCGGATCACTCCTGTTTTCAGTTGCTTGGTGATCTCCTCTTTAATTTTGTCACTGACCTCGGTTTTGAACTTTCGTTGCTTTTGTTGAACCGGAGGACAATCAGGATGAATCGGCAATTTGTGAACCACTAGATCGACACCTAGTCCCGGCATGTCATCATATGACCAAGCAAACACGTCTTTAAATTCAAGGAGAAGTTGAACTATCGCCTCTCGCGTTTTCTTGTCCGTGTGAATGCTTATCTTGGTCTCCCGGATTTCTTCCGGGGTTCCTAAATTTACCGGTTCAGTTTCATTCAGATTCGGCTTAGGTTTATTCTCGAAATATTCCAACTCTCGGTTTATCTCCCTAAAAGCCTCTTCCGCATCATATTCTGGTTCTGGATTCATTAATTCGCAATTAAATAGCTCATTGTGACCTGGGCGTGAAGTCCGCAAGCATGTCATATTTAAAGCCGCATTATTAGGACTGAAAAGGAAGATAAGGGGAAAAGTAATAAAATCAGAACGAAAGAAAGAAAGGAAAGCAATGAAGATTTTTTTTTTCATTTTCTTTGGAAAATTGGAAGACAACAACGTTTACAACTAGGAATTCGGAATAACAAATGAAAAGAAGAAAACGTTCAAGTTATGTCCCGGGGATAACTTGTGATACAGGAAAGGTGGCAGGACAAGTCTACCCGGACTTCCGTCTAGTTGGGAATGGCGTGATCTCCCAGTTTTGGAGCTTGGCGTTTGGCCCCATGTATATCATCTCAGCAGTGCTCGTGCCTTCGCCTGGTTGAACCATGTGGACCTCGTAGAGCATTTCCCTCATTGCCCCACATATTCCCTCGATTTCCTCAACTGTGAAGACCTCATCTTCTTCTTCTTCAGTGTACCCTGGCCTGACAAAAGTCGCATGTAAATCCGGCAGTGGTTGAGGCAACTTCCAGCCCTCATTTCTCCTTTTCTTTGCCCATTTTTCGTCTGCTGGAGTAGGTTTGAAACCTAGTCCAAAAGGTTTCTTGATGACTGGTAAAGTAATGGGTTCCGTCATTCCCTGAAGGGTTCGTCCAAGCCCTTTCCCTGGCCTAAATCCGTGTCGGATCATCTCTTTGGCCACCATAACCGAAGCGTTAGACAAGAAAGGCTGGGGGCAAGGTACTCCCTCTTCGTGCTGCTCTGCCAATACCACCTCGAAAGCTTGATAGACCGTATGCTCACTCCCTTCTCTTGGTTCAAGATACGGGATAGATGGGTCCCGATAAATGGCATGTTCATCTTCTCCATGGACCACGATCTCTTGGTCTTCATACTCGAACTTCACCATCTGGTGAAGAGTAGAAGGCACGGCTCCTGCCGCATGGATCCAAGGCCTGCCAAGGAGGAAATTGTAAGATGTGTCCATGTCGATCACTTGGAAAGTGACTCGAGATTCGACTGGTCCTATGACCAGCAACAGGTCTATTTCTCCCATGGTGTCTCTCTTGATACCATCGAAAGCTCTCACGCAGACGTTGTTGGGTCGAATTCTTCCGGTCTCAATTTCCATTCTTTGCAGCGTGGAGAGCGGGCAGATGTCAACACCTGATCCCCCATCCAGCATCACCCGCTTGACATAGTAGTCCTCACATTTGACTGTTAAATGCAATGCCTTGTTGTGTGCTGCTCCTTCCGGGGGTAGATCGTTCTTGCTGAAGGAGATTTGGTTGACGGCGAAGAATCTTTCGGTCATCCGCTCTAGTTGCTCCACCGAGGTTTCGACCGGTACGTATGCTTCATTCAGGGTTTTCAGCAGGATCTTTTGATGCTCGGTTGACCTCATTAATAGTGACAGCATGGACACCTGCTCAGGGTGCTTGCGCAGCTGGTCTATCACTTCATAATCTGGCATCTTCATCTGCTTGAAGAACACTTCCGCTTCTTCAACACTCACAGGCTCCTTTGGAGGGAAGCGCCTTTGTGTGGCGTTGTTCAGTTCTTGGGTATTTGAGTACCCTCCAACGAAAGTATTTTCTGGAAGTTCTTCCATGACCTCCTTACCTTTGTATGTTACCAAAGTCTTTTGATAATTCCACGGTACTGTGGACGGGTTGGTCATTGGCTTTTGTGGCACGCGTCCGATAACCACTGGCTCATTCAGCCGAGGTGGTTGAATCGTCCCCCGGACCACATAGGCCCCTTTTGGCACATACATAGGTTTTGTCTTTTTGATCCCGAAGTTCTGCGTCTTCTTGGCTTGACCTCGCGGTATGTAAAGAACTCCACCCTTTGCCGGTACCACTTTCTTCTCCACCTTCTTTTCAGGCTTGCTTTCTGCAGCCTTGGCCTCCTCCCCCTTTCTGATTTCTGGTCTGTTTCAGGCCTCCTCGCTGTGTCGACAATGGCAATTATGGCTTTCAAGGCAGGGTCGAACTCTTTGTCTTCACAAATCATGCCGATCAGCGGCCCATTATTGTGAGCGGGCAATGGATTGTTAGTTACATTTGGGATCTCTTCGTCCCTTAGCACTATCTTCCCCTGCTCTATCAAATTTTCGACCACTCTTTTCAATGACCAGCAGTCGTTTGTATCATGACCCTCGGCCCCTGAATGATAGGCGCATCTGACTCCGGCTTTGTAAGAAGGAGATGTCGGGTTTTGCCTTGTTTGAGGGATGGGTTGTAGGAAACCCAACTGAACCAACTTTGGGAACAAAGTCGAGTATGGCTCACCGATGGGCGTGAAAGTCCGCCGTCGAGGTGGCTCTTGGGAGCGGTAGTTATTTTGAGGGGGTTGTGGGTTATAGTGGTTGCGGTAAGGAGGCTGATTTCTGGGAGGTGGAGCTGGGCCTCGGCTGGCTTGTTGTGGTGAATGGTTATAAGGTTGGGCATTCATGACCATATAAGGTTGATGAGCATATGCCGCATTTGAGTGGGGGTAGTAGTGTTGTGAGGCCCTTTCCGGAAAATGGGGCCTGTGATGACGATACTCCCTTGCTTCAGAGGCTGCCATAGCCGTTTCTTCCTTCTTCTTCCCCCTTGTCGTTCCTCCAGACCCACTTTGGATGGCCTGAGAGGTTGCCCTTAGGGCTGCTTGACTCAGAATCCGACCCGTTTTCAACCCATTCTCTACCATTTCTCCTATCTTGATTGCTTCCGCGAATGGCTTACCCATGGCCGACATCATGTTTTGGAAATAGTCAGACTCTTGAGCCTGGAGAAAGGTAGTGACCATTTCCACTTCATCCATGGGAGGCTTCACTCTCGACGCCTGTTCACGCCACTTAATAGCATACTCTCTAAAACTTTCCGACGGCTTCTTCTTCAAATTCGACAGAGAGTTTCGGTCTGGCGCAATGTCGATGTTATACTGGAATTGCTTTACAAAATCTCTGGCGAGATCATCCCATATATGCCATCGGGACATTTCCTGATCCATATACCATTCCGAAGCTATCCCTACTAAGCTTTCCCCAAAATATGCCATGAGCAGTTCTTCTTTTCCGCCGGCTCCCCGCAATTGGTTGCAGTATTTCTTAAGATGTGCAATGGGGTCACCGTGCCCATCATATTTCTCGAACTTGGGGGTCTTGAAACCCGTCGGCAGGTGCACGTGAGGGAACATGCACAGGTCGGTGTAAGAGACGCTCTTTTGCCCGCTCAAACCTTGCATATTCTTCAAACTTTGTTCAAGGCTTCTCATTCTCTTAGTAATCTCATTTTGTTCTGCAATCCTGGGGTTCTGTTCCTATCCCGGTGCGAGTTCGCACTGAGGCGGTAGAGGATTATTGTTGGTAGCGAACCTGGTTGGTTCCATTGAGAACGATGGTGCTTGGAATGTAAAAGAGGATGAGTCAAAGCTTGGCTTGTATGTGGCAGGCTGTGCCGTAGCTGGGCAAGGCGATGCAGTAAAGATATTCATGCTTGCATCGGTGGCCGACATTCGGGGATGAGGCTCAGAAGGTGATCCGGCGGAGAAAACGGAGTTGGCTGGATACCCGAATGGGGTAGCAGGGTAATTTATGGGGACATTAGAAGTCCCACCTGACCTGGAGAATAATTCAGGGAATCCGGGGACGACACTTGGCGGCTCTTTCCCGTTGTTCCAATCATCCAGCATTTCCAACATGCGGAGCCGTAGGATTCTATTTTCTTCTGCAGTTGCGGATTCAGGCGTGAGGACGGCTGAGATTGAGCTCTCCTCAGAGACGGGGACTGTTTGCAATGGAATTTCCGAAGACATTTCCACACTTCCTTTTGACCTGGTGAAGTAGGTGTGAGTACTGTTTCTGGTCCTAACAATAGGTAGTTGAACACCTCTCTTTGACCTCGTGAAGTATGAGTGCGAGGCCAGACTTTCACCAAACCAACCGTCTTTTCAAAAACCCTGGAAACATGCTCAATGACAAGCGCACGGTTAATTTGTAGCAAATAACAGATAGTTAATCTCACGTTGGGCATGATGCACCTATACAGTTAAGTGGATTACTATATGTCTGCTACGAGAGCATGCGTCATTCCGGTATTTTCCTCTTATTTCCCCCTTTTCTTCTTTTTTTTTTTTTTATTTTCATTTATTTTTCTTTTATATATTTTTTTTGTAGCAAAATAAAATGCGATCGGATCCGATGAGGATTGCCTACGTATCACGATACTCACGTGAATCAGATCATTACGTAGTTCGAAAACACGAATGAGCGTGAAAGAAGCAAACTCTTTATTATTGAAGCAGTCTATTACAAACTACATTTGCAAAAGAAAAAGCAAACTTTGGAAATAAACCTAGACTCAAAAATAGACTAAAAATCACCCTGATGGAAAAAAAAAAGGCAGAAGATGCTATAGATACAGATTTGACCTATGAATGCATTATGGTTTTAAAAATTGGTTTCCGCGGGGCGTCGTTCGGCCTCGCCGCGGTCCTAGGCGTGAGATCCCACTCAAGTTGCTCTAGCTCGTGCATAGTCTGCTTGACATAACCCATTACTGCCGAGAGGACGGTAGCGCTGGACATGTTCTCACATCGTAGGCATCGTCTGGTGATGGCATGGGCAATGGCCTTGATCCTATCTCTGGTTTGCTTCTTCTCTACGAGCAGGCGTCTTGTCTGATCGCTGCATATCTTGAAAACTTGAGCATCTTGTACATGCTGATGCTTCAGTCGTCGTACTTCCAACTTCATCTGGGCTAATGAGTCATACCAGTATCTGCTCTCAATTTGGAAATCCTTGGCCTGATTAGCTGTTTTGATCTCAAGTGCAGCCATCTCTCTCTTTATCTTAGCAACAGTCTTCTCATGGTCGCTTTCCAATCGATTCAAGTACCTGCGATGCTTGTCTGTTCTTGTGCCCCACTGTGCTTTGAGCTCTGCTATGATGTTTTCAGATTTCTCCAAACCATCTTGCCATTCCCTGATTTCACCTTTTAGCCCTTTTATCAACTGCTCGTCCGATCGACGCCTTGGTTGTCCATCTGCATCCAACCTTATCTGTTTGATCTGGGCTCTGAGCATTTCATTTTCTTGAATCAACCTGTTCCGTTCTCCCAGATCGGTAGCAACTTGCACGTTGTGTTCATATTTCAATTTTTCCACTTGTTGCTTTAACCTGCTGATTTCGGTGCAATAGCCTCTTTCTTTTGCTAACCAATCCCACTGCTTTTGTGATGATTCGGTAAAATTCCGGATGTGGGGTCTCTTAGCTGGCCTTTCGTGCTCGAGTTCCCTTCTGTACCATGCAAGGTAACCTGGCGCCGTTTCTCCTTTGGCTTGATCCCGCACGCAAGTATCTGATTTCAAATATTGACCCTCATTCCAGATTTGGCGAATCTTTGCTTCTGGGAACTGTCCGTTAGGACTTATCTCGATTGCTTGAGTGCTTAGATCTTCCTCATGAGGTACTGTCTGGCATTTTCCGAACTGTCTTAAAACTCGGCCGGGTGCGTAAGGTTGAATGCTCTTAAGCCCCATCAGCAAGAAATGAGTTTTAGTCGCTGACATATATAAGACCTCATCAACGGGCAACCATCCCAACTTCCATTGTATTTGGCTGGTAGTAAGAGCTTGAAAGAACGAGGTCCAAGCCAGGACTCCTTCGGGCAAACTGATCTCTTTGGCTCTTGCGTAAGATTCTTCTATGCGGGTCTTACCCGGGGAACCATGGCTCAAAATCTCGGAATGATGGCAAAGGTGCTCGGTCATCCATATCTGCAAAAGCAAGTTACAACCTTCGAAGAAATTTCCCCCAGCTTTACAAGCTGTGAGAGCTCGAAAGATGTCGGATACCACCATAGGCGCGAGAGTACTGTTGCTTTGCGTGAGTAAAGTGCCGACGACCCCAGATATCTTCAAATCAACGTTTCCATCTTTCCTGGGAAATACCAGAAGACCCAGAAACGTTATCATGAACGCCACCCGTCTGTGCTCGTCCCACTTCTGACGAACTCCTTTGCTGCACAGTTTGTTGATTGGATTATTGAATCCCCCCTCGTGACCGTATCTATCATATATGAAGTCTGGAGTACAGAATCCGGCTGCTAGATCCGGGTTGTGGACTGTTCTAGGTATTTTCAATGAATCCAGGAACCGATGTACCGTGACGACTCTTGGGGCGACCAAGTATTTTTCCCTCAACAGAAGTTCAGTATTCCCGATGTATCCGGCCATTTCTTCCAAAGTTGGGGTGAGCTCAAAATCAGGGAAATGGAAAACATTGTGCGCCGGGTCCCAATAGGTAACCAAAGCTCTTATGATATCTCCCCGAGGCTGGATTTCCAACAGACCCACAAGACCTTTCAGATTTTTCTTAACCTCATTTTGCCCTTCAACACCTAGATCATTCCACCATAGCCGTAACTTGATAGGGATTTTGGTCATTATTGAAAAATGTTCATTTTGCATCGTGCTCATCCTGCACATTTATTAAGGTGATTTTAACAAAAATGACTGACTCAAAATATTTTACAGAGGGGACCAAGCTTTGAACACGGCCTTTAAGCACTTCGGGGACGAAGATTTTAAGGCTGTGTGGGTCTAAAAATGCTAAGCAAAACCCAAAAGTGGCTATTTATGCAAAGTCAGCCTTCCGGCGTCCCCTTTCGGGACCATTCGGCTATTCATGTCAAAACAGCATCACCTGACTTATTTATGACTCTTTAAAAATTTGAAACATATATTTTTTTGATTTCGGCTATTTTAGCAAAATGGGGGTTGAACCCGACGAGGGTTGCCTACGTATCTCACATCCGGTGAGAATCAAACCGGCGTAGTTCGGGGATATCGTAAAATAGGGAAAAAATCGAATAAACCTAGAAATCAAGAATGCGTATTTTTTACATTTTTGAAAAGAGATAAAGATTATATTGTATTTCTTTTTAGGAAAAATTTGGACTTTTAGTCTGAATTCATAAAAGGGGCACTACGAAAGAAACAACACATTTTTTGAATTATGAATTTGATTTTTTTTTTTTTTTTTTTTTTTTTTTTACTTTAAAAATAAATACCCCTTTTTTTTGATTTTGAAAGTGATAAAAGAAGATTTTTATAAATTTTTTTTTTAATGACTCTCAATGAACAAGACAGTTTTTTTTTTCTTTTTTTTTTTAAGAAAATTTCGGCAAGGTTTTGACACTACTTGGACATTGGTTTTATTTTTCCAAAATTAAGTAATTATCTCCCCTACGCTGTTACTTTCCCTTTTTTTTTTTATATGAACCGGTCGACATGCGGAATGAAAGCAAATAAATGCATAACACAGATAGGAATGCAGCATGATGGTCTTTCCATTTCAGGTTGCCTGTCCTAGACGGACCCAACCCCTGTGTTGAGTCCCCTAAGTCAAATGCAATGTGATGCAAATAAGCGTTCCTATTAGGGATCCGGCATGAAGTTTCGTTATACTAGGTTTAAACCTTGGTATTTGTTCTAGACTGTGTACCCGAGCGGACAACTCGAGTCGAGGAGGGGGCTACGTACCGGGGACCCGCGAGATCGTCCGGCTTTGTAACTTGTCCGTCCTCTTTCTTATTTTAGGTATTGACATTAACAGAATAGGGAGTCTCGACCAGCGAGCTTCTCCCCGGAGGTAAGAAGAGAAGGGTTTCGGCACAGTTTATATACAGTTCAGATAATATCAAAGCGGTAAAAGACAGCATTTGGCACATTATGCAAAAACATGTAATAAAGATCAGATAATAAAGCCAAATATAATAATTATTCTAAGCTCGAATTCTTGAACCCTGAACCAGTGGTTCTGGGTCCGTCTTCCCCAGCGGAGTCGCCAGAGCTGTCACACCTCCTTTTTGCGCGCCCCGCCCCGAAGGGTTAAAATGCGCGGGTGGAGTTTGTCCAATTTAAGTGACAATATTCGAAATGGGATTATTTATTTAATTCAGAGTCGCCACTTGGGAAAGGTTTGGCTTTTGGTGTCCCAAGTCACCGGTTTATCTTGAATCCCAAATCGAGGAAATTTTCGACTTTTCCAAATGAAGTCTGCGAACCAGAAATTCTAAGTAAGGAATTCTGTTGACCCGAGGGAAGGTGTTAGGCACCCTCGAATCCCGTGGTTCTAGCACGGTCGCTTAAATTGTTATAATGGCTGAATATCTGATTTAAATACATTTTATGACTTACGTGTTTTTAATAAGTTTAAACCGCTTTTATTATTATCATTTATTTTTTATAGAATTGCAACGTCGTGAAAATGCATCTCGAACCACGTCACAATCAATGCGCCCGTGATCGTCGACACATTTGGACCTCGTTGAGATTTGGATTTGGGTCACATCAATGTGCACCCGAATTTAAGAATATAATTTACTTAAAGTCGCGCCTAAAGAATCTAACGCGTTATTCTCTTTAGGGAGGGCAGTGGAATTCACTAAACAGTCCGTCCCAAATTCTAAGTATTTATCATGATCAATTATTGAGGGCCCCACAATTTGCTTTTTATTTAGCGAGGCTCGTCTCATTATTTTAGAAGGGAACCCTACAGTGGCTACATTTCTATTACGTTTGTTTCTAAAACTAAAAGAAAAAGAACATGCTAATTTAACTATATGCCTTTGCCTAATCCGGATTCTTATCAATTTCTGATTAATTATTTACAAAGTAGAGAAAACACTACACTTCAATGGAAAATTGCTTTAGTTTGACAGAAGAAATCCGCTTAGTCTAATGAAACACGACACTTAATCCGAACAAACATTTTTAGGCCAAAGTTAGATTAACTTGTTTAAACAGGGTTGATAGAATTCCTTAGTGAAGAATACCCCCGATAACATTCAAAACTAATCCTATAAAGGCCTAAAGAAATCGAAAACCGGGCAGTTCAAAACCACATTATGTTTGGCTAGGTTTAATAGCCTTTTGCCCTTACTTATTCAATACATGCTGAAAAAGTGAATTTAATTTTAACAATCACATTAAATAATTTCTCATTTCAAGAGTTCTGTTTACATCCTGTATGCCACTAAACGAATCGAACACCACAGTTCAAATCAGCATAGTACAAGCTTAACAATGTATTCCCTATCAGCTATAAACTACAATTTACATAAACTTGACAACATTTATGAAAAGGCAGTCAGTAAACGAGTGATTATAACTCTTTCAAATCTTTCTATTCATGCTTTTTCAATGTTACATTCAGCTACACCAATGTGAGACTTGAGATGTGTACCTGGAAACAACTGAAAATGCCAAAGAGAAGAGGAAGAAGATAGGGAAATCAGCAACAGCAGGAAACAAAATAGCAGCAGCAGCAGGGCAGGATAGCAGCAGACAAAACAATACAGCAAGAACAGGCTCGAGTGCAGAAATGCAACTATGGCCAATAGAAAGTAGTAGCCAAATGACAGCAACACCCAGTGGAGTAGAATCAGGACTCCAGACAGACCAAACCAGTAGTAAACCAATGAAAACACTCGAAGTAAACACAACTGGAACTTCAAAGAATCAGAATTGTTTTTGAACAAATTGAACAGCTGAAACCCAAACAATAATAGGAGGAAACAGTTTCTGATTGTTGACTGTACCCCTTCTATCCCTTAACCTCTCTCTATCTGTGTTTGTGTTTTTCTTTTTCAGCTCTTTCTTTCAGAAATTCCTCACAGTCTGTCTATTTTCTTTTTTCTCTCCTTCCAATTCTCTCTGTGTGTGCCCCTATCAGATGTCCTCCTTCTCTTAATGTGCCTCCCTTTTATAAGCCTCAACATCAAACCTTTTACAGCCTGTTAAATTAATCAGATACCCCTCCCATGTGCCCATCTCTTTTCAGTTTCCACTCAGCTATTTAAGTATTAATCCCATGACATTCCCTGGCAGATTTTACTTTTAAAAGGTTTAAACACTTCTTTAAACTAAAGCCAAGTATGGGCAGTAGAATATATCTGACAGCATATACTGTCAGATTGTTTAATACTTAAAAGCTTCTTAATGCAAAAAAACAGGCTGTGCACAAAGCACATGAGGTGCACCAATGCACATGCTGTGCACGAGTGCACATGCCTTCCAATTCAGAATTTAAACATAAACAATCCTTTTCACATTGACTGATCCAAATCAAACAGCTATAAGTAAACAAAACTGGTTCTGAATTGATTTCAACAAATGTTCAACAGAAGCAAATCGATTTACTATGCTCAGACAGTTGAAATTAATTGACGACACATGTCGACTCGACTATATTAGCATTATCGTACACAATCGTAGCCGAAAATCAAACATTCAGAAGTATAGGATACATGACTCGACTTATACTGATTAAAATAGAATGGTGCATCCGAGGAATCAGTTAGTTAGTACAAATTGGAATACAATCAATACGCATGCCGTATCAGAATAGGAGGAGAAGGATTCAGACAAACACAGATGTTCAAACAGAGTGGACGAACAAAAGTTGATAAAAATTCAAAACACAAATTGACACAAAACATGAACAGACATCTAATCCCTCACATGGACCAAACAAATAAGGGAAGAAGGCAGACTCACCTCAAATCTTGAAAAATCGGAAACCTTGAACCGGACTTGGACAGACTTTCTTAAGGCTGAACGGACTTTAATCGAAGTGTTTCTCAGATGAGAAACACTTCGATTAAGGTCCCTTGGACCTTAATTTCTTTGGCTCGAACGGGTATGAACTAGTGACGAGGAACTACAAAGTTCCAAAACTCAGATCCGGGATTCATGTTTCCCTGGTTAGATTCGGACCAAACCAAGTATGGTTCGGTCACGAGGGGGGTCTGGGGAGTATCTGGTACAAAACTGGGGATGGTTGGGTCAGATCGAGTTTTGACTCGAATCTTCGAATGAAGATTCGAGGACCTGGGGGGTGATTCGAAACATGGGGTTGGTAGATTTGGGTTCAGGATGGCCTGGGGGTCCTATGGTGTTCAAGGGAAGGTCACCGGCATCCATGCCGCCGGCTTTCATGGCGGAAGTATGCAGAGGCGGCTAGGGTTTTAGGGCTGTTCGTTTGGGGAGACGAAGCAGCTGGGGTATTGGATAGGGGGGTAGGGTAGTGTTATGTACTTATATAGTTAGTGGGCAAATGGATCCTGGCCGTTGGATGAGACGAGATGAAGGGCCAGGATCCTTCGGCTAACAGGGAACGACGTCGTTCCAAGGGTGAAGGGTTAGGGTCGGTCCGGGTGAGACGGGTCGGGTTTATTGGTGGGTTATGGGGATTGATCTTGGACCGTTGGATCGGCTTGGTTTAAACGGTTGTGATGGGTTGGCATCGAAACGACGTAGCTTTGGTGTTAAACTACGTCGTTTCATGGCCTGGGGGTGGGCTGTTTGGACTGGTGGCTTGGGCTGTCCGCTTGGGCTGAGTTCGTTGGGCCAATTTTAACAAATTGGCCCAAGTCCGGAAGGGCCTTTTCTTTTTTTTTTTTTATTTCTTTTCTTATTTATTTTAAAACAAAACTAAGCCAAAAATCAAATTAAAATTAAATACACACTCAAATACAATTATTTGCACACATACTAAAATATTTCAAAACAGGTAAGGTCAAACCAAATAAAATCACGGACGAAAATGCCTAATCACGATTTTCTATTTAACGACCGGATTACGGTTTGAATTATGCAGGACACATATTTTTTTTTTTGAATTTTATTTTAATAAAGTAAATAAATAAAAATGGGCCAAAGTCATAAATAAATCAACAAAGTGTCGCACAAAAATCCGAAATTGTACAGCAGGGCCAATTATATTTGTTTTTTTTTTTTTATTTCTTTTTGGAGTGATTGTCGTGTGAAACAAAAATCACGTGCTCACAGCGAGGAATGAAGTTCTTTACGTTCCACGAGGTCGAGCAGAGAAGCCGCAGAGATTCGAAGTCAAAAGGGCAAAACCAATGTACGTACCGAAAGGGGCCTATATGGTCTGGGGGACGATTCAACCACCTCGGCTGAATGAGCCAGTGGTTATCGGACGCGTACCACAGAAGCCAATGACAGACCCGTCCGCAGTACCGTGGAACTATCAAAGAACATTGGTTACGTGCAAAGGCAGAGAAGTCATGGGGGAACTTCCGGAGAATACTTTCATTGGAAGATATTCAAACACTCAAGAGTTAAACAACGCCACACGAAAATGCTTCCCACCCAAGAAGCCTGTAAGCGTTGAAGAAGCGGAAGTTTTCTTCCAAAAGATGAAAATGCCCGACTACGATGTGGTGGATCAGTTACGCAAGTGCCCCGAGCAAGTGTCTATGTTATCTTTGCTGATGAGGTCGGCCAAATACCAGAAGATCTTGCTCAAGACCCTGAATGAAGCGTACATACCGGCTGAGACTTCAGTTGAACAACTAGAAAAGATGACGGAAAGGTTCTTCGCAGTTAATCAGGTTTCTTTCAGCAAGAATGACTTACCTCCAGAGGGAGCGGCTCACAACAAAGCTTTACATATGACAGTTAAGTGCAAAGACTACTACGTCAAACGGGTAATGTTGGATGGAGGTTCAGGTGTTGACATTTGTCCGCTATCCACACTGCAAAGAATGGAAATTGGGACTGGAAGAATTCTCCCCAATAATATCTGCGTAATGGCTTTTGATGGCGTCAAGAGGGACACCCTCGGGGAAATAGACTTGGTGTTGACTATAGGACCGGTGGAGTTCGAAATAACTTTCCAGGTACTTGATATGAATACGTCTTACAATTTTCTCCTCAGCAGACCTTGGATTCATGCGGCAGGGTTTGTACCTTCCACTCTTCACCAAATGGTGAAGTTTGAATACGAAGATCAGGAAATTGTGGTCCACGGAGAAGACAAACAGTCTATTTATCGGGACCCATCCATCCCATATCTTGAAGCAAGGGAAGGGAGTGAGCACACGGTTTATCAGGCTTTCGAAGTTGTGTTAGCGGAGCAGTATGAAGAAGGAAGACCTTGCCCCCAACCTTTCCTGTCCAACGCCTCAATCATGGTGGCTAAAGAAATGATCCGACATGGATTCAGGCCAGGGAAGGGGCTCGGACGAACGCTGCAAGGAATAACGGAACCCATCACCTTGCCTTCCACTAAGAAACTTTTTGGGATAGGTTTTCAACCCACTCCAAAAGATGAAGAGTGGGCAAGGAAGAGGAAAAATGAGAGTTGGAAGCTGCCTCGACCATTGCCAAATTTATACGAGACTTTCGTCGGACCGAAATACATCGAAGAAGAAGACGACGAGGTTTTCACGGTCGAAGAAATCGAGGAAATATGTGGGGCAATGAGAGGAATGCTCTACGAAGCTCACATGCTTCAACCGGGAGAAGGCAGAAGCACCGCTGAAATATTATATGTGGGGCCAAATGCCAAGCTTCGGAATTGGGAGGCCACGCCGTTCCCAACTAGGCAGGAGTCCGGGTAGACCTGTCCTGCCACCTTTCTTGCATCACGAGTTATCCTAGGATGTAACTCGGATGTTTTTCCTTTAGTTTCTTGTTTTGAATTCCTGAATTATAAACCTTGTTATCTTCCAAATTCCAAGGAATAAAAATTAGTATTTCCTCATTTTTTCCTTTATTCTGATTTTTGCTATTTTTCCTTTATTTTTTCCTTTCAGTTATAATAATGCGGCTTTAAATAATATGACATGCTTGCGGACTTCACACCCAGATCACAACGAGCTGTTTAATTGTGAAATAATGAACCAAGAACCGGAATATGACGAAGAAGAGGCTTTTAGGGAAATAAATCGAGAATTGGAACACTTTGAGAATAAACCTAAGCCGAATCTGAATGACACTGAACCGGTTAATTTGGGAACTCCTAAAGAAATCTGAGAGACAAAAATAAGAATTCACACGGACAAGAAAATGCGAGACGCGATAATTCAACTCCTTTTTGAATTCAAAGATGTGTTTGCTTGGTCATACGATGACATGCCAGGATTAGGTGTTGATCTAGTGGTGCATAAATTGCCAATTCACCCTGATTGTCCTCCAGTTCAACAAAAGCAGAGAAAGTTCAAACTGATGTCAGTGATAAAATTAAAGAAGAAATCACCAAGCAGTTGAAAACATGAGTAATTCGGGTAGTCCAGTACACCACGTGGTTGGCGAATGTAGTTCCAGTGCCGAAAAAAGATGGGAAGACTCGGGTATGTGTGGATTATCGAGATTTGAACAGGGCGAGTCCCAAAGACAATTTTCCATTGCCCAACATCCACATCCTTGTTGATAATTGTGCCAAACATGAGATACAATCCTTCGTAGATTGTTACGCTGGATATCATCAGGTGTTGATGGATGAAGAAGACGTCGAGAAAACTGTCTTCACTACACCTTGGGGTACTTACTGTTATCGGGTTATGCCATTCGGTCTAAAGAATGTTGGGGCAACTTACATGATAGCCATGACAGCCATTTTTCATGACATGATGCATCAAGAGATAGAGGTGTAGTGGACGACGTGATAGTCAAGTCCAAGACTCAGGACGATCATATCCAAGACTTGAGGAAATTCTTCGAAAGACTGAGAAAGTATGACTTGAAGCTGAACCCGGCTAAATGCGCCTTCGGAGTCCCATCAGGCAAGCTTTTGGGTTTCATAGTAAGCAGGAAAGGTATCGAGTTAGATTCAACAAAGATAAAATCAATCCGAGATCTACCTCACCCAAGAACGAAGAAAGACGTGATGAGTCTATTGGGCAGGTTAAACTATATCAGTCGATTCATTGCTCAGCTGACTAGCACATGTGAGCCCATATTCAAGCTATTGAGGAAGGATGCAGTGATCAAATGGACGGCTGAGTGTCAAGAAGCTTTTGACAAGATCAAAGAATATCTTTCAAATCCCCCAGTTTTGGTCCCGCCAGAGCCAGAGAGACCCCTGTTATTGTATTTAAAAGTCTTGGAAAATTCTTTCGGTTGCGTCCTCGGGCAACATGACATAACCGGAAAGAAGGATCAGGCGATCTATTACTTGAGCAAGAAATTCACCAGCTACGAGGCCAAGTACACTTTGCTGGAAAGAACGTGTTGTGCTTTGACGTGGGTTGCTCAAAAATTGAGACATTATCTCCAAGCTCACACTACTTACCTCATAAGCAGGTTGGATCCTTTGAAGTACATATTTCAGAAACCAATGCCTACTGGAAGACTGGCCAAGTGGAAAATCTTGCTTACTGAATTTGACATAGTCTATGTCACTCGCACGGCAATGAAAGCCCAGACGTTAGCGGATCATTTGGCTGAAAACCCGGTTGATGAGGAATACCAACCATTGAGTACTTATTTTCCAGATGAAGAAATAAACACCATAAAACTAGTCTCGGAAAACGCTCATGTTTGGAGGATGTTCTTCGATGGGGCCGTAAACGCCAAAGGTGTAGGAATTGGGGCAATCTTGATCTCACCCTCTGGTCAGCACTATCCTGCTACAGCTAGGCTGCGCTTCTTTTGCACGAACAATACAGCTGAATATGAAGCCTGCATCATGGGCATGCATATGGCGATCGATCAGGATGTTGAAGATTTATTGATTATGGGGGACTCTGACCTGATTATCCGGCAAGCCCAATGTGAATGGGAAACTCGGGATGTCAAGCTTATCCCTTACCGACAGCACGTGGAGGATCTAGGCAAGCGATTCAAATCGATAGAGTTCAGGTATATCCCGCGTTGTCACAATGAACTAGCGTATGCACTTGCTACCTTAGCTTCAATGTTACCCTACCCAGGCAACGCCCACGTCGATCCCTTGGAAATCCAAATCAGGGAAAGACATGGTGACTGTAATGTAGTCGAGGCAGGATCAAGTACCCAGCCATGGTACCATGATATCAAGAAGTTCTTGAAGACATAAGAATACCCCGAACATGCTACTGGAGATCAAAAGAGAACTATTAGGCGGCATGCAGGTGGTTTCTTTTTGAGCGGCGAGGTATTGTATAAAAGGACCCCGGACCTCAATTTGTTAAGATGTGTTGACGCCGAGGAGATAGGAAAAATCATGCATGAAGTACACGCAGGAGTATGCGGGCCCCACATGAATGGGTATGTTTTGGCAAAGAAAATCCTTCGAGCGGGTTATTACTGGATGACCATGGAAAATGACTGTTTTAGCTTCGTTCAGAAGTGTCATCAGTGTCAGGTGCACGGTGATTTGATTCATGCACCTCCCACAGAACTGCATCCCATGTCTGCACCTTGGCCATTTGTTGCTTGGGGCATGGACGTCATTGGTCCGATCGAGCCGAAGGCCTCAAATGGACACAGATTCATATTGGTTGTTATCGACTACTTCACAAAATGGGTAGAAGCTGTCACTCTCAAATCGGTCACTAAGAAGGCTGTGGTAGATTTTGTACATTCAAATCTCATTTGTCGTTTCGGTATTCCTGCAACTATCATCACAGATAATGCAGCAAACCTGAATAGTCACTTGATGGGGGATGTATGCGAATAGTTCAAAATAACGCATAGAAACTCCACTCCTTATCGGCCCAAGGCCAATGGCGCTGTTGAAGCAGCAAACAAGAATATCAAGAAGATTTTGAGGAAGACGATCCAGAGTTCCCGACAATGGCATGAACAGTTACCCTTTGCATTGTTGGGATATCGCACTACAGTACGCACATCAGCAGGGGAAACCCCTTACTTGTTGGTTTATGGGACCGAGGCTGTGATACCATCAGAGGTGGAAATTCCTTCGCTCCGAACCATTGTCGAAGCAGAAATTGAAGATAGCGAGTGGGTTAAGACTCGATTGGAGCAGTTGACTTTGATTGACGAGAAACGAATGGCCACGGTTTGTCACGGATAGTTGTACCAACATAGAATGGCCCGTGCTTACAACAAGAAAGTACGACCCAGGAATTTTGAAGTAGGGCAGCTGGTATTAAGGCGCATTCTGCCACATCACCAGGAAGCGAAAGGAAAATTTGCTCCTAATTGGAAAGGCCCATACATCATCAGGAAGATATTGCCGAGAGGAGCATTGTATCTGGGTGATATTGAAGGAAATGATCCTGAAACAGCAGTGAATGCGGACGCCGTCAAAAGATATTATGTCTGAGTTTTACTTCAGTGGTCTTGGAACGTTTGAGATGATGAAGGACTCTCTCTACAAGCCCTTTTGAGCCGGTTACATTTCTTTGGCTACCACAAAAAAAAACATTGATTGAGCCTGAACTACGTCTGACTTGATTCCGAAAGGATATGTAGGCAGCCTCTCTCTAGGGTTCAGTCACACCAAAAATAAAATCCAATTTACCCTAAAGTTGAAACCGGGGCACACCAAATGGTTTAGAAGTTGTAGTTTCATCTACAATTCCTTTACCAAGCACAAGTCCTTCAGATCAATTGTCAAAGGCAGGGGAAGCCGAGAGACATCATGATTGGAGGCCGGCACATTCAAATTGAAAGAAATAAAACAAGAGAGTCTTATCGGTGAAAACCTTCGGGCACCGCGAGGCGATGGGAGCAGAGAAATCGAAAATGAGAGAGCTTGTTTAGTAAAAACTCGCAAAGAGTGCTATCAAGCGACAACAAGAAGAGAAATGAGAGAGGTCGACTGGCGAAAACCCGCAAAGGACGCTGTCGGCCAAAAAGATGATTCCACCTCAGAAAGTCTTGGCAAGGTTCCACTGGTTTGGAAACATAGATCTGTTTTGGTTCATGAGGAAATGCAAGTTCGTGAAGGTCGGGCATCCAGTCCAAAAAGCATGTCATGTCAATTTAAAGTCAGCATGTTTCCTCAGATAAGTCTTTCTTGTCCCGAAAGGGACACTTCTCTTTTTAAATTTGTTTTCTCCGCTCTTTGTTTTACCCTTCTTTGAATCCCTTTCATTTTAACCTCAAATTCCAAATATACTGGAAAGAATAGGTGGCAGGACCAGTTTCACGGAGCTCCGTTTAGTAAGAAGTAAATACACCACTTCAGTGGTACGTCTGTCCAGTCCCGATTGATCATGATGTTGGTTGCCTTCGAAGTAAAGCCACACAAAAAAAAACCGACAAATCCCCACAGGGTCTCCCTTTGTACAAATCCCAACAGGGTCTCCCTTTGTGAAAATCCCCACAGAGTCTCCCCTTGTAAAATCCCCCAAAGAGTCTGCCCCAGCTAATCCCCAACGAGTCTGCCTTGTACAAATCCCCATAGAGTCTCCCCAATAAAAATCCCCACTGAGTCTGCCTCGGTAAAAATCCCCAAGCAGAATGGGATGAAAGAACCAAAGCGTTACACGGGCAAATCATCACAAATCCGGGAATGCGAGTCTGAGCAGTTTAAAAGGGTTTCGCCTGTGAGCCCAATCAATGGCAGAGTTTCTCAACAGGAATAAGGACGGGACAAAGTAATTGGAACAATCAAGGCCATCGAACCAACCACCATTTTCAAGCTGACAATTGTTCTTTGTTTGGAAAATTGAAACAGATGTGATCCAAAGCAACCGTGCAAGAAGCAGGGGTCGCCCAAAAAAAAGAAATACGTGAATGCAAGAAACAGCTTTGCAATAAGGAATCAACCCAAAAGGGAAGTTTCCCCAAAATTCTCTCCTGCATTTTACTAAACAAAAAAAAATAAAAGAAAACAAAAAAAAAGAAGTAAGAAGAAAACTCAAAAAAAGAGGGTTAGTTAGAATCCCCAATTTTCTGTAAGCCAACATTTGGGCTCCAATCCCTGAGTTGAGCAGTCTTTCCTTTAGCCAACATTAGGGCTTCAATCCCTGAGTTGAGCATTTTTCCATTTAGCCAACATTAGGGCTCCAATCTCTGAGTTGAGTGTTTTTTCCTTTTAGTCAGCATTAGGGCTCCAATCCCTGAGTTGAGAATTTTTCCATTTAGCCAGTATTAGGGCTCCAATCCCTAAGTTGAGCAATTTTCTTTTAGCCGACATTAGGGCTTCAATCCCTGAGTTGAGCGTTTTTCCTTTAGCCAGCATTAGGGCTCCAATCCCTGAGTTGAGCATTTTTCTTTTAGCCGACATTAGGGCTCCAATCCCTGAGTTAAGCATTTTTCTTTTAGCCGACATTAGGGCTCCAATCACTGAGTTGAGCAATTTCCATTTAGCCAGCATTAGGGATCCAATCCCTAAGTTGAGCGCTTTTTCCTGTTAGCCGACATTAGGGCTCCAATCCCTGAGTTGAGCGTTTTTCCTTTAAGCCAGCATTAGGGCTCCAATCCCGGAGTTGAGCAACTTTCTTTTAGCCGACATTAGGGCTCCAATCCCTGAGTTAAGCGTTTTTCCTTTAGCTAGCATTAGGGCTCCAATCCCTAAGTTGAGCGAATTTCCCTTAAGCCAGCATTAGGGCTCCAATCCCTGAGTTGAGCAATTTTCTGTAAGCCGGCATTAGGGCTCCAATCCCTGAGTTGAGCATTTTTCTTTTAGCCGACATTAGGGCTCCAATCCCTGAGTTAAGCGTTTTTCCTGTTAGCTGACATTAGGGCTCCAATCCTTGAGTTGAGCATTTTTCCTTTAGCCAGCATTAGTGCTCCAATCCCTAAGTTGAGCATTTTTCTTTTAGCCGACATTAGGGCTCCAATTCCTGAGTTGAGCGTTTTTCCTATTAGCCGACATTAGGGCTCCAATCCCTGAGTTGAGCGTTTTTCCTTTAAGCCAGCATTAGGACTCCAATCCATGAGTTGAGCAACTTTCTTTTGGCCGACATTAGGGCTTCAATCCCTGAGTTGAGCATTTTTCCTTTAGCCAGCATTAGGGCTCCAATCCCTGAGTTGAGTGAATTTCCCTTAAGCCAGCATTAGGGCTCCAATCCCTGAGTTGAGCGACTTTCCTTTAGCCAACATTAGGGCTCCAACCCCTAAGTTGAGCATTTTTTTTCTTTAAGCTAGCATTAGAGCTCCAATCCCTGAGTTGAGAAACTTTCCTTTAGCCAACATTAGGGCTCCAACCCCTGAGTTGAGCATTTTTCTTTTAGCCGACATTAGGGCTCCAATCCCTGAGTTGAGCGTTTTCCTTTAGCCGACATTAGGGCTCCAACCCCTGAGTTGAGCGACTTTCTTTTAGCCAGCATTAGGGCTCCAATCCCTGAGTTGAGCGATTTTTTCCAGTTAGCCGACATTAGGGCTCCAATCCCTAAGTTGAGCATTTTTCCTTTAGCTGACATTAGGGCTCCAATCCCTGAGTTGAGCGTTTTTCCTTTAGCCAGCATTAGGGCTCCAACCCCTGAGTTGAGTGACTTTCTTTTAGCCAACATCAGGGCTCCAATCCCTGAGTTGAGCGATTTTCCTTTAGCCAGCATTAGGGCTCCAACCCCTGAGTTGAGCGACTTTCTTTTAGCCAACATCAGGGCTCCAATCCCTGAGTTGAGCGATTTTCCTTTAGCCAGCATTAGGGCGCCAATCCCTGAGTTGAGCAATCTTCCTTGAGCCGACATTAGGGCTCCAATCCCTGAGTTGTACATTTTTACTCTTTGCGACATTAGGGCTCCAATCCCTGAGTTGTGCTTTGTAGAATAGAGTTTTTCCAATCCCCTCATCAGTGCTGTAAGTTTTCATGACAATTAACTCACGAAATTTTCCTAGTGAAACTGGGGAAGAAAATTTCATTCGTTTGTTTTGTTGTCTCAGCAGGTCTGACCTCGAGGTGCATGGATTGAGACGACCTACGGGATGAGTCTCAATCCAGAATAAAGGAAATAAGAAAAAAAAACAAAAAAAGAAGACGTTCCCACATATTGGAACAAACAAAGGGCAGGTCGCTCAAAAATTGGATCAAATTCCCAAGCTTCGCCAATCCCGTTTCACTCAATACTGCAGAAATAAACAAGCACCTACAACTTGCGAGCATCAAGATTCAGATCGAAGTCTACAAGTAGAATCAGCTAAGACCCAAGATCAAGTTGCAAAGAGTTATAGATAGGAATCTTGTAACTAGCGGTTGACAGGCATAAGTAGTTAGTTCAGTTTCAATTACCTCTGGTTGTAATAAGGAGGTCGGTGAAGCAGTAGCGGCAACAGCGACAGTAGTAACAGCAAGCATTGCAATCCCATGGTAGTCCCAGCTACCAAAGTTTCTCGAACTACATTGACCTGATTCCTGTTTAGCCCAGGATATGTAGGAAATCTTTGAAGCAAAGATTCGGTCAAATCTTTCAAAAATGTGCTTCACACGGAGTAGTCCAACGGGCAAAAATCGCTCATATCTGCTCACTTTATCTTTGTACGAAAACCTCGCATGTTTTCGAACAAAGAGGGGCAGCTGTGAGCACGTGATTTTTGTTTACACGACAATTACTCCAAAAGAAATTGAAAAATAAAACAAATGGTTTTGTTGTACAATTTTTGGAGTTTACGTGGCACTTTTGGCAGTTATTTGTAGTTTTGTTAGTGATTGTTTAGTTTTGTCAAATAAAAATACAAAAAAATATATGTCGCATGTGAGTTTAGGATATCGTTCTACTATTAGGAATTAATCGAACCATAATTTGGTTTTAAAAGGAAAAATCACAAAAAAATATGCATCTTTTATTCTATTTGTTGTCATTGAGTGATTTTATTTTAATTAAATGTTTAATGTGAGTGATAATTGTTGTTTAGGTATTAATTAATATTTGTATAGTTTTATTTTGATTTTACAATTTAGTTAGGAATTTTATTTAAATCAAAAATTAAAAGAAGGAAAAGAAATGAGTTAAAATTAGATGAAATCGGAATTGGGCCATTTAAATTGGACCCAAAATCAGGCCCAAAAGCACTGTTTTACCCGGTCCAGATCAGCCAACCTCAGAGAACGTCCAAACGACGTCGTTTTGATCAAACTTGATCTAGGCCGTTGATCTCAGATTGATCAACGGCCAAGATCACGTCTCCATACCCACGCCTTATACCCGACCCACTTAACCCCAAAGACCGACCCAATCTCATTGGGGTTACACGACGTCGTTTCACCAAGTGAAAGATCTGGGCCGTTGATCATTCTTGATCCAACGACCAGGATCCGACTTCCCCGTCCCATATATAAACCTTATAATCTCACCCCACGCCCTAAGCCAGATCCCCCCTCCCTCGAGTCATCTCCCTCACCAAACCCAAACCCCTTAGAACCCTAGCGCCGCCCCCCTTTCCCCTCACCGTAAACTCGGCGGCAACAACGCCGGTGACCCCCAGACTAACACCCCTAGGGCACCTCGACCCCCTGAACACAGATCCACAAGCCGTGGGTCTCGAATCTTCCCCCACCATCTCGAATCTTCATTTGAAGATTCGAGCCGGACCCCAACCCATGCCAACCCCCCCCCCCCAAATCCATGCCAGGTACTCCCCTGACCTCCCTCGTGACCAAACCAAGCCTGGTTTGGTCCGAATCTAACCAGAAAAATCTGAATCCCAAATCCGCCCTAAGAACCCTAAAAATCCAGAATCTGAGTTTTTGTCCGTTTAAACAAGAAGGTTGGGGTATAATAGACTTTAATTGAAGTGTTCTCAGTTGAGAACACTTTGATTAAAGTCCGTTCAACCCCAAAAGAGGTTCGATTCAAAATCCGAGACAGGGCAGTCTGATTTTTAACCCTTTAAGGTATTTCTCCTTCTTTTCTTTATTGATTCCATGTTGTTTGTTTTGTTATTGTTTGTTCATATGTTTGAATGTCAGTTTGATCTGTTTTATTGTGTCAACTATTCTGTCCATCTCACCTAGATCTTTATTTGATCGAATTGGTTTCTGTGTGTTTATTACATATAATTACAATTTGTGTAATCGAGTCGAATAAGTTCCGTCAATCAGTTAAGTTTCCCACAAATCCCCGTGCGTGTCAACATGAAATCATAATCTGTGCTTGTTCAAGTTTGGTTATCAGCTATTAATTGTGTGGTTGTAATTCGCGTAGTCGATTCGATATATGTCGTCAATTAGTTCCAGTTTGGAATGGTACTAATTTGACTCGTGTTGTTTGTTTTCTGCTGAAACTTTGTTTGAATCCAATTGAGTGTAGCTGCTTATAGTTTATTCAATTTTAATCAAGAACCACTTAAGGATTGGTTATAGCTGTAATTTTAATGAAAATTTTAGGACCTTGAGTTAAGTGGACTGCCAGTTTGGAGTATGGTTGAACCATTAGAATAATCTAGTGCAAATACACCTTGGCTGACATCTTTACAGATGAGAAGTCAGGTGTAAGGTGAGTTTAATAATAAAAGGCTGAGGATGCACATGAGAATGGTAGTGGAACCTGCTGTACAGAAGGGTATCCACTGCCTTTCTAAACTTCAGCAGTTTAAAGTAGAAGTAACCTCATGCCTAGACAATCCTAAGTGGAGATGACAGCCTTTAAGGCTTATTTTAAGCCCTGGGCAGCCTGTCCTTAAAGGCAGTTTTTCTTCCTTTCTATAAGGATATAAGAGGGAGTGCAGAGAGGACTGAGAGGAGATAGAAGAGAGATATCACTTGAGACTTAAAAGAGTTTTAAAAATAGTTGACAACCAAAACAACAGAAAGACTATTCCATTGAATTTTTCGATTCAGTTTCGAGTTTAGTAGTTGAAGTCGACATCTCAGTTTGATTTCAATTTGCATGAACTTCTTCTGCGATCTATTAGTTCAGCTTTGGTTTAAGTTCAAGTTCAGTTGAGTCTTTCGGGTGTTGATTGTGCTGTTGGGTTTTAACAAAACATTTCGGGCTGCCTTTGAGTGTATTTCAGGGGTATTTGTGAGGTTGAAATTGTTGTTTTTGCTGTTCGTTTGCCACTGTTACTCTACTGACCCTTCTTATTCTTCAATTGTAAGCACTTCCAGGTACATACTTCTGAAACCCTATGTTGTTGAAAGCTTGAAGTTTGAAGTAAAAAATAAAGAAATGAACGTCGCCTGCTTCATAGTACTTGTGTTCAAGATATAGCAATAGGTTGAATGATAGTTAGCCTGTATTTGTTTAAGCTCATTCCGACTGCATTTGTTCTGTATGAATTGGAACGTACTCTAAACTGATATGGACTATTAAATAGTATGTTGTTAAATCATACGTATCTCCGTGTGCATAACAATTTAGTCTGATTTAGTGATGACAGTATAACGTAGAATCATGGAAAGCATCTGTATGTACTCCTGTTTGGATCTTTGAACTGTCAAACTTGTTATATCCTGTCCAATTTGATTTCAAGAAAGACGTATCCCAAACAAATTTTCATATTGTGTTATGTTAGTACCAACGGGTTAGCCATGTATGTCAACTCTCCTGTTGGATTCCTTGTTTCAACATAGGTTTAACAAGGTAGATTAATAATTAATATTGGCATCGGCCCATCATTTAAACGAAGTGGCTATTAATAGGATCAGCAGGTTTCTACATATTTTGAAGCACGAAACAACGCAACAATTTTAAGAACACTAATCTAATAGGCATGAGTTTGGTAAGATGGTTTGGTGTCTAGATCTAATAAACTCCCGAATAAGCATTAATAATTAAGGTTAATTTCAGCGCTATTAGTCGCGAACAATTATTCGTTTGTTCATATAATTATGAGGAGTTAATCTAGCTATAGGATAATTAATCATGTTCGAATATATTATTTTATCGTTCTCGATTTTGTTTATAATTTCTAGTAATGTTCCTTTCCGTTAACGTTCGTCTCAATCTAGCATTTAATATGTTACGTCTCTTTTAAGCCTGTAACGGGTTAGGATTTTCTCTCATTTATTTTAGAAACGAATTTAATAGAAATGTAGTCGCTTTAGAATATCCTTAAAAATAAATGAGACGAGCCTTGCTAAATAAAACGCACAAATCGCGGGGCCCTCATAAATGTATATATTAAATACTTAGAATTTGGGAGGGTCCGTTTAGCGGATTTCATGCTTTTTCCCCAAAGATCATAACGCGTTAGACTCTCTAGGCGCGATTTAATTAAATTACCTTCTTAAATTCGGGTGCGCATTTATGTGACCCAAATCCAAATCTCAACGGAGTTGGAATGTATTAACAACCACGGGCGCATTGATTGTGACGTGGTTCGAAATGCATTTTCACGACGTTGTAATTCCATAAAATAAATAAATAAATAAATAATAATAAAGCGGTTTAAACCTAATGAAAGCACATAAGGCATAACATGTATTTAAAACAGATATTTAGCCATTATAACAATTTAAGCGACCGTGTTAGAACCACGGGATTCAAGGGTGCCTAACACCTTCCCTCGGGTCAACAGAATTCCTTACTTAGATTTTCTGGTTCGCAGACTTCATTTGGAAAGTCGAATATTTTCCTCGATTTGGGATTCAAGATAAACCGGTGACATGGGACACCAAAAGCCAAACCTTTCCCAAGTGGCGACTCTGAATTAAATAAATAATCTCATTTCGAATATTGTCACTTAAATTGGAAAAACTCTCTCGCGCATTTATCCTTCGGGGTAGGCGCGCAAAAGGAGGTGTGACAAGTTTTATTATAATAATTATTTGAATAGTAGGAATAATTAACAAATGGGCTCGTATTTTTAATCTCGTTCGCAGCGAAAGAATAGAGTTTGGGCTCGAGCAACCCATCTTTAGGCCTAATTTTGGACCTAGCCCACAATTGCCAAGCCCATAATTCTTAGGCCCATACCCCTTAACCTAAAACCCTACCAAAAACCTAGACTATATAAATAAAAGGAACGGAAAAGAATGAAGAGGGAACGGACAAAAAGGCTAAAAGAAAAGGTTGCGCCAAAAAGACCCCCCCCCCCCATCGGATCTCTTTCTTCACCAACGAAGAAAGCTTCTCCGTTTAAGAAGCTGGAACGAAATGCAGCAAAAGTTGCGCATGATCAAAACAAAAGAAGGCTAAAAGAACGGAACAAAAGACAACGAAAAAGTTGAACGAAAAGATAACGGAGAAGAACGAAGAAAGCTGAAAAGCAACAAAAGCTGTGCAGCTTTTGTTTCAAGAGAGACCCCCCCCTGCCTGCCCAGCGTCTTCTCCAAACGACCCAAAGCCCTACGTCGAAGACCCCTTGTTGCTGCTTCCTCTTCCCCAATTGAAAAAACCAGAAAATCAACTCACGACCCTTCGACGTTTTGCTTGCGAGAAACAGTAGGGCGCACGTACAGACGGAACCACATATGACCGGAAATGTGTGATTCCGATGACTTGACATAGAATCCGACTAACCGGGTTCGAACCCAGCGGTAAACCTAGCTCCAAAACTCCCTAAAACTAACCCAAATCAGTGCGAAAGTCAGCTCGAAATCGCTACCCAAATCCATGTCGAGTGAATCTGTTCAGGTTGTCGTGTCAGGTCCGTCGAGGTGTTCGTTGATATGCTATCCGAGATTCTGTTTGTTTTGAATTTCCGACGAGGTTCCGGCTCATAGTTTTGGCATTTCAATCCGCCGATCATGGCTCTGTTTGGTTTGACGAGTGATGTTATAAATCTCCATCTTTGTTTATCAACATAGAATTATTTTGAATTCATTTCCAGACCCATCAAAGACAACGTGTTCTTTCAGGTGCAAACGTTTTGCAGATTCTAACACCTTGGAATAGGAAACAATCTGTTTTTTTATCTAAAGAAAACTGAGTGTTTTTGAATCTATTAATTAAGTCATAAAAGGGTTTCATGGAATTGAAGAAATCAAATAGGGTCTCGTAGGCTACTGGACCTAATCTTTGTCAGCGTAAACAACGATTAAAGTGTGGGTTTGAATCCGTGTTTGGTTGAGTCTCCGGTGCTAATTCAGATTCCGTCCGCGGTTCGGCACATTTCGAGTGTTAAACAACCAATTGTCCGGCTCTATTGAGGTTCAACTCTCTCATCCTCTATTCGTTTTATGCAAGCTCAATATTAATTATTTGTTTGGTGATATGATCACGTTGATTCTGTAACTGTTCTCCCTGGTTTTGAATTTGATCGCTCGGTTATCTGCTCGCTTTTACTTGAATTGGTTATAGCTGAACATAATTTTGTCACATTATAGAAATTGGGTTGCTATTCATCAACTGAACTACGTCAAATTAGATAAAAGGGCTCGGGTGTGCATTTCATGTGACCCTACTATAATTTTGAATAATGATATTAGAAGTAAACATGTTAAAACCCGGGGGTGCATTTCATGTGACCCGGTTCTAATTTCCAGCAAGGTTAAATAGAGCGTGTCGTGAACCACGGGTGCATTTCATGTGGTGTGGCTTGCGATATGTTTTAAATGGCCTTGAATTAATTCTTTAAATAAGTAAAAGCGGTTTTCCAAAAGTTAGAAAAAAAGCACTTAGGTTTCAAAGTATGTTTTAAAATCAGATAATTAAGCCGATTATAACAGTTGAGCGACCGTGCTAGAACCACAGAACTCGGGAATGCCTAACACCTTCTCCCGGGTTAACGGAATTCATTACCCGGATTTCTAGCTCGCGGACTGTAATACAGAGTCATTCTTTCCTCGATTCGGGATTTGAACCGGTGACTTGGGACACCATAAAATTATCCCAAGTGGCGACTCTGAATTTTTTAAAACAATAAATCCCGTTTTGATTGTCCTTTAATTGGAAAAACTCCTTTATTTATACCCTTCCGGGGTGTAAGGAAAAAAGGAGGTGTGACAGCTCTGGCTACTCTGCTGGGGATCGAACCCAGAATCTCTAGTTCAGGGTTCAATAATTCGAGCTTAGAATAATTGTTATAGTTGGCTTTATCCATTATCTGATTTTGTTACATGATTTGGGCCTAATGTGCTAATTGATTGCTTTTACCACTTTGATATTGCGTGAACTGTATATAAACTATTGCGAAATCCCTCTTCTCTCTGAGTCTTCTAAATCATGAAGAAGTGCGCACTTCGTGTGACTTCTTTTCTGTTAGAGTCATATCCCAAATTTAGAACGAGGTTCGTACAAGTTGCAAAGTCGACGAAGCTTCTGTATTCTCGGTACGCTGCCTCCTCGGCTCGAGCTGTCCGCTCGGGTAAGCCAGGTCTAGAACAATAAACCCAGGTTTTGAACCTAGAATAACTCAGCCTCATGCTGGATCCCTAGTAGGCACGTTTGTTTGCATCATGTGCATTTGACTTTGAGGACTCAACACAGGGGTTGGGTCCATCTAGGACAGGTATACCCCAAAAATAAATGACCACCCGATGCATCTTATGTGCTACATGTTGCATTTATTCAAGGGTAGAAGGGTCATTTGGCGGACCAATGATAGCTGAGGGTAAATGAAGAAATGAAAAAAAAACAATGAAAAATAGAAAGAAGAAAAAAAAAGAAAAAAAAGAGGTTGAAGTGTGAGGATGAAGCGAGTAGGGCCCAATTATATTTTTGTTACATTTTATTAAGAAAAAAGAGCATGGAAGCTTCAAAAAATTTTGCACTTTTTATCATTTTTCAAAAATCAAAAAACAATCGAAAAAAGAAAAGAAAATCCAAAAAGATTTTATATGTTTCATCATTTTTCGAAGAAAAAAAAAAGAAAAAATGTGTTTTCTATATGTCAGTTGTTTTTTTATTTATTATTCTCGCCCGTATCCAATCTGCCCGAACTACGCGAACCTGAATCTCGTCTCTCGGGGCGAGATACGTAGGCAACTCACATAGGGTCCGATCTTCCTAGTAAATCTTAGGTTCTTGGCTTTGCGGGGTCTTAGCCAAATTTTGCACTTCTAGCCACCTTTTGACCAAATAAGCCATTTTGCAAAAATAGCCTCAATCTGTCTTGCATGTGTCTTAGGGAATGTTATTGTCTCACATAGTGTTGGTTTAAAGTTTTCTCATACAGGTGTGGATTTATTTACCAAAGTTTGACCATGATAGACACCTTGTGACCATCCGGTCAGGATCGCTCAGGCAGGAGTTGCTTAAGGAGATTTGTTTTATGTTTATGTTTTGAGTCTGTTCTTCATTTTATGTCGTCTTTTACTTTCTAGTTTTGTCCAGTAATGTCAAGTCTTTTGTTATTGTATTTTCTGCTTTATATTTGAAAAAATGTGTTGTAACTCAAAAATCCAAAAAAAGAGATATTGCATTTTATATTTTCGTTATAAGTTTTCTTTAAAATACTAATTCTAGAAATGAAAAAAAATTGAGGTTGTTTTTCCTTTAGGCAATTAATATCTAGGACTTAAAATAAATTGTTTTTATGTTTCCTTTAGTATATTAGGACCAAAATTCAAAAAAAAAGAAAATTTTATTTTAGTACTTCTTTAAAAGCTTTCTTTAAGATGTTAATTCCAAAATCCAAAAAGATTTTCTTTTGAGGTGTTTCTTTGGGAAATTAGTGGAAAATGAAAAAAAAAAATCTTTTTATTTTCATTAGAACTTTAGGATATTATACATAGAAAATATACTTTATCTTTTGTTTATCATTAGGATTTTTTTTAGGTAATCAAAATTGAAATCCAAAAGCATTTTGTTTTATCTTTTTCATTGCTCGTTTCGGAATATCATGTCAGGATATCAAATGAAAAATTCAAAATATATTTCTGTGGTTTATTGTTTAGATTTCCTCCTTAAAAAAAACAAATCAAAAAAATATTTATTTTCTCTTCTAAGAGTTTTCCTTAATAATTTCCCATGGAGTGTTTGTTTAAAAAAAAAGCAAAATATATGCTCGTTAGGCTTGAGTTTAGAATAGGTTATAGAACATTAAGTCTAGAATTTTTAAAAACAAAAAAGAGATTTGTTTCTTTTATTTCCTTTTTCTCGTCAGAGTCATTAAGATAGAAACAGAGAACGTCAGTTTGTTTTCTTTATTTCCGATCTTCTAGAACTATGCAAAGATCTGATTCATGCGGGGTCGTGATATGTAGGCAACCTACATAGGGTTCGATCAAATCCTTTTTTTATTAAAAGTAAAAAAAAGGAAAGAAAAAGAAAAGAAAATAAGAGGTGAAATTATGGGATGTGAGATATGAGAGAAAGAAAGGGTGATAATTTTTTTTAAAAAAAAAAAAGAGAAATAAAGGAAAGTAGGCAAGCCAGCAAGTGCTAGAAAAACAAAGAAAAGAGAGGTTGAAATGAACAAATTGGGATGATGTCAACTGACCTTTGTACCCTCGAAGTCATTTTAGAACCGATAACTGTGGCTAGGTGCATTGCACATAAAGTGATATTATCTTATGTTAAATGCCCTAACGCTAACATGATGGTTTCATTTTGTTATATTCATAGCAGAAAGGTGGTTGGTTTGTGGTTTTTAAAGTGGTAAATCTTCTCTACAACACAAAGTCGAAAGGCAATGGCAGACAACAACAGAACTGAGTTGGTTGATACTGGTGCCCGGAAGCAGTCGGTTGAACAGGACAATGGGTTGGTTGAAGAGGTAAAGATGTTAAGACAATATATGGCGGACATGTATCAGGCCTGGATGACTTGGAAGGCACCACCCCCGCCACCACCTAGCTTTATAAATGCTACCCTTGCTCGAACACAGGTCACAGTGCCAGATGATCCCCCATACTTTCCAGATCTACCCGCTTATCATGGCTTTCCCAACCACCCTAGTAGCTCCGTCACTCATCTTCCAATTTTTGGGGAAGAAGAAAGTACCGGATTAAGTAGGCAATCTTAGGACAATTCTTTTTCTTCATTAGGGCTTTTAGCCCCGAGTCGATCGAGGGCATTTCACTCCTAGCCCAGAAGGGAAGGGCTTGTTTGCGACTAGCAGTAGCTGGCAACGGTCTTTGACGCATCTATTAGCTGAAGAGGCCTAAGGCTGGTCTCTTTCCTCTCGTACCATGCCTGTTGAAGGTTCCTTGCCTTTTCCCTTGAACCGGGTATGAATTCCTAAATCCATTTACCTCGACCAGGATCAACTCCTTCTATGCCCCACCATCCCCAACAATGAACACTCACTCAAAGCTCACGATGCCCAATATTACCCCTCAAAGGTCGCCCACAAGGTTCCTAACTCATACAAGCAGGGCCCGCGAGATGAACCTCACGTTGAAAATGAAAAGTTCATAGGAAGAAAAGGGCGATATGGGATACCCAGGAGGCCGAAAGGCATAGAACAGTCCTTAAAGAACAAGCAAGGAATGGGAGACCAGGGTAGCATGTCTTACAAAGAATTGTCTATGTCCCCCGACGTTCGTCTGCCTGCAGGGTTTAAAGTGCCAAAGTTTAACTTATATGATGGGTGTGGGGATCCGGTAGCCCATTTGAGGGATTATTGTAGTAAAATGAGAAGTGTAGGCGAGAAAGATGATTTGTTGATGGCGTACTTCAGTGAGAGCCTGACTGGGGCAGCTTTGGAATGGCATAATCGTCAAGATGTTGGTAAGTGGCCTACATTGGGTGACATGGCTCAAGATTTTGTTTGATACTTTCAATGCAGATCAGGTGTTGTCCCAGACCGTTCCTCTCTATCTCAAATGGAAAAGAAACCCAAGGAAAGTTTTAGGGATTTTTGGCTCAGATGGAACGAACAAATTGCTTGGGATAGTCCTCCCACTGATAGAAAAGATGTTGGTGAGCCCCGCCGACGACAGGGTCCAGCGGTCATTCTTGCTAAACTCTTTTAGCCTTAATGTCGACCTCCTAGATACTTGTAATCCTACCCAATGCTACTTCTTCCTACAAAACTCCCAAAGTCGTACATCACTTTCTCAGTACCTTGTCCACAATGCACCACCATATGCTCCACACCCACAAGGCTCGCGATGGCCCACACCACTTCCCCAAATGTCTTACCCGCCCCCACGAGCCTGCCGAAAAACCCCTGGATCAGGTTTCCAGCCCAATCAAGCATTTAAGAAAGAGAGGTTGCTGAAAAAAGAAAAGGCTTTCACCCTTATTGGAGAATCATATGCCAGTTTGTTCCAAAAGTTGAAGCAATTGGACATGTTGAAGCCTATTCATATAAAAATGTCAAACCCTCTGTCAAAGAAGTTTGATTTTTCTCAAAGGTGCGCATATTGCTCAGATGCCCCGGGGAATGACATAGAGACGTGTTGGAATCTGAAGAAAGCAATTCAGAAGTTTATTGATGTAGGCGACATTGTCGTACAAAATCCAGATGCAACAAACACTAGCCAAAGTCCATCGCCTGTGCATAATGAGACGATATGGTGGGTATGGTTTATTCTGAAAAGGAATGTGATAATTCTTCTAGGAGCCTTGGAGGTCCACGTGCTACTAAGCTTTCAGCGCTATCAGGGTTTGATATTAAGAACGAGCCGGCAAAAGGAACCCAAAAGCAATTTGTTAAGACTAATGTGATGAAGACTTGTGGAGGTCCTAGTATTGTTGATGCAGAATTCAGTGGCTAAGATATCATGCTTGGTAATTGGAAAGACGCTCCAGTTCTTGGTCAGCCAGAGAGAAGCTTTTGGTGGCTTAGTTTGTTGTCCTTTTTGTTGTTCGGGTTATTGCAGGATTGTAATCCGGACATCGTCTTGTGACTCAAATCCTTCTATCCTTTATTTTGTCTAGTTTCTTTAGTCGTATTATCTTACTTAGTGTTTTCTAGGTTTGTTCTAGGTTTGTAACCCCAGCTTAGTTTGTCTGTTTTGTTGTCCAAACCCTTTCACCATCTGTCTAATGCAATTTTCTGTTTTCTACAGTTTCTAGTCATTTTCGTTTAGTTCTCTTTTCTTTTCATAGTTCTTTTCCTGTTAATTCTAGTGACATGACATGCACGCATAATTCTCAGCCTGGTTTTAAAAGTCAGTTTAGTCATGAAGCAACGAAACAATGTTGAAAATGTAGGGACATTTGAGGAAAATAAGTGAAGGCATTTTGAGATCACTTCAAGCCTGAATTGTGTGAAACTGGGCAGATAGAACATAAAAATACATTATTGAAATGCATCATGCTACATCGAGTGAAGATAACGACAAGTTTTCCCCAAATTTGTAGGGGGGGCGTTCGTAGTAGTGAGAGTGAGAGTGTTGTCCAATTGCGCTTTGTATGTAACAGATGTAGAAGGCGAATGTATGGATATGGTCATCAAGTCTGGCGCAATCAAAAGATGTTACGAATGTTTTTCTTGGTTTGTTTAATTGCGTTGTTTGTACTTGGCATTTTTTGAAGATTGGAATGATGAAGGAATTTTGTTCTGCTATCTAAACACCTTATCATTCGTTACCCCTTTGAGCCATGTCTATTTTCTTTCATACCCCTCTTTCGGAATCAGTAGCAAAGATCAGAAACACAAGCATGAAAGATAAGTAAAGGAAAAGGAGAAAAGAAAAGAACGAAAAGGGAGAGAAGAAAAATGAAAAAAAAGGAAAAAAAAAAGAAAAAAAAGGAAAAAAGAGAAGAGAAAGAAAAGAATGAAAAGGAAAAAAAAGAGAAGAAAAAAAACAACAAAAAGAGAAAAAGAAAGCAAAAAAAAGAGAAAGAAAAGAAAGAGAAAAGAGAAAATCACAACAACAAAGTAATTCATATGTCATGAACTACGTTCGACTTGATTCCTTTTAAGGATACGTAGGCAGCCTCATGGTTCAGTCTCATCAAAATAAAAATCCAAAAGTCCCCAAGCAAGAAACTGGGGCAGAAGTTGTGGTTGTTGTAAGAAATCTGATTCCGAAAGTTGTAATTCTAAACTCATGTGAATTGTTTTTGAGCCTTTGACATCCTTTCTTTTAACCCTATCCAAAAGCCCACGTTACGGTCCAAAGAAAGACCTTCCGATCAGTCTTCGAGAGATGCCAAGTCGAGTAAGAAGAGGTAATTCATATCAGGGGCAATACTCTGGCCCAAGCAGAAAAATAATGAAAATGAGAGAGTCTTATTGGTGAAAACCCTCACGGGCACCGTAGGGTGATGAGAGCTGAGAGAAATTCAAAAATGAGAGAGTCCTATTAGTGAAAACCCTCGCGGGCACTGTAAGGCGACGGTAAGTTGAGAGAAAGAACAGAATGAGAGAGGCTTGATGGTGAAAACCCTTCGGGCACTACAAGTCGAATAAGGATTGTGAATCAGATTGGATAATCGGAGCATTGAACTCGAGTTTCATCGTTCAGGGGTATAACAAGAGTTGAACATCAGACTTGTTTGACAGATTAGGCCACTTAATCAACATGATCATGTCATGGTCATTAGAGTTGGTATCCACATCTGATAGGTTTCTACTTTGTAGTTTTCTTGTTAGGAATCATCTCTTTCCTTTGTCTTTTACTCTGTTCCTTTTGTCTTGCTTACTTCTTCTTCTTGAGTCGGTTTGGTCAAATAAGTGAAAAATGACTTCAAAATTTGCCACCAGCTTTCCAATTGCACAAAACGGGATCTGGCTAGTACATCAGTGTCATAAGTCAGGAATGAACAACAAGCACACTGAGTTGGTAACAATCAACATGCTTTGGGGTCCATCAGAAATACAAAGGTTTGGTATATTTCAATTCGTGAACAGTGCAATAGATAGAGGATGTTGGGTAAACGGGTCAAAGGTATTCTCTGTGATGAGATCAACAAAGAAAGTGTTTAACCAGTAACAAGCAAGGTATTCCAAGCCGAAATCAAAGTTATCCTGGCAAGTGAAGGAGCAACAGACCTCAAGGTCAGGGCCAGTGGTTTAAGTCAAGAAAAAACAACATGCGCGATGAGTGGGTGGCAATTGTCGTGCTTTGATATTCGTGAGAAACACAAAGTTTTAGTATATGCAAGAGCATAATGCAATAGATGAAGGGTATTGGGTTGGAACAGATCAGAAGTAGTTTCTGTGATAATGGTGACAGAGAAAGTGGTTAATCAATAAACAAGCAAGGTCTTCGAGTGGAAATCAAAGTTATCATGGGAAGTGAAGGAGCAACCGTCCTCAAAGTCAAGGTCATAAACCAACCACCATATTTTTAAAACTAACAAGATTTTTCTTTGATTTGAAACAGGGGCAGGAAATTTCGTTTGTTTCGGAGAAACCCTCCGTAAAGAAAGGCAGTCACCAAACAGGTTTGATTTTTGATTCTCAGGACCCTCCTGGAAAATGGGACCTAGTTTAAAGTTCAGAAATAGCATAGTCTAGCATAAATGTATCCCAAAAGAATATAAGTTGGTTTAGAAGTTTGCATGTTCGAGATAGGATTCAATTAGGAGTTTCCAGGACCCTCCTGAATAATGGGACTTAGCTTTAAGATTTCAATTGGATAACAACATTTAGCTTAAACTCTATTGTAGGGTAGTATAATTCAGACATGAAAGTTGTCACCCTTAAGATAAAATTTGACCTTTGATTTTCAGGACCCTCCTGGATAATGGGGAGTAGTTTAAAGATTCTCTTAGATAGCAAGATTTAGCAGAAGTCACACCTGTAGAAGATATAACTTAGATTTAAAATTGTCGTTTAGTTAAGAGTTGTCAGGACCCTTGAATAATGGGACCTACCTTTTAAATTCTTAGTAAATTGGGTAATATGATTCAGTTTAACACTCACATATGTGCCCAGTTACCAAACTGGGGCAGACAAATTTTCTTTGTTTTTGTCTATTTTGATGAAATCAGGTACCCGCTTGGAGAACAGGGAGAAGACATTCAAGTTCAGCAGTTAGGAGCCCGCCTGGAGAATAAGGGAGTACAATTTAAGTTTTAGTTTTCAAATTCTTTACTTTGTTTATTTTGAAGTCAGGAGCCCGCCTGGAGAGCAGAGAATACTTTCAAGCGTAGCAGTCAGGAGCCCGCCTGGAGAACAAGGGAGTACAATTTAAGTTTTAGTTTTCAAATTCTTTGCTTTGTTTATTTTGAAGTCAGGAGCCCGCCTGAAGAACAAGGGAATACATTTCAAGTTGAAGTTAGGAGCCCGCCTGGAGAGCAGGGAATACTTTCAAGCGCAACAGTCAGGAGCCCGCCTGGAGAACAAGGGAGTACAATTTAAATTTAGCTTTCAAATTCTTTATTTTGTAGTCAGGAGCCCGCCTGGAGAGCAGGGAATACTTTCAAGTTAGCAGTCAGGAGCCCACCTGGATAACAAGGGAGTACAATTTAAATTTTAGCTTTCAAATTCTTTGTTTTGTCTATCTTGAACTCAGGAGCCCGTCTGGAGAGAGGGAGCACTTTCAAGTTGAAGTCAGGAGCCCGCCTGGAAAGCAGAGAATACTTTCAAGTCAGCAATCGGGAGCCCGCCTGGAGAACAAGGGAGTACAATTCAAGTTTTAGCTTTCAAGTTCTTATTGATATTTGGTAATGTGATCCATTTTACACTGACATCTGTGCCTAGCCACCAAACCGGGGCAGAAAATTTTCTCTGTTTTGTTTATTTTGTTGAAGTTAGGAGCCGCTTGGAGAGCTGGGAATACATTCAAGTTTATCAGTCAGGAGCCCGCATGGAGAGCAGGGAATACATTTCAAGTTCAGCGGTCAGGAGCCTGCTTGGAGAGTAGGGAATACATTTCAAGTTAGCAGTCAGGGAGCCCCGCCTGGAGAATAGGGTCAGTTTTTACCTTAGTCAAGCTTAGTTTATAGTTTTCCTAGTCTATTCTTTAGTTTAATTTCATCACTGCATCAATAGTACAAGTGGTTTAAAATTTTGTTAACAACCCACAAATCTTCCTAGTGCAAACTGAGGCAGAAAATTTCTTTGTTTTGTCTATTTTGTTGTAATCAGGCGCCCACCTAGAGAAAAAGAGGAAACAACTCAAGTTTCTAGGGAAAGCAGTGTCGAAGGAAGACAACTCGAGTTTCAAGGGAAAGCAGTTTCGAAGGAAGACAGTTCAAGTTTCAGGGGAAAATGGTTCAAGGTGCAAAGGAAAACAGTGTCAAGTAACAAGAGAAGACGGTTCGAGTTCAACAATCAGGCGTCCACCTGAAGAAAAGGAAAAGCATCTCAGATTGCAATTCAAGTCAGCAACCAAAGAATCTCGCGGCAAGAATGCGAGTCAACAGTCCAAGGTGATCAACAGAAGTTAGTCATAATAAAGAAAAGAAAGAAAGGCAAGAAATGAATCCAAATGCAGAAGTTGATGAAAGATGTGAACTGCTTAAGACGTGGCGGAAGTCATAAGCACTACATGTCCGGTCCTGACCCAAAAGCTGTAGAAGAACGAGCTAGCACCTACAGCTAACAAGAGCCAAGGTTCAAATCTAAAGTCTGCATGAAGAACCATTCAAGACTCAAGATCAAGCTTCAGAAGACTTATAGATAGGAATCTTGTAACTCGTAGTTGATAGGCTTAGCTAGTCTTTTTCATGTTTTGATTTTGATGTAATAGCAGGATTGCGGACCGGAACCTTGACGGACGGCACCTCGATCGGCTCTCCACCTCAGTATACTCCATCACCTCACTCATCTCTAAACTACACGTGGCCTGATTCCTTTATAGCCAAGGATATGTAGGCAGCCCAGATACCAGGGCTCGGTCACATTCCCCTTTTCTCTTAGTTTTAGTCTCTCCAAATAAGGGTCGGGTCAAAAAACCGTCTAGTCAGTCTTTGTCTGGAAACTATGTACGTTTCCAGTCAAAGAGGGGCAGCTGTAGACATGTGATTTTTGACCCTCCCCAAGATTTTTTTTTATATTAGCGTAAAATATTTAATTTAGGCATAATATAGATATTTTAAGTAATTTTGACTCTTTTACTTTATTTTACTACAAGAAAACAAAAAATCACAAAAATAGGTTCATTAATGTTTTGTAGTCATTTTTAATCTAAAAACAAATCATAAAAAATATATACAACAATAGTATCGTATTTTTATTTTAATATGATATTTGAAAATACCAAAAATAGATTTGTTTTAATGGTTAGTTTTATTTTAATAATTATTTGAATAGTAGGAATAATTAACAAATGGGCCCGTATTTTTAATCTCGTTCGCAGCGAAAGAATAGAGCTTGGGCTCGAGCAACCCATCTTTAGGCCTAATTTTGGACCTAGCCCACAATTGCCAAGCCCATAATTCTTAGGCCCATACCCCTTAACCTAAAACCCTACCAAAAACCTAGACTATATAAATAAAAGGAACGGAAAGAATGAAGAGGGAACGTACAAAAAGGCTAAAAGAAAAGGCTGCCCCAAAAAGGACCCCCCCACATCAGATCTTCTTCACCAATGAAGAAAGCTTCATCGTTTAAGAAGCTGGAACGAAAAGCAGCAAAAGCTGCGCATGATCGAAACGAAAGAAGGCTAAAAGAACGGAACAAAAGACAACGGAAAAGTTGAACGAAAAGATAACGGAGAAGAACAAAGAAAGCTAAAAAGCAACAAAAGCTGCGCAACTTTTGTTTCAACAGAGACCCCTCCCCCCCCCTCCCCGCTTGCCCATCGTCTTCTCCAAACGACCCAAAGCCCTACGCCGAAGACCCCTCGTTGCTGCTTCTTCTTCCCCGATTGAAAAAACCAGAAAATCAACTCACGACCCTTCCCCGTTTTGCTGCCGAGAAACAGTAGGAAGCATGTACAGACGGAACCAAATCTGACCAGAAATGTGTGATTCCGACGACTTGCCATAGAATCCGGCGAACTGGGTTCGAACCCAGCGGTAAACCTAGCTCCAAAACTCCCTGAAACTAACCCAAATCAGTGCGAAGGTCAGCTCGAAATCGCTACCCAAATCCATGTCGAGTGAATCTGTTCAGGTCGTCGTGACAGGTCCGTCGAGGTGTTCGTTGATATGCTATCCAAGATTCTGTTTGTTTTGAATTTCCAGCAAGGTTTCGGCTCATAGTTTTGGCATTTCAGTCCGCCGATCGTGGCTCTGTTTGGTTTGACGAGTGATGTTGTAAATCTCCATCTTTGTTTATCAACGTAGAGTTATTTTGAATTCATTTCCAGACCCATCAAAGACAACGTGTTCTTTCAGGTGCAAATGTTTTGCAGCTCTAACACCTTGGAATGGGAAACAATCCGTTTTTTTATCTAAAGAAAACTGAGTGTTTTTGAATCTATTAATTAAGTCATAAAGGGGTTTCATGGAATTGAAGAAATCAAACAGGGTCTCGTAGGCTACTGGACCTAATCTTTGTCAGCGTAAACAATGATTAAAGTGTGGGTTTGAATCCGTGTTTGGTTGAGTCTCCGGTGCTAATTCGGATTTCGTCCGCGGTTCGGCACATTTCGAGTGTTAAACAACCAATTGTCCGGCTCTATTGAGGTTCAACTCTCTCATCCTCTATTCATTTTATGCAAGCTTAATATTAATTATTTGTTTGGTGATATGATCCCATTGATTCTGTAACTATTCTCCGTGGTTTTGAATTTGCTCGCTCGGTTATCTGCTCGCGTTTACTTGAATTGGTTATAGCTGAACATAATTTTGTCACAGTATAGAAATTGGGTTGCTATTCATCAACTGAACTACGTCAAATTAGATAAAAGGGCTCGGGTGTGCATTTCATATGACCCTGCTATAATTTTGAATAATGATAGTAGAAGTAAACATGTTAAAAGTCGGGGGTGCATTTCATATGACCCGGTTCTAATTTTCAACAAGGTTAAATAGAGTGTGTCGTGAACCACGGGTGCATTTCATGTGGTGTGGCTTGCGATATATTTTAAATGACCTTGAATTAATTCTTTAAATAAGTAAAAGCGGTTTTCCAAAAGTTAGAAAAAAAGCACTTAGGTTTCAAAGTATGTTTTAAAATCAGATAATTAAGCCGATTATAACAGTTGAGCGACCGTGCTAGAACCACGGAACTCGGGAATGCCTAACACCTTCTCCCGGGTTAACAGAATTCCTTACCCGAATTTTTGGTTTGCGGACTGTAATACAAAGTCATTCTTTCCTCGATTCGGGATTTAAACCGGTGACTTGGGACACCATAAAATTATCCCAAGTGGCGACTCTGGATTTTTTAAAACAATAAATCCCGTTTCGATTGTCCTTTAATTGGAAAAACTCTTTTATTTATACCTTTCCGGCGTGTAAGGAAAAAAGGACGTGTGTCAATTCATGTTGTGGTTTACTATTTTCATAACGCAGTCTTATTACTCCATTTTGATATTATAAATGATATTTTTGGGCTGAGCGCCCTGTTTTACTGTTGCCCGAGTGGCTTGAGAGGTTTCTGATTGAGTGAGGCCGAGGGCCTGTGTTGTGAGGATATCATGGCATCGGGCTGTGTGCTGCAGCATGTTGTACTGATTTGTGATATATGAGAGGTCGATGGACTGATTTATTATGCCGCGAGATGGCTTATGATAGCGTTTGGGCTGTAGGAGCCCCTCCAAAGTTTGAACACTCCCAATGAGCGCGAGTACCTAGTGTGAGTGATGTGATATTGCTCGAAGAGCTGATCTTGATTCATGTTGTTGCCCGAGGGGCCGATTACGAGTGATTGCGAGGTAGCTCGAGGGGCTGGTTCTGTTGATATTTTGCCCGAGAGGCGGTCTGTGGTACATGTCTTGCCCAAAGGGCTGTTTATGTTTCTATCATTTTTGCTCACTGTTTCATCACTTGTTTGAAACTATTGAAAGATGTTTATAAAGAAAAAGGTTTTCTTACTGAAACTGAGTTTGTTTTATGAGATAATTGATTTTGGTACTGTTTTGGAAATGTACTGTATTTGCTTTGGTGCTATGACGCAAAATTATCTGTTTTCTTACTGCTCAGCTTTTATTTACTTTTATACTTACTGAGTTGGCATACTCACATTACTCCCTGCACATTCTGTGCAGATCCAGGAGTTACGGTTCTTGATAACGAGCGTTGATCGTTCATTCAGCAAGTCTTGGAGTCTACAAGGTAGCCGCATGACGTTCGCAACCATGTTTTTCTCCCTCATATCTTCCCTTGATTATATTAGTATTGTCTTCTCGACTTTGTTAGACTTTATTGAACTTAGATAGATCTTGTAGTTGCTCGTGACTTGTGACACTCCGATATCGGGCTTGTGTTATTTTCTTCCACACTGGTTATTTAGACCCATGTTATGAGATATTGTCAATTAATAGCTTGAAACTGTCTTTTATAAATTTATAGTTTGAATTGGGATTTGTGTCGGCTGGCCTAGTTTCACGATAGACGCCATCATGACCGGGTTGGTTTTAGGGTCGTGACAATATATTATTATAAAAGCACGAATGATTTATGCTAAATATTGAACGACTAAAATATCCCTGAAACATTGATCGACTTTTATAACCTTAAATATTTGTATAATTTAAGAATATAATTATAAATCACCTAAGACTGGAATTCTTTTCCTACTTAAATTACTCATAGGTTGAGCCTACAAAATTGAATTCGGGTCAAATTCTTTTGTGACTTTAACGTTAGCCTACTTCTCTTGGATAACTGATGCTTCGTATAGTAGCATATTTTTGGAAGCAATATTCTTCCTGCAAATGCTTCCTAAGACTTTGTATCTATGACTCCACGTCAAATAAACTTTATGTTATTTCTTCAAACAAGAATTTGATTTGGAATAAAATTAAAATATTAGGACTTGGACTATGAAGTAAAATTGTGAAAGGAATATGAATGTGAGTTGGAGAAAAAGTTGAAACAAGATAGCTGGAAAAAAATATTTAAACTAACAGAGAAATTATTTTACGAGTAAATTTTTCAAAACCAAATCAAATCGATATTATCATATAATGGCTTAAATATATGTGTTAGAATCACAAAGGATTTCTTTCAAATTATAGTTGTAGCAGTTCTAATAATTTTGTTTATGTGGGATAGGAATAATAAAAAGGCAAAGATCATAATACAATATGATCGTTTTGAGATGACTTCTATTGTCATGATATAGATGTTCATACCTCGTATATGTACGATGTATATTAACATTGGTCTCATGTCATTGATCACATGTTTTGTTCTCAACGTAATATTTATATATGTAGGATCGCCAATAAGATATATAATTAAGAGCCCAATATTGCTATGATGATGCTTCCCAAAAAAATATCTATTTCAAATCGGGTAAAAGCAAAGTTTTTATGAGACAATTAATTTTGAAGAAAAATACATCCACCGTGTTACTGAAAATTAGATCTCTCAATTGACTTACATAATTTATAAGGATGGCAGGTAAAAGTTTTGACAACAATCACATATATATCCAAATAAACTTTCGCCTCCAAAAAATAAAAGATATTCTTTCAAATACATTTTTGTTTTACAATGACAATAAATGAAGCACACGCCTAAACAATAACACAGAATATTTTCTCATACGAACAATTATATGTAGGACTTTCATGAGATATCAATATAACAATAACAAGAGCTCTGGTGATGAATGATGACAGAACGACCAAAATAATAGAAGGAACATATATACACTAAAAACATCAAGTATTAGGTAAGATACGACATAAATATTATGTAGCTTACCTAAATTTATCATCCTTACCGTTAAGACGATATTCAATCATTTTGAATTTAAGTATTATATTAATGTAAGTAATATTGATTTCAACATTCAAATAATAGTTGCATTTTTTTCACGTCATTATTTTATGATATGATCACTTTTTTGTAAATAGTATCTTAATAACTATAATTATATATTCTTTTATATAAATAATGGACGAAAGATTTATGTGCAACGCACGTACATAGAAATTAGTAGAACAAAGTGTGACAAAGAAAAGCCTCATTATACTAAGTTGCCTACTTTTTAGGTTGTGAACCATCAAATGCATATGAATGAAATTAAAATAAGTCACATGACTCATGACACCCAACAATTTAGGTAAAGCCGAACACAATAGTAATAATTCAACAATTGACAAAAGTTAAAACAAAAATAACTCTCATACCAAAAAGCGAAATTTCGATTTTCACCACCACAATCAAGAACCCGCACTAGTAGTAATTGCTACTGCTTTTTCCCTCACTATCGACCCTAAATCTAACAGACCCAAATCCCAATTTCTCAAGAACTCAAATTTCCCAGAAATAAAGCTGTAATCTTTCTTCTCTATTTTCATTTGAACCTTTATTTTTTCCCTCCTTATATTGTATAGATCTTTTTATTGGATTGAGCTATTACAGATCTCTATTTCTTGGTATAGCTGGGTGTCTTTACTTTTATCTTTATTTTTGTGTGTGTGCAGAGAATTGGATTTTGATAGATAAATCTGTGGAGAAAATAATGAAAGGGGTGAAAGGTCATCGAGAAGAGGAAGAAGAGGAGGAAGATGAGGTTGGTTTAAAGAAAGATGCCACTCCCCCTTCTAGTAGCAATACTAAAGGTCTGTAAGTTTTCTTTTTCACATAATTTTGTAGATGAAAGGTAGATTTTTTTTTTCAAAAGAGAAAAAATATGAGTTGAACTGGATTATGGTCCTTGAGGATTCATATAGACGACTCCAACTTATTTGGTACTGAAGCATAGTTGTCGTTATTGTTGTCATGAGTTGAACTGGATTGTGAGGTGTAAAAGGCAAAATCCTGAATTTTGTTTTTGTTTTTGTGGTTATCTCTTATTATGGATGGATGCAACAGATGGGAAGAACAATGATAAGGCAAGTGCAATAAGGTCCAAGCATTCAGTCACAGAGCAGCGTCGAAGGAGCAAAATCAATGAGAGGTTTTTCCATAAATTCTGTTTTTCTTTTTTCAGTTAATTGAAGTTTTGGATTTGTCTGGATGTACACTAAAGGTAAGTTTGTGAGATTTTTAGGTCAAGTTTTAGATGCCTTGATTTTATGCAGTTAGTGTCTCTACAAACCGTGATACATGGAACAAAATAGTGTAAATGTAAAATGAATATTTATATGATCTTGCAACCAGCTGGATATTAACTTGTGTAAAGAGGTAAGCAGAGGCCATTTAAGTAATAACTAGCTTAACCTTTTTTGGTTAGTTAATTATTCCAGGAAACTTAACGTTTGGGATGGGCCTAAAAGCAGCGGTATGATTATAGAGGATTTGGTTACCAAACCAACTGGTCTGGGATTGTGGAATTAAGGCATAGATTGATTGATTAAGTCAATTACCTTCATCCAAGAGGAGCTGCTGGTTGAGTTTCAGGAAAAGAATTATATAGTAAAATAAGTATTTGGGAGGCTTGAACAAGAAAATTAATTTAAGCTCTAAGTTCAGGGATTGATATGCAGTGTAGTATTTAACTTACTCGAGATAAAATAACAATAAAATGTCTCAGTATTTGCATAGTTCAAAATCTAGTTGTTTCTAAAAGCTAGTTGTCAATGCTTTATATGAAATTCCGAAATATGTTGTTTTCAACTTCAAATAGACTTACGTGCTTGTTCTTAAAATGCTGTTCGACGCTGCTAATTCTTTAGAGCGCCTAGTATCCTATGTTGCAACTGACAGTGTAACTGCGCCTTCTGATTTTATAAATTCTCATATCTATTATGTATGTGGGTTAGTGCTTCAGTGATGTTCCTTACTTTTCTTTATTTGTCCGTTATGGTCAAATGTCCAACTTTTCCCACGTTGTCTATTGTCATACAATAATTGTTGTGCTTCGAAGGCTCGAGATTCATTTATGGCATTGTCAAACAAAGGAAGTTGAAAACCTCATAGAAATCTAATAAAGAAAAAAGATTGAATCTGCAAACAGATTTTGCAAGTATCATTACACGTAAGCTTCCATAGTTATATGCTTTTTTGTTGGTTTACTTTTCATCGTTAAGTTCCTTTGTCCAATAAGGGGCAAACACGTTAAGGTGTTAGGAGTCTCAAATAAGTTATTAAACTAGAGCTGTTTAGACGAAAAGCCGTGACTCATGACATATGACAGTAGGCTATTAAGATACTTTAGGGGTTTATTTGTTATGTAAACACAAGTATAGTGTTATTGGGGGAGTATCTGTATAGAATTTCAACGAGATCTTCTAGGTTTTCAGTGTCTTTATGCAAATTATTAATTATATAGGGAAAAAAAAGGGAGGGAGGGCCACATAGTGATACTGATATTTGCAGAGGAGGAAATCCTAGGAAGCCTACTTAGAACTTGAACTCTGTAAGAATCAAAACTAGTGTCTAAAGAAGGTATAAAAAATTTGGTAACTGATGAACTCCACTAATTATGTGGAATGTACTTACAGGATGTTTACTTTCCTATTCCTCCAGAATTATTACGAGGGCTACTAAATGTAACTTGCTGAGTCAAGTTACTTACTCTATCTCTCTGGAGAAGTAAATGTTTTTAATAATTGGTCAAGCCACTCAAAATAAAGTACTCCCTCCGTTTCAATGTAGATGACACACTTTCATTATTAGTCCGTTTCCAAAAAGATGACACGTTTTTATATTTGGATACAATTTAACTTTAAACTTCCATTTTACTAACTTTACCCTTAATGAGAAACTTTTCTAGCCACACAAGTGTAATGACCCCACAAAGCTTTTTCCCCTTAAGCTTTTAGGACCAAATATTTCAAAAGTCTTCTTTTTTTCCTTAAACTTTGTTCCAAATCAAACTATATCGTCTAAATTGAAACAGAGGGAGTAATTATTAAATCTGAGGAAAAGCCTCTTAAAACATACCTCATAATTTAATCCATTGAAGTCTTTAAATTACACTTTTTTTGGTCTATTTGGAGTGCGGGGGTTGATTGAGTAGGGGGTCTCTTTTTGTACTCAGTTCCATTTAAAATGAAGCATTTGCTGGGTGTATCACTCTTATGAATTTGAAGATTATGTGGTCAAGTTCTTTCTCAAAAAACAAATAAAGATTATGTAATCTAATCTATAAAAAGTGCCTGAACACAATTTCCACGTTTTACTAAAGCTTGTGTCTGCGTTTTCTAGATTTCAGATATTGAGAGATCTGATACCCCATACAGATCAAAAGCGGGATACTGCATCATTCTTGTTGGAGGTACATTTTATTAGTAGAAAACCTGTTTACCTTTTCATTTATTCAATTTCTATTTTGGAAAGTTTTGATCTCTTCGTGACTGTTGATGTTTGTATGCAGGTAATTCAATACGTACAGTACTTACAGGAGAAGGTACAAAAGCATGAAGGATCATATCAACCTTGGAGCTCAGAGCCTACAAAACTTATGCCATGGGTAAATTCCTGTAGCTAATGAATATGATGTATCAATTTTCTTGTTAAGGTTTTTGGTTGTCAACTTTGAATTGCATTCTCTAGCTCTCAGCTGTAAGAAAAATTGATTCTTCCAACAGAGGACACATATATGGTAAGATGCAGTTTGCGTGATAGTCAAATTTACAAAGTGGAAACTAATGTGGAAGTGCTTCCACTTATATTACCATCTAATCCAATACACTAAACAACATAAACTTACTGAATAACACACAGCAATCCATATTGCTACACTTTCAAAAGGCCACATGTAACCTTAGTGTTTTTCATTAGAATGCGGCATACTTGCACTGATACTTCAAATTGTTCTTGAGTGGGGCCAAAAATGGGGAAAGAAAGGCAGATGGTAAGAGATACCGAAAGCCGTGACCCTTGTCTCTAGTGTCCACATCAATTAGTATTTCTGCCTGATATACTCTCTCTCTCTCCCTCAGATACACACGAATGCACGAACACATACACGTGTACGAAAAATCAAACACACCAACCTCACATGGACATCTATGTGCACGTGTTCCACATTATATTTGTGTACAGATAATACCCATTAGTAGTGCATGTCTACGATTTCATTTTGTTTCATTGTTTTGAGTATCTTTACACTGCTTTTTCTGTGAATTTGGGGATGGCTGCAGTCGCTTCTGATTTTCTGGCTTTGTGCTTGAATAAGATCAGTTTTTGCTTTGCTATTTACATGAGCCTGATTTATGGATTTTTGATAAGGTAAGTATATTTCATGAAATAAAAGCACCTAGTGGGTACTCAATAAGCACTATAATGTTCTGAATGTTGCCAGTTACAGGTGCATAAAATCTAGCAGCTTTAGATGCTGTCAGAATCGTATACATCATTCACTCTACCCGCAAAAACTAAGTGAGTTTAAACGCCTATATTTCAAACAAAAATTTACAGGTTCTTTCCTTCAAATCACCTGTATTTCCTTTCTAACTATACTGTTTGATACTGGAACTTTCTTCTGTAGTGCCTTTCTCCATAATATGCCCTTCCCCGCATTTTACTGTCTCCTTCAGGGTTCTTGGCATAAGAAATTGTACACCAAATAAAGTGAGTAGCATGTGCCAGATATGCGAGATAGTCACGCATCGCGAAATTATATGGTTGGGAGATTCTGGGAAGCTTTCACATACGTAGCATCTGTTTTACTGTATATTCCATCTCCCATGTCTTGAAAAATTTCTTCTAAACCGTATATTCCATCTGTTGCCACTCCTGCTTTCGGCAATTGTATTTCAGTATTTTTTTGTATAACCATGATGTCCGGGCCAGCTCGCACCTCGGCTAATTCCACAGGTGCCTGCTACCTCCCACCAACACAGATACCGGTTAACTCTGTCCTCCAAGGCTTGGACAGATCAGATGGGAAGAAATCACCTAGTGTTTTTGTTCCCGCTGGGATTTGATTGTAGTTCAGTGTTTACAGCAATGCGATGCAAATCAGGGGATATAACTCCATGAATGTGTTCTTTTCCAGCCATATCTCTTTCCATACCCTAGTTTTTCTGTCATTTCCCAATTTTATGGCTTACTGCGCTTCAATAAGATTGGTTTTTGCTTGATTGTTTATTTTTATTGCGTCTTTACTCCTCTAAGATTATAATAGGTCCCCTCTTGTTCCATTTTGTCTTCCTTTCTCTCAAGTTCAAGTCGACAAGTTCAGTTTGGGCAATTATTTTTCTGATAAATGTGATTTGGCTATGATTAGTCTGTAGGTGCAACTTAGACTGTGCTTTTAACTACCTGAACATGTGTTTCATCTCGTTCTAAGAGGTGGTAACAGGTGGATGCCTCAATATATTATAGTTTATGAGGAAGCAGCTTCCATTTGGAACTTAGTTAAAATTTCCTTTTTAAATGGTTCAGAGAAACAGTCATTGGCGCATGCAAAATTTACCAGCTCACCCACAAGCCTTGAAGAATGGTAGTGGCCCAGAATCAACATATCTGGGAGGGTTTGATGAGAATCCTGCAACTGTTACTTCGACAGTGCAACCAAATCAGCAGAATCTGATTGAATCTCATCCTATCAGGGATGTATCAATTAAAGCTATGGATCAACATAACGATCTAGATAACAAGGCAGTTGCAACACATATGCCGCTTCAGGCAGGTATGCTGGTGGCCGTGCCAAATAATAGTGCCTTCTCAGACTCACAACCTAGACTAGTGTCTGATCAATGTCCCAACACAATTGATGCTCTGAATCATCACGAGGATCTGACAATAGATGGAGGCACAATCAGCATTTCAAGTCCTTACTCGCAGGGGTATGTAATTATCTTAGTTTTTTAAAGTTGGGAATTTACAGACTCAATCAAAATGTGGTCTCTCCATATCTTATTTGCTTACTTTTGACTCTCTTCCATTGTTAGTAATCTTTGTTTCTTGTTCTTTGATGTGGCACATGCTGTTTTTCTGGATAGCATTACCTTGTAGCATGCTCCTGGATGACGAAGCATGCCAATGTCTTCAGTTTTTTTCTGGATGTCTTTTCATATATTAAGTTTGTCCAACTCTCATCACTCATCTGGGATTTTTAGGAACGTGTAAATATTAGTACTTTATCTGGCAAGCACAAACCAGTAGGCAAGTTATTCTATCCTGGGGGCTAATTATTTGAGTATTTGGACCTTATCTTCATCATAATGTTGTTCCTCTTCAGTTGTGAGCATATGTGTTCCATGCTGCATGTTAACTTCAACCAATTCAATAAGTTTTGTCTCTTCTTTGTTTTTGTGTTTCATGATGTTAGATGTTCAAACTATGGCATATCTTGAATTTAGTGTATAGCCAAAGCCCAAAAGTATGGTTCATTCTCATCTTTTTTGTTGAGAAAATGAACCCAGTAAAGCGGCAGTGGAAAATGAAGTCTCAAGTAAGCAGTAAATATTTTTATTAACCTCATTCACGACATTTTTTGGCATTTCAACTTTCATATGCATGTAAAAGGTGTAGTCAGAATAGTATTATCAATGGCTGCTTATGCTAAATCCGACGTTCTTGTGAGACTTTTTTTGTGATATCTCCAGATTAGCGTGTCTTGTTAATCTTGTCAAGTTGGATGTCTTTATCACAACATCTTTGGGTAACTCGTTTGTTGATGTCAACATGATATTTGTATTGATCACTGGTCATTGTTTTGGTTTAATCAGGTTACTAAATTCATTGACACAAGCATTGGAGAATACCGGTCTTGATCTATCTCAGGCCACTATCTCTGTGCAAATTGATTTTGGGAAGCGGGCAGACAGAGGGATGACTTCAGGGCCATCAATTGCAAAGGTATAAACCTTTTCCAATTGTTTTCAAATGAAGGAAATTATGTTTGAGACAACGCACTGCATCCATGAACCATGAGAATGTTCCGTCACTCATGTAGCATCTTCCTTGAGGCTCATGAGCATCTTAGATTAATCCTTTGCTGCGATCCACCTACTCCCCACTGTGCGCTTACCAATTCATTTGCATTTAACTCTAGGATAACGAGAATCCTCCACCCTCTGGTAATCAACATATGGATCATTTCGGGGAGGCAAACAATGATGAAGATTTGGACCAAGCTCAAAAGAGGCTAAAGATATAGATATGATAATAGCATGGTCATATCCAGCTAAATCAACGTAGTTTTTTATGTCATCTTGTGGTTCAAAAGAAAGTCGATATGTATATCCCATTCGTTTTTTATCATCCTTGAGTCATGTTTATAGCAATGCATCCTTTTGATATCTCTTCTTCCTTTTTCATTTTTAATGTTATTTTTTTCTTCTTTTTTTCCCGGGTGATATCATCTTGCGCCTGCTTTTTAACCTCACGATATTCTGATTTGTCAGAGGTTAATAATTGATATCTAGAAGAGTACGCAGTTATTTATGTTATGCTGTAGATCTCTTTTTCGACTTCACCATTCGTACCAATTTGCCTAATTTTCTATGTTTTCTACTATCTTCTAGTAAATAGATCTAAACAAGGAAATGTTCTCATTTGTGGGGTCTTGATTCTTGAGTACGTCTTTCGTCCAAATCCCGTTGAACAGACCATTTGAGTTATTGGGTTTGAAATTTAATATTTATACATATTTAGTAGATTTCTTAACACATGTACAGGCCTACAGGGTCTGAGCCAAAATTGCCGGTTAGGTTGAGCCAAAGTTACTGGTTTGGTTGAACCCGTAACTCATATAACTGGAATATCACACGAAAGCAGGCTCAGAATGCAGTTTGTAAAGAATTTCGAAGTGTGTCCCTTCAAACTATTTTTGCCTTGATCTATTTCTTGGATGCTCCTTATTGCGTATGATGTTCCTCTGAACATGTCACACGTTATCTAATCATTTTAATGAGTATCTAGCTTGTTTAGTAGAAAAAGATACATAAAGTAAACAACTTCAACTGTCAACGTCGAACCAAGTTGGCCCATCTGCAAATAAAGGTTGATTTCCCCGATTGTCGCCCTCTGGGACCCATCGAAAGCCTTCACATTCATGCTTCCTACCCGTATCTCATGGAAACCTTTGTCCAACCTTTTCAAAGTGTCCAATGGACGAATTTTTAGGCTCGAACCTCCATCAACCAAGACCCTGGCAACGAACTTGTCTTCAAATTGCACCGCAATATGCAGTGCTCGATTGTGATTTAGTCCCTCGGGTGGTAGCTCATCTTCGTGGAATATGATCTTATGACTTTCTAGTACTTGCCCAACCATGTTGGCCATTTCCGCCGGTGATGTTATTGGGTACATAAGCCTCGTTCAACACTTTCATTAAGGTGTTCTTGTGTGCCTCTGAATTCTGCAATAGTGACAGGATAGATATCTGAGAAGGGACTTTGTTCAGATGGTCAACAACAGAGTGCTCCTTTGCCTGTACTTTCCTCCACAGGTCATCTGGCTCGGTCTCAATAATAGGCTACCTTGTAGTGGCATCCTTACTCGAGCCTCCCAGGTGTTCAGGTGTATAGACTCTTCCGGTTCTAGTCATTCCTTGTGCAGTGTCAGATTCCTCAACCTCGGCCTTCCCTTTTCGCCGAGCCTCGACAACATAATCCTAGGGTATTGCTTTTGAGTTGAATGGAGGGTGTGGTTGATAGTGTCAGAGTGAAAGGTGTGATCACTTCTACTTCAAATGGAGCGGGGGTGGTTGCGGGCGGAGCCACTTCCACCTCGAATGGAACTGATGCAGTTACCTCAACCTTGATTAGTGCGTGAGTCTGAACCACAAGAGGAGTATGTGTGACTGCAACCTTAAAGTCATCGCCTTCTCGAATAAGCCCGGTAGACTTACTGGGTTATCAGAAAATGATGAGGACATCCACTGGGGTAACGCCATACATGTTGGTATATGGCACTGATGCTTTGATACTCGCAGAGGTCGAGATACCATCTTTAAGAGTCATCAAAGAAGCAAGCTAGACGATGCAGAAAGGATACGGGTCAGGCAGGAGCAACTCATGCTCATTGATGAGAAGAAATTGAATGAAGTATGCCATGGACAGCTATATCAAAATAGAATGGTCAGTGCATTAAACAAAAAGGTGAAGCCTCACCGATTTATGCCTGGGCAGTTGATTATGAAGAAAATATTCCCCAACTAGGAAGAAGCCAAAGGAAAGTTCGTACCAAATTGGTAAGGTCCTTACGTGGTCCACCGAGTGTTATCAGGAGGAGCTCTGATTTTGGCAGAGATGGATGGAAGAGTCTGCACGATGCCTATCCACTCGGACGCAATCAAGAGATACTACGTTTGAAGACAATAGAGTTAGGGTTTGGCTGTAACAAAACTATGCTCAACCTGACTTCCCAAGGAGGGACACGTAGGCTACCCACGTAGGCTTTGGTTTCTCTCTTTCTATTGTAATAGAAAATCCAAATATCATTTTGTATGTTATTGGGAACTACACCATGACTTGATTTCCTATAGAAGGAATACATAGGCATTCCTTATAGGATTCAATAATCTTTTGTATTGAACAACGTCCTATCCTGATTCCATTTGGATACGTAGGCAGCCTGAGTTAGACACGTCCATTTCATTTTCAATCTCATCATTTTTGCATCTGTTGTAATCGAACTACACCTTGACCTTATTCTATTTGGATACGTATGCTACTTGAGTCAGGCTCGATCATATTCATCATATTTCCTTTATCATTATCTGCGAACTACGTTTAGACCTGATTCCATTTTGAATACGTAGGCAACTTGAAAGGGTTCGGTCATAACCTTAGGAAAAACCTTTGTAACACATTAGTTTATATTAGGATGCGATCACAACAGCAAGTATCCATGTCATTAGAAGCATCGTGGAATATTAACATCAATAGGATAGAGTCTTTAGGAAAAGACACTTGCATTTAAGGAATTTCTGAAACATGTCATAATTTGGAACGACGACATTTTTCTATAAAACAAAAGATTTATCAAAAATGTTTTCTTAAAAATATCATAATTTTTTTCACCTACCAGACCCTGTGGTCTAACCTCATTAAGACCGGGGAAAAACCAGTACTACAGTCAACATAAACCAACGCCCGCTCCACATTGATAATTTTCCTTTGAATGTAGGGCCAATAGGAGATAAGGAAGTGCTGGAAATACTCTGGGGAAAATGATGGATCCGCTGCTCTCTCATGACTATGATCTCTCTTTCTCTATTTAAATTTTCCTTGTATAACTAAAACTAACTCTTGAATCCTTTGCATGTATTTCGGAACCAGGCCGCTGATGCGAAAGAGGCATATTGTACATAGCAAACTCTCCACCCAACTGAATAGAGCATGTTTTATATAGCGATCCGCTGGCTTCACTAATTGAAGCCATGTGTATAGCAAATCGCCAGCTCAATCAATCAGATCATCTTGTACAAAAACGAGCCGCTAGCTTCATGAATTGAAGCCATGTATATAGCAAATCATCAGCTCAATCGATCAGAGCGCCCTGTATAAATAAAGCGTTGGCTTCGCCAATCAAAGCCCTGCATATAGCAAACTGCTCACTAATGGGAGCGATCCGCACTGCCACTATGCCACATCGGAGATCAGAATAGATAGCTACAAACCTCGTCACCAACGTTCTGCCACTTGATGTCCACGACGACTACAAAATAGCCTTGCAGTCAAGAGTATATCTTGAGCATGCTCTTTTTCTCTATTATTATCTCAGATGTTTTGACGTTTCGCTCATGCAGCGTACATACATGACTGCATTTTAAGTCAGGAACTCCCATCGTGTAGAGATGTTTTACATTATGATCGCTCACATCAAACGAGATACTTTATATTTCAGTGCAACCTCTCCCAACAAGCGGAGATGCACTCTACAAGTCAATCACCCCCATCAAGCGGGGATACTTTACATTTCAATGAAAACTCTCCCAGCAAGCGGCGATGCATTCTACATTACAAATCAACTACTCCCAACACGAGGAGACTTAATGATCCGATAGCTGCGGAATGGTACACGGTCCGGCTTATAATTGAGTCAAATTCAAGTATCACATCATTCCGATCCCAAATAATAGCTAGCTGGCAGCGAGGCATTATCATTCCTGCATCATTTACATCATATCTTACCATATTCTGTATTACAATATATGGGTATATGTGTTAATCTTTTTTGCAGGAACAAACATCACAATGTGGAACTCCTTCTAAGTAGCAAACCAAGCTAGAACGCTTTGAGGGACAACAAACTCATTAGCGACCCAAGGATCTGAGCTTAAACTCAAAACAACTAGTAGAACTCTAATTCTTCAAATCTTCCAAGTCAAGCCGCAAATTCAAAGCTATCACGATATTCCGTCTTGCAGTATCGTCATAATACGATACTAGGGAAATTCTTGCGAGCATCGCTTCCTCACAGTTTTTACTTCGGAATTACATGAAGCTTGATCCTCGTTGAGCCCGAGGTATGTAAGCAATTCAAAGCAATAATTCAGAACAAATTCCCCAAAATTCTCCTGGAATCTTTCTAATCCTACAACTTATAATCTTTGTGCTATTCCTGCAATGTATGCCTAAAGTCGGGAAAAAATTGGCTTTGGTTCAATTTCTTTCCCCGAAACTCTTTCATCGTCTCCGGTCAAAGAGGGGTAGCTGTTGACGGCTAATTTTGACCCTCCCTTTAAAAATTAATTTATTTATACTTAATAACTTACAATGAATATTTTAAATATATTTTCAATCAATAAAACCTATTTTTACAAACTTAATTTAGTATTAGTAATTTTAAAATAGATAATTCAATGTTATAATTTTAATTATAAATATATCATATTTACTATCTTACAATTATGACCTTTATATATATTGCATAGGTCTTACAATTAGTTTAATTAGTTATTCCTTGATTTTTAGTTAATTGTTCTATAATTTCAATAATTCGAAACTAATATCACAATTTAGAAAATAGAGTATTTTCTAATTAATTAATTAATTACAATAAGTAGTAGTTTATATGATAATTATAATTTTTATTATATTTTATTGAAAGTAATTAACTTTATTTAATTTAGTTATAAAAAGGTTAAAAAACCAAAAGGCTACAATTGCAATTTCTTAATTAAAGATGAGATGGCTACCATTTAAACTAATTTAGACCAAATGCCAATCCCAAATCCAGACCTAACCCAGTCCAAATACTCCATCTCTATTCCAAGGTGGCAATCCATGCCACTCTCTTTAAGCCAATAACGGTACACCATGTCACCCATCCCAATCACTCACACAACAAACACAATAAATCTTAGATCAACGACCCACACTATTAACTCTATTTCTTTTTAATTTTTTTTAAAAAACCTAGAATATTTAACCCTAACCGTTGGATCACAACAATCCAACAGTCACTAAAATTCCACATTAAAATTGATTAATCCCTAAAATATCAGGGCCGTGGATCTAAAAGTTCAACGACCCTTATCAAAATTCTCAAGCTTAACCATTAGAGATGACCTAAACTCCCCTAACCCTAAATCATTTCCCCCAAGCTCTACCGCTTCTCTTTCCCTTTCATCTCTATACTCTCTCAACCTGCCATGGATGAATCAATCATAAACTTTGCACAAATTTGTGCAAGGTCACAAAATCTTGACCGAAAATTATTCTTTTTTCTTCTTTATCCGCGATTGTCGCCGGTGCTTCCCCATTTCAGTTTACAAATTTAAATCTCAAGTTCTCTGACTTTTACACAAACATTTAACATCCAGTCCTCAAATCCTTTGATGCTACAACAAAATCCCTCATGCATGAGCCCTCATGATGATTATTCGAAGTCAGAGGTCAAATGATATGACCTCTGGATTTACAGCCTTTGCCCATTATTTTTCTCACCTGTAACGGCTATCACACACTCAAGTAAAACTCTTACTAGTTTTTCCCCTCTGCTCACTCTTATTTCACTCTATTGTGCTTGCATCACTACTCCCCCGCTACTCTCCACTATCGATTTGAATATGTGAAACCCTAGGGCTTCAACAACCACTATAAATTGGGGGTTTTAATGTTTTCACCTAACATATAGCAATATATACCTACCAACTACGCCTAGTATATGAGTATTTAATATGCAATATAGTTGTTTAGGAAAGTCTGAGTTCTTAATCAATTACTGCTCTTCCTTTTCTTTATATTTCTAAGTTTTATACTGATTGGGAGCTTGAGGAGGTTAGAAAAACCTCGACCTTGTTCTTCTTTTACTAGTTTAAGTTACTGAACATGAACTGCTTGATCATTTTTGTTGAATGATGTTATTAACAATGTGTTCATTTTTTTTAACTGTCTTGTGTGTTTATTAATGAATGTTAAGTAGATTATCCGTTCATGAACTTCTTTAGGTTATTGAAATTAGAATTATATGTTGATCCTGGTATGCATCTAATGATTCTTAGTTCCTGTTAACTTTGGCATGAGTAAAGAACTTCTTAAATGTCCTAATATCTAGTTTCCAGACCTCTTTAATATTCTATTAGTACTATTATGATGGCTATGCTAATTTGTCTTGAATGATATTTTGCATTTCATAATGGTTCGCTCAATAATCTAGACTCAAACGAGTTTAGTGTTGAAAACCGGGTTGTTACCATAGTTTTGATGCATTAGCTTATGACCTTTAAACCTATTTTACCTCTTTAATATGCCTTTGTGATTCTGTTAATTCCCAGATTGAATTAATGACTGTTTATATAAGCATTCTCCGAGTTAGCTGGATCTTTGTGTCTTTGTGTATATCCTGAGATTGCTCTATACTTAGTTTAAGCTATGAAGTATGGATAAGATGTATTTGAATCATGATGACGCATTTGTTAAGTTAAGGTGTTGTCACTAAGTTCCACTATATTTGAATCCCCATGCTAGACTCACTTGACATGTTTCCCCAAGGAGATGATACTATTACCATTTTTATGAAGCTCATATGGTGAAACTGTTAGTGATATTTTCACAATATGACTTCTGCTAAGTGTCCTTTGTGTGTGTTCTTATGATCACACACTCATTTGTTTTGTTTTTCAATGTCTCTATTTGTCCATCATGATCCCATACATGCCCACATTGTTTGGAAGCTTCACTAAGCTCTCCTAAATGGATTAAACATAACTTGTGAACTCTAAAGAGAATTTCTTGTTGTTTCTGCTTGGATATAACAATATGCTTTTCTCTCAATGAGATTTGTGTGAAACTAAAACTCTTCGAAAGAATTCATTACGCAATTGATAAAAAATTTAAGCAGGGTTGATAGCCTGAGATTATTTTAGTACTCTTAGGAGCTCTTATTGAATTTGTGAACCTGTGACCTTGTAATATCTTTAGAAGTTCTAATTGAAGCTTGCTAATTTGTGATCCTATTAATACTCCTAGAAGTTCTATTCTAGGTTGAGAATATGTAACCCTGTTAATGCTTTTAGAAACTCTGATTGTAGTCTAGCATCTCTGATAATACCTATGGAGTCCTAACTGTGGATTGTTATTCTGAATCTTTGTCAACATTCTTTGAATTTTCTAATTGAAGTTATCAGCATGTGCCTCTTAATTCGAGCTACTGATCTATATTTCTAACTGAAGTTGCTGACCCATATCTGTATTAGCACTCTTTAGGAAGTGCCAAATGTAGTGTTATGCATGTGATGCTGTTAATAGTCGTTATAAGCTCTAATTGTAGTTGTTAATCTGCCCTGTCCTAATGCTCTTGGGATGTTTAGTTGAAACTGTTAGTCCATATCTTTGTTAACACTTTTAGATGTCTCAATTAGGACTGTTAACATGTGTGTGTTCTAAGGGGCAAGACCTAAGTTAAAATCAATATTTTGTTAGTATAAATAAAGGTTGTTAAGGCAAAATGTATCTGTGTTCATAGACTGTTGCAGATTTGGACTATATATGTCACGCCCAAACCTGGGGAGGCGTGGCTGGCACCCGGTGTCGTGCTGGCTCGAGCGAACCACTTTGTAACTCATGATCGTTTGACCAAAACTAGAACATACATAGGTCGAGTTGGATAAACTTATTCCTTTTGTAACTATCATGGGCCAACATGTCCATAAATACGACATATAGCCTGAACTTCGGGATTGAGTTTTATGCATGTAGTAAAGTCTTACAAAATTTTCATGCCTGTTGAGGTCTTACAGTTTTTTCATGCCTGTTGAGGTCTTGCAGTTTTTTCATGTCTGTTGAGGTCTTATAGTTTTGTCATGACATTGAGGTCTTACAGTTTTGTCATGCCGTTGAGGTCTTATAGTTTCTATTGCTGTGTAAAATAGATCTGGCTAGACTATTATTATACTGTACATAATAAACTTGTGTCTACAAAGCCTCTAATAGTATTTGACATCAAATAGGACAAGGTACATGCCTACCCATAAGTCTGTAGCAAAAACTCTGATACAATGACTTATAGACTCGGTTGCACTCCAAATGAGGTGGAGTATTACCGATCATTCGTTGAATGCTAACCTCGTGTACTATGAGGTCTCATCAAACTGATTATCTATACCTATAGGCATGAATGTAGCATCCCCAATAAAAGGACGCCAGTACAAATATTGCACCGAGTATGTAAGGCATGTAAATAAGTATATAAAGGACATGGAAGAAACATGGAGTAAGGACTCAACCTGTAAGTCTGGATAACTCTGTAAATCATGAAATATTTATAGTATCATGCATATGCATATGAATGTCATGTAATGCATAGGTCTATACGTACATAACATCATCAAGCCTTTGAGGGCATCCCATCATATCATCTTGGCCACAATGGGCAAAATTATCAACGTATACCAGCTGATTAGGTGGTGGTGCGTATATAACACCATAACCTTTTTTCATATCCCATATACATATAATATACGCGTATATAACGCCATCTGGTTATGGGTCAGTGTACATATATAAATGAATGCAATGCATAATGAAGTAATTCTATAAGATCTCTCAGAAAGTGATAGGATCAATATGCTTTCGAATAAACTTTATCAAAATACGTATTTACTAAGACCCCTAGTACTTTTATGAATAGAGTCATGTATCAAAGTTGTGTGTTTGCTCGTTCGTTTGTATCATATGGATCATGACAAAAGGAAAGAAGGGATAGCCTTAACATACTTGTCTTAACCCACTTGCTCAAAAGCTCAACTCATATCCGCTAAAAAAACCAATGTGAGTATAATCGTTATGCTTCTTCGCTTTTGCCTTAGTTGTAGGACTTGGTATCTTTTTTGAGAAGAAATGTAATTTATCTTCTAATAAAGTACAGAAAATGTTGCTGCCCATATTTTCCTAAAGAAAGCTTTCTCTACTTTAAGATGTTAAGAAAATGTATATAGTGTCTCTATGTATATATAATACAAATGTGCAATACCTTCTATATATATTTAGAGAAAGCCAAAAAAGCAGTAAAATATATTTTTAAAAGGGGCCTTTAATCACTTACACATGTCATTATTTGAATACCCATTTGATTAGTCATCAAAACCCCATTTACATGTGTATATATATAGTACACCTAATAAAGCACTTAATTCCCAAGAGACCACCTTCTATCTTAAAATGCTTAGTCATTTTAGCTACTACACACGGATTGATGTCTACAACAATATTTACCTACTAATTAATCTATTAATCTTCCACTAAAATCCAATATTTAACCAATTAGTCACATAATAATTTCTATGTCTCATTTCACTTAAATACTAGTATATTTCATATATCATACTATCATGGTCATGTGGTATATTACTAGTCCATAAATATGTGGTATTATAGTTTGGACTATATTTTATCTCAAAATCTCAAACTTCGACCAACCTCATTTTCTTCAACTTGTTTACCCATCACCTTCAAGATTTTACTTATCACTTGTTATAAATATCATAAGTACTTATAACCTCAAAAATAGTCTTTTCATTGAACTCATGTCAATTATCTTATGACAAATCCAACATAGAAAAGTACGGGATGTAACAATATACTTTTCTATCCGTAATATATATAATCTCAGGTGTTTGATTCTTTAACAGTAAATATGATAATGTCCCTGCTTCTATGTATGTTTGAAGCTGATTTCTTTTGAACCTACTTAACACGTTACTCATAGTGAATCATCCAGTTGGCTTTGAAATACGGTTATAACAATGTGGATCGGTTGTCCTGTAGTCCTATAATGTACTATTTTAGCCATAATGGGAAAGGTATATACTTTTGTGGTATAGTATCACTGTGATATTGGGATATACATTGAAAGTGCCTCGTTGTCACTTGAACATGTGGGGAAGAATGAGTGGGAGTGGTTAAGAGTATAGTAGAGTTTAGCTCTTGTTTGGGTACTCTCCCTGACACAAGCACTACTCTGGGCCTTGAGGTCCTTGGGAACTTTGAAGTGTCAGGGGTCCAAAGAGAGCCTTGGCCTTGAATGGAACTCTACCCTTAGCTTCTAATCTATTGACATTCATTACTCTTTTTAGATTTAGTGTTCAATGACAACGAAAGGTTTTCAATGTGAATCACTTCATTATATGTGACCATCGCATTAGCATAGCTTTCATAATTCAAATTACTATTGGTTGTTATAATTTGTTTTTTTATATATTTCATGAGTGATTGTATGTATAGAGTATTATATCTAATGACCTTATATCTTTTTTTGAACGTGTATAACCATTGGGCCTGCCGAGTTCTCAAAAGAACTTAGGCCCAAATCTTTTACCTATGTACAGGGAAGTCTGAAGCCTACTACTGTCCGTTCATGCTGTTTGCTAGGCCTACCTCTTTCAGGCCTAAACCAAAGTCTTTCCTTACCCTTTACTACTCTATTACATTCTGTTATTCATATTTCTCTCATGTATATGACACTACACTTATCATATCGGATGAAATTCTTTACTTTACCTCTTGAATCATGTAAGTAAATGAGGCAAGCCCTAAAGTACATAAGATTAAAAGAAATGTTAGGCTTAATAGTAATTAGTTTACATTCGTTAATCGTATGCTACTCACGCTATTAATATCATATGTTTTACTAACATTTCAGGAAGACTTTGAAGCCAAAAATAACTTAGCAAGGACGACAATCACTTTTTTCAAAAATCAGAAATGGAATCCAAAATTGTCCTTCTAAAAAGTGAATCTTTCTAAAGAAAATGCTGCCATTAGCAAAAGGTTTTTAAAAGCTTTCTTCAAAATTGGGATTTAAAACCTAAGGTACATCTTAGGCTCACTTTTTTTACATCATTATTTTATTAGAGTTACATGAATAACCGTATTCTTTAAATATAAAGTGTTTTATAAACATCAAGACTCTTCTAAACTTATATCCTATTAAAACTACACATCCCTTATGCAAGTATCATGTTCTAAATTAATATAGGATACCGTACTCCTTTTAACACTAATTAAGCAGTATATAAACAACTAATCCTTTAAATATAGTCTAAGTCCTATGGAGATACCTCAGGCAGATTTTAAGGGGTACCTAACACCTTCCCCTTAGAAGAACAAGAACCCTTACCTAGAATCTCACCGGTTAACAGATTAAAAAATAAATGACCTTTAGTAATTAAATGGGTACCCTAGTATACCTTTAAATATTAGGTGATGACTCTCTTTTATCATCAACAAGAAAACCACAAGTTTAATCTTGCTCTGACTCGTGCAAAATAGGTGCAATACACGCGTTCGCGAAGTATTGGCATACTGGTCTTCGCGTTTGCGTAGGCGTGCCATGTTTGCGTAGAGGAAGAGCGTGGCAGGGCATTTTGTGTTCATATTCTTGGGTTATTTTTGTATCTTTATCGGTTCTGTGATGCATTGTTGAGAGGTGGATCAAATAGCTTTAAATTCTTAGAAGGCCTCTTTAGAGTGAGCATTTCGGTTTGAGATAATATTGGGTGCATGGGAGGGAATAAAGTGGCTTATAGGCTTTTGGACGATGTGGTTTCATGTTGAGATTGCTTGGAATAATTTTTGGTTGAAGTCCATAGTGTACTAGAAAGAGAAATGTTATTCGAAGGCGATCAATGGTATTATGAAGAAGTTGTGTCAGTTTAGCAGAGGCTTAGATCAACATGGTAATAGAGATGATATTTTCCTCTAGTATAATAGGGATTTACAAGCATTTTTGTGGTAACACTTTCGGGTTTGGCAGTCTGAATGACTTGTTTGATTTAGAAGGATTCAATTCTAATGGTTGATTATGTGGAAATGGATTCCGAAGAGTTTTTTACGATTTTGACCATGGCTTGCGGTTGGTGTCTTCTATAGGCATGGGAAGTTTGTTGTTGTAACGACCCGACCGATTATTTACTTTGCCCTCGTTTTCCCTAATTATGCTTGACATCTGTGTATTTGTCATTATGTGACTTGTGGGGGCTGTTGGCTTGGTTTTGGGGAGTTTGGATAAAATTGGGGCACAGTTCCAAGGTTGGAAGCATAAGTTGTGAAAGTTGACTAAAGTTTGACTGTTGTGTAGACGACCTCATAATAGTATTTTTATGGTTCTAGTAGGTTTATATAGTGATTTTGGACATAGGAATACACATAAATTTAGATTTGGATGTTCCTAGGTTGATTTGGTTCTATTTGGCGAAAGTTGAAAATTTAAAGAAAGTTCATAGGTTTGACCGGGAGTTGACTTTGATGATATCCGGATTGGATTTCTGTTAGGGGAGTTGGAATAGGTTTGTTATATCATTTGGGACTTGTGCGCTAAACTTGAGGTTATTCCGAGTTGGTTATATGTGGTTCGGCATCAGTTTTATAAGGTTAAAAGTTGATTAGTTCCTTAGGCTTGAATTGAGGTGCAGTTCATGGTTTTGATACTATTTTATGTGATTTGAGGCCTCGATCAGGTTCGTGTTATGTCTTAGGACTAGTTGGAGTGATTGGATGGGATCATGGGGGTATCATTTTTTTTCCATATGATTTGTAGATCATTTCCTTGTTTTTGGGCAGATTTGCTCTGGTGTTATCGCACATGCGATATCCGTGCCACATGTGCGAGTTCGTAGAAGCAGGTCATGGGCCGCACATACGGTGCATGGCTGGGAAGGCTAAGTCCGCATATGCTGCGTGGTGAGGACAGATGCACTTGCATAGAAGCGAGGGATCTTCCACAGAAGCGGACGCGCATATGGGATTTGTGGACCATAGATGCGGTTGGTCAGGGGAATAAGTGATTCCTGCATCTGCAATGGGTTTTCCACAAATTCAGTACTGCAGAAGCGAGATTTTTTTTGGCAAATGAGGAACTGCTGGACTATTATATCATTCGAGGGTTTTGGTTATTTCTCATTATTTGGAGTTGTGGAACTTGGCTAGGGGCGATTTTTGGTTGCTTTTTCACTAATACTGAAGAGGTAAGTAAACTCTACTTGATTTTGATGTTAGATATTGATTTCCCATGATTATTACACCTAGTTTATCTGAACTAAAGGAGTAATTTGGAGATATTTTCTATGGTTTTTGGAGAGTGAAAATTTTGTGATTTGGGGGTTGATTTGAATTGGATTTGGATGAAATATATATTTGGACTCATATTGGAATAGGTGTTCAGAATTTGTGAATTTTGTCGGGCTTGGGGGTGCGAGCTTGGGGTTGACTCTTTTGGTTGACTTTGTATATTTGTATCAAGATCAAAAATTTATTGTTTGGTGTTATTTTCTATAGTTTATATTTATGTTATTAAGTTATTTTTGCTAGATACGAACCGTCTAGAGGTTGATTCACGCGGGAAGGGATTTACAAAGTATTGATTTGGCTTTATTGAGGTAAGTATCTTACTTAAACTTGGTTGAGGAACTAGATGCACGAGTTATTAGTGTTGGCTTCGCTCCATGAGTGGTGCACATGTGAGGGAATTGAGCCCATATACGTACACGATATTATCCATGTCCGGGGTTGTGATTAGGCTATTATATGCCCTGAATTGATTGCTAAGATTTATGTTATCATGCTTCTTACTTTGCAACCCTTTTGAGAGCTAATTGAATCATGTTAGAGATTACTTTTTTAGGCAGTTGTTTTGTGAATAAATCCAAAAACTAGGGAATTTTCCCCTTTAGGTCTCTTTCTCACACCACGACTTATAGTCAGAATTCTTCCAATCTCGTAACTATTGCTACTTGCGATCATGCAACCTTTACGACCTTGACTTTGTAAATGCGCTTATGCGACTCTTTTCTCCTCTTTTTTTCTCTAGTTTTTAGCCAATCTGTAGGTCTTAATTTGTAAACATATATAGAGCTTGAAAAGTTGCCTCTTTGGGTATATATGAGTGTACTGAAGTTCTTCGCTCGGTACTTTGTTGAACTCACCAATATTGCTATATGTTATCTCATATGTCTGTTTATCCATCCCTACGAATTTGCTGTCATAACTCTTACTTTGATTTATCGTTGCTAAGGTCTGCTACCAAATTCCAGCTTACTCTCGTTGCTTATCCCATATGTATAAATCTAAGTCCTTTAATGCTTCGTCGTTACTGCTCATCTTAAGAATAACAACCTAATCTCATCTCATACTTTGTGACTTTTGCCCATCCATTGTTGATTCACCTTAGTATTGATCTATAATATACCACTGATAATTTGAAACTTCTTACGTAATTCCTTGCCACTAGGGGCTTACGTTGCATCGAGGAATATTCGAAGTGATTTTCCTGATCCACTTAGTGGCAATACTGTACTTCAATAACTGTATTTTATAGCATACCAATATGATTCACTCACGTGGGTATTTTAATCCCATACAATTCATGAAATACTCTTCAAGTCATTACTCAATCGAAGGACAAACGCCATCCTTTATCTATCACAATCATACCCTCATTCGACTACCAAGGCAACATTCCATATCTTCTAGATGTTATTAGTCTTAGGCTCCTTTGAGTTCATTCAGGCTATGCTGAACTTTCTATAAGTTAGAGAAACCATTAGCTCTCTTGTTTTCATGGGCTTAATCCCGAGGACTTATCCATTCTCGTTACCTTCTCACTCACCCTTTCTTATCCATACTCCTGTCATAAAACTTTGTCGCTTTACTATACGGTAGCTTGCGACCTATACGTATCTATTTACACTATTCGTAGCCTTCCATCAACTTGTTTGAACCATAGATTTCCTTGTGTTATTCTGGAATATAAAGCGAGACATCACCTCGTCTCTAACTCTTGTTTACTCTCTTGACTAGATCTCTCCGTACTTAGAAACCATAGGCTAGAAGGTTTGCCACTGACGACGCCACTATCATTCCTCGATACTGAATCCCAACATTTATAGCCTTCTATCCAAAGTATAGACTATTCATAACCTTCTGCATTTGAGTATCCCATACGTTATTCACCTTTTACCTTACTCGCCTTAAAACCTCGTATCATATCTTCTATCTCTTTCATGACCTCCCTTCCGAATAGGTATAATTCACGTCCATAACTTGAAGCTCTATTATAATACTTGCACCTCTGGTGCATACACAATTCGGTGGGAGCTTCATGTTGACTTCTTACGAGGTCGGTACTATTATAAATGACAAAATTTAACAAAGGGACGTTATAGAATATGGCGACTGTACTATTCCTCTTGTACCTCAGACATTAAGAGTAATCATGTAATGTTCTCACACGAGGTTTATAATTTTTTGAATCCAATAATTAGATTCCTGATTTACTTTGTTGGTGTTTAAATTTTTAGTTTTCTCCTTCTTTTGATCAGCCTTTATGTAGGCATAAGCAACCTCCCGATATGCGGTTCATGGTATTGTTATTATGTTTAGCCTTTCATGGGCGCTGAGGAATATCCATGATACAATCCTTTAATAATTCAATCCTTCGTCTATGAACTGGGCTCAACTCTTTCTTTTAACTTATACTTGAATCTTCTACGGCTATATATGCTGCATGTATCAAACTCTAAACTCTTAAGTGCGTTCATAATGTAACTAACTTTGGATCATGAATTGAATAATTCCTTTCGTTCCATTTCATCTTTCTTCAAACGTAAGCAATTGCTTTTCCTAGTGTTTTTACCCACTTGATGCGTGCATACTTAGCTTATCTGAGTTCTCACACATGCCAAAATTTTTTGTGCAAATCATATGCTTTAAAATATTACTTTTGATTTTACTACCCGCTCATTAGCCATGATAGGTGCCACCTTCCTTTGGATTGCATACAATGTTGTTGTGAGACTTGTTATTATATGACCATTTCCTCCTTAGGTTAGTGAGCTTGGGTTAAAGCTTTTTTCTTTACTTTCTCGGCTAGTCTTTCATTGTAGTACTTAGGGAGGATTCTCTGACTCTTGTAAAACTGCGAGCTAATTACACCGAATACTTGAATTTTTTTTGATGTCCTCTTTCGCCTATAATTATCTTTAGTTTATGCTCTTGTGTTTGTAGGGTCGCTTTTGAACTTGATATTTTGACTGTCTTCCCTGTGGGACTCTCTTTCATTTCTATAACACTCACACGGCATCTTTAACTATCCCAACTCCTACCTGAGTGCCACGACCCAAAATTCACTAAGGGTTCTGATAGCGCCAGACATCGCTGTGCCAACCATAAATACTTAATTAAATTCTCGTTTTAATAATTTTGAAAGTATGATTTTTCTTCACTTTAACAAATAAAAGGTAATCTTTATAGAATAATTAAAAATGTTTGCAATTTAGAATTGAACAATCCCATAACCATCCCAGAATCCGGTGTCACAAGTGCATGAGCAGTTTCTAGGAAATAATGTGATACAACAAATGTCCGGAATACAAATTGGAGGAAAAAGAAAATATAATATTATACTCTGAAGGAGACTCTACCGGCTGCGGGTCATCTCGAGAGGTGCAGCTCACCCAAGTCTCCGTATCAAACATGCCGATGTGCCTGACTAGGCCACTAGTCATACATGTGCCTGTGCAACAAAAATGTACAGCAAGTGTAGTATGAGTACAAAAACAATGTGTACCCAGTAATTATCCCATCTAACCTCGAAGAAGTAGTGACGAGAGTTCGACTTCGACACTTACTAGTGGTCCAATAATAATATTTTAATAATGTGAATAATCATTGATTTTGTAGGGCAATTGTAAACTAATAACTCCTGAAGGAGATAAACAATTCCTTTTTAATAATAATAGATTTCCAAAGATTTATATTTCATCATGTTTATTAGTTTATGTGCGACCAGGGAGGAAATATAAATTTTGCAGATCTCAAGCAAGCATCACAAGCATGCGCAAATCATGCCGAGGTTGTACGGCCCGATCCAACAACTATTTAAATTGTGCACTGCCAGAGGGTCAAATCGTGCGAACCATAGATGCATTTATTTAATCTGCCGAGGTGTTCGGCCCGTTCCAAAAATAAACACACATAGACAGTCAATTAAGAAGTAATCAGGGAACAATTTTCCAAAGAAATGGATATTTCTCTTTTTAACAGTTAAGAAAATGAGGTCAAACCTTTTAGAAAATTCATTTACTAATTCGATATGGTTCAAGCAACTAACATTGGCAATAAGGTTACAAATATTTCAAGTATAGCATGTTTTTGGGTCCTAGACTATATAGACGTAAATATAATAGTAGCTACACATGGACTCTAGTCACCTCGTGCGTACGTAGCCCCCATAAATAGAAGCACACAACTAATTATTTCACCTATGGGGATAATTCCCTCTTACAAGGTTAGAAAGGAGATTTACCTCACTCTGAAGTTCCATCACGGGTATTCCACACCCTTCCGAAGGCTCAAGCCGATGCACAACGCTCCAAACCTAGCCAATAATTATGCAAACCCATTAATTTTTGCAACTTACTCATAATAATCAAAGTCATAATAATTTCTAATCCCGATCGAAAAGTTGACAAAATTGCCCTCGGGCCCACGTGCCCAGATTTCGAAATTTTTCGAAGATAATCTTTATCCATAACCTCACAAACTCAAATATATAATTTACTCCCAATTTCGCGCCCAAAATCGTGGTCAAAATACAAGAATACTAAATTTCTAGGTTTTTCTTCAAAACTCCAATTTTTACTAATTTCCCATGATTTTCTATGTTAAAATTTAGATATAATCCAAGTAATTAACTTTCAATAGGTGGGAATCACTTACCTTGACATGGATGGTGAAAATGGACCTCTAAAATCGCTCCTAGGTCGGCTCCCATGGAGGAAATGAGATGAAATGAGCCAAACCCATTTCTTTACACTTATAGACTGCCCAGACGACTCTTTTTCACGTTCACGAGACCCCATCGCGTTCGTGAAGAAGAAAATTTCCAAAAACCATTTTCCAAACTCTTCTCAGATAGCCTCTAGTATAATAGTTATATCGTTTTGTACAAAACTCCAAATGACAAATGGTTTAACTTTTTGAAAATCATAAAGCACGATCTAAAACTTTCATGCCTTAATAATCTCCCAATTCCTTATAAATGTCGAGATATAAGCCTCCAAAGTCTGCCCTATGCAACGCAAATTTCTTCTTTATCTTCTAGGACAGCCTATAGTATACCAGTCATAAACTTTTGTATAAAAATCTAAATGCTAAATGGTTTAATTTTCTGAAAACTAGACACAAAGGGCTATAACTTTTATTTTTGGATTATCTCCAAATTCCTTATATATTGCGAGATATGTGCCTCCGAAGTCAGACCTGTACAACAGAGGTTTCCTTCTTCACGAACACGAGGATCTCTTCGCGAACGCGAAGAAGAAGGTCCCTGAAGCCAAATCCTTCTTCGCGAACGAGAGAGGATCCTTGTGAACATGAAGAACAACACCAGACACCAGCATCAGCTCTTACAAAACAGCATGAAATGATCTGAAACCACCCTGAAACACACCCGAGGCCCTCGGGGCCCCGTTGAATCACACAAACCAGTCCCATAAGATAACACGGACCTGATCGAGGCCTCAAATCACATCAAACAACATCGAAATCATGAATCGCACTCTAATTCAAGCTTAATGAACTTTAGAATTTCAAACTTCTATATTCGATGCCGAAACCTATCAAATTATGTCCGATTGATCTCAAATTTTGCACACAAGTTATATTCGACATTACAGACTTACTCCAACTTGGGGAATCGGAATCCGACCCCCGATATCAAAAATTTCACTTCCGGTCAAACTTCTCAAAAACCTTCAAATTTTTAACTTTCGCCAAATGACCCCAACATGACATACATGCCTCAGAATCCAACTTTTGGATGCGCTCCCAATACCAGAATCACCACACGGAGCTATTTCCAAACTCCAAATCCCAAACGGACATCGATAACATTGAAATTCACTGCAACCCACATTTATGAAATTCTTCCAAAATGCCAACTTCCACAATAGGCGCCGAAACGCTCACTGGTCATCCAAAACCCAATCCGGACATACGCGCAAATCCAAAATCATTATACGAACCTGTTGGGACCTTCAAATCCCGATTCTGAGGACGTTTACTCAAAAATCAAACCTTAGTCAATTCTTTCATCTTAAAGCTTCCGAAATGAGAATTTTCTTTCCAAATCAACTCCGAACTTCCCAAAATTCAATTATGACCATGCGTCCAACTCATAATGCCTGAAGTGAAGCTACTCATGGCCTCAAACTATTGATTGATGCGCTAGAGCTTAAAACGACCAGTCGGGTCGTTACATTCTCTCCCACTTAAACATACATTCATCCTCGAACATGCTGAGAATTGCGCTAGAGTTGTCCGAAATTACTATTTTAACACCTCAAGCACCTACCCGTGCTACCATGACTCAATTGAGCACATTAGCTCAAGCAAAATATAAAGATATTCTCTATTATTCAAGCAAACAAGCTTAAAACCCAATTCCAACATTCGGAATTCTCTGTCAGGCCTGCTTCCAACATACGAACACTGTGTCAATCATTACACGATGCATCGAGACATGACTACATTCCTCTTCTGAATTCACACTATGCGTTGTATAACTCATATGACCATAAAAACATCCTCTAATAACAATAGCGAAATTTTCACGATTTTGATGCTCCCATTGCACTTCATGACATACATAGATCTTGTTCTAACTCTTACAATACCGCCACGACGGAAGAGACGTGTAGAAATTCATAACCAACTGCTGAGTCAACAATCATTTTGTCTATACTGCTGACAAGAACCATTACCTATTTCTGAACCAAATAATAGTATTTGCTCTATAATACACTTTATATAGTCCGATTGGACTGATCCTAGATCCAAAAATATTGTCTCACCCAGTACGAAGTGCTCAGGCAATAAGCTACCCCGTACATGATCAAAAGTCACATATGATGCCACAATATGCCAATAGGCTACAACCTCGAATGTGGTAGATGAAGAAAATGAACTCTGGAAGGGACTACTCAATTCACGCAACTAATATGAGCTTTCCCTAGAAAATGGGAAACAAAACACACAAAAGATAAAATATAGAAACTATATTCAACATCACATTGTTGTGGCATGCAACCCGATCCAAACAACATACCAGTGGCGGCGTGCCACTCGATCCACACATGAAATTCACGTAAGGAGATCCACATCGAGCTAAATTGCTCATTATTACAAAATACCGAATATCGGTCATAAGCACGCTAAGTGCATAACACAAACCCAAGATAGACATATAGCTCCATAAGCTACAAAACTCAAGAACAAATGAGGTGCGATATATGATCTGAGTCTCAAGAGCCATCCTGCTCATATGACACCATCACTACGTGAAACCTCAACACATAAGAAATTTATCAAGTCGTTTCACAACTCACATGGTGCAATGTAATATTATATGAAATAGCCGATGACGAAACAACATCCCACGTTCGAATACTCCTCCTTAAGGAATGCTATGCTAAAATGAACATATCTGGCCTGATGTAGAGCCCACATTCATATTTAAATCCATCCACGGACTTCAAGCCGATTCTGATCGCACCGTACTAGGCTAACAACCTTTCATGGGTCTATAATAACCCCCTTTTCTCATAATACACAAGAACAACCATCATAACCGGAGCAAACCTCCAAAGTCCATAACCAAAGAAACCGAGTGCCCTCCAGGCATAAATTCTCAAATTAGTGATATTACCACAATCTTCACACTTGGTTTAAATCTTCAATCAATCAAGTGACTACATGTCACACTTATACAATCTTCCTGTGAGGTATGCTCCCACGACCTTCCGCACTAGATAACAAGTATGCACATCCATACCACCGGTCACACTAATGTTGTAAAGCATATCAAGAATCCGTAACCAAGATGCAAAGCCTCCGACACAAAATGCCGATCTCAGGTGAAGCTGAAGACAATAGCAACATACTCCAAACATCCAAATCCCCTTCCTGCTCATCCGAGCTCATGACAACCTTGTCAACACCGAACCGCTACCTTGATCCTCACTTTCAAATTTCATACCGCTCACTGCACCTAACAAGACAACATGCGATACTACAAGAATTTCATCATAACTTTTGAACCACTAATATGGTAAACACTTCACCACATGGAAACTTTTTACTTAACTCATTCTAAGAGAACCATAGCAACAAACTAGTAAATTCTCATAACCGTAGAACATTCAAATCCTCAAGTAGTGGTCTAAACCACCATAACCTTCCGGGATCCGCCTATATATAACATGCCATAATACTTGAATACTTCCAAATAAAATCAACTACGGCGTCCGCCAAGCCTCGCACGTACCGCCACCACTATGCCAATTCAACCATGGCTAACCAATCTAACTTCTTTTAATTAATCCTTAACTTTCCTTAGAGATAATAATAGCTCTATTCCTTACATCACCAACCTAAATCTGCACTCACCTTGAGTGGCCTCATTCCACGAGACCACATTGTATCCAAACCCATGAACCATTTCATACCCTCCTTGCACGCACATTCACATCTTCAACTGATACACCCATTTTGATAATTCCTCTATGAATCTAAAGTCTTTTTTTCTTTTTCCTCCCAATGCTACACTGTAAGTCAAAAACACCATTGAACATTCCATGCCTCTTATCATAATATGACAAAAGCTAGATTCTTAACCATACTACAGGCTTAAATCCTTAGGAACCGCATTTTAACCTTTAAATTCACTAGGACCGTTGTTGAGAGTGACCCACTCTGGATTGGTCATGAATATAATCAACTCCAAGGCTCCACTGGCTCATGAACTCCCACCTCAATGAAGCACACGACTGAATCTCTTCCCTTATGAATCTCCTCTGTACGAAGCACAAATCCTGAATCTTCCCAAGGTTTGAGCATGAGTCGATGAGGCCAACCATAGCACACCTTTATCGAATCCTTTGCCCAAATTACCATTTATGTTCTTTTCTCTTAGTTGTAGTAACTCACCAATAAACTGATAACTCGAAACCTCACAAGAAGATAACCATACAACCCAATCATAGGCAGCGAGACTCTCCCACTTAGCTTGGAGCTAACATTACGTAACTTCAAAACCCACCAAGATTCTTTCTTCATCGTTAAACCTTCTTGCACAACTAACTCGCCAAAAATTTACTCCGGTTAACCTTTCATGAACACTATGAATTACCAACCTCATCTACATATCTGACCTCATTCTAGATAACCAGTAAATCCTTCGTAAAAGCTCCGCCAACCACGCGGCCGCTAACCAACTCGCAGGAGATAATCCACCTAAGCCCCATGCTCATCCACCAGTTGCACAAGTCTATTCATTCCTCGTGGACATCAACTAAATGTGCGATGAGATCTCCATATACAAAGTCATGTCGTATCCTATTTCATATCAAGCAACTAATTTCCATCATATCCAATCTCCCGCCGTATGCTAGCCAATATTTCAAATTAAGCTCGTAGACTCAATCACCGTCCACTAAAATTCCCATTTTACTCCAAACTTTCCTCGAGGGTGTAGTAATCCTACCATTGAATCCACATGCTGCTCTGTCACTCTCCCACTTCGGTCAACCTCTCCTCTTTAAGCAATTATTCGACCTTCGCTTCTTAACCTGGCCTTCTAATAATTTAACCACCGCCTGACACTTCCTACATGTCCTTCCTCATCCTTTGTCTGCCAGTTGTTGCCTTAATTCAATCTCTATCTCTGTAACAATCGAACCAGAAGATCGTCACTAACTTTAAAATTTTTCGAAGATCATCTTTTCTTGAGTCGTCAACATTAGAAGTACCTATTCAATCCTGAACCACTACACCCCTCGATATCTGACAACCGCTTCTCCAATACTTTTGCACAACAACCTGCCCAAAGGCGAATCGTAAAAGATCATAACACCGGCGAACTTAACACATCCAATAGAGGACAACGATACCACGTTATAGATGAAAATTCCACCACACTTCAAAACACCAATCTTGTTACTCCATCAATCCAAATCTGGACATCCATAGGCCAACTGCTTTTCCTCTGCTGGAAATCAAATACCGAATCTCTGAATCATACACTGAGTAGACCTCCTTCCAAGTCATTTAGTGCCCCAACACATAGGCAAGTATCCTATTATCACGTCAATACTGTGTGATAACCAATCATGAGCAATCATAGCAATCTGCGCATAACCTCAAAGCTCTTAGAAGTGCAGCTACCGAGCTGAAATGACATAATATCCTTCCGCCGGGTGACGACAATAGCCCAATCCACTATGCACGAAGTATCATGCTGCACCACATCTTGTAGTACCACTAAAATTCTTCAATTCTCGATTTATAATAAGCACTTTGCATCACAAAAGATTGAGTAGGAAGGAAACAAGGGCATAAGTCTCAAAGGAATCAAATTGCACAATGAGGAATCAAGAAGGGATGTACTCCTAACAGCCCTGTAGCCTCTCGAAGATAAGTACAAACCTTTGTACCAATCTGCAAAACTCTACTAAACTCGCTCATGACTCGTGAGACCTAAGGGAACCTAGTGCTCTGATACCATATTGTCACGACCCAAAATCCACTAAGGGTCGTGATGGCACCGGACACTGTTGTCAGGCAAACCAACCATAAATACTTAATTAAATTCTCAACAACAACAAAACTACCTAGTAAATCCCACAAAATGGGGTCTGGGGAGGGTAATGTGTACGCAGACCTTACCCCAACCCCGATACGGTAGAGAGGATGTTTCCAATAGACCCTCGGCTTAGAAAGACGGAAATAAAAAAACAAGAAAAGACAATTCATTAGTAACTCCAATAGAAAGCGTAATAGTAACAGAAGCATAATAACCAAAAGATGATTGACATGCAATAACAGTAACCGGAATCTAAGGCCCGAGGCTAAGATAAACAGCAAGGATAGTGTGGATTCAACATAAACTGTAAGCCATCTAAGATTAACCCTAATCTAACCCTGCCTCACCCCCGGTATGGAGTAAGGAAAGCTCTTCTACCCCCTAACCTACAACCCTAATGCGTGACCTCCAGACCTTCCTATCAAGGGCCATGTCCTCGGAAATCTGCAGTCGTACCATGTCCTGCCTGATCACCTCTCCTCAATACTTCTTAGGCCTCCCTCTACCTCTTCTCGTACCCACTACGACCAACTGCTCACACCTCCTCACCGGGGCATCAAGGCTTCTCTTCTGCACGTGCCCGAGCCATCTGAGCCTCGCTTCCCACATCTTGTCATCCACAGGGGCCACGCCCACCTTCTTCCGAATATCTTCATTCCTAATCTTGTCTATCCTAGTGTGCTCGCACATCCACCTCAGCATCCGCATCTTTACTACCTTTATCCTCTGGATATGGGAGTTCTTAACAGGCCAATGCTCTACCCCGTACAACATGGCCGGTCTAACCACAACTCTATAAAAATTACCTTTGAGTATCGGTGGCACTTTCTTGTCACACAAGACTCCAGATGCAAGCCTCCATTTCATCCAGCCCGCCCCTATGCGGTGAGTAACATCCTCGTTGATCTCTTCGCCCCCCTGAATCATCGACCCAAGGTACTTGAATCTATCTCTCTTGGGGATGACCTGTGATCCAACCCTCACATCCCTGCCTACTTCCCTCGACTCAACGCTAAACTTGCACTCAAGGTACTCTATCTTAGACCTGCTCAATTTGAAACCCTTAGACTCAAGAGTCTGTCTCCAAACCTCCGATCTCTTGTTAACACCGACCCTCATCTCATCAATTAGAACTATTTCATCAGCAAATAACATACACCATGGCACATCCCCTTGAATATGGTGTGTCAATGCATCTATCACCAAGGCAAATAAGAAAGGGCTAAGCGCAGAGCCTTGGTGTAATACCATAACAACTGGGAAATGCGTTGAGTCGCCTCCCACAGTCCTAACCTTAGTCTTAGCTCCATCACACATGTCCTTGATCGCTCTTATGTAGGCTACCAACACGCCTTTTGCCTCAAGACAACTACAGAGCACCTCCCTAGGAACCTTGTCATACGCTTTCTCCAAGTCAATAAACGTCATGTGTAGATCCTTCTTCTTATCCATGTACTGTTCCACCAACCTCCTCACAAGATGGATAGCTTCCATAGTGGAGCAGCCCAGCATGAACCCAAACTGATTGTCGGATATAGACGTTGTCTTCCTCACCCTCTCCTAGACTTTCATGGTATGACTAAGTAACTTGATACCCCTATAATTGTTACAACACTGGATATCACCTTTGTTCTTGTACACTTAATTAAATTCTCATTTTAATAATTTTGAAAACTATGATTTTTCTTCACTTTAACAAATAAAAGGTAATCTTTATAGAATAATTAAAAATGTTTACAATTTAGAATTGGACAATCCCATAACCATCCCAGAATTCGATGTCACAAGTGCATGAGCAGTTTCTAGGAAATAATGTGATACAACAACTGTCCGGAATACAAATTGGAAGGAAAAGAAAATACAGTACAATACTCTAAAGGAGACTATGCTGGATGTGGGTCATCTCGAGAGGTGCTGCTCACCTAAGTCTCCGTATCAACCATACCACTGTGCCCAACTAGGCCACTAGACATACATATGCATGTGCAACAAAAATATACAGCAAGTGTAGTATGAGTACAAAAACAACATGTACCCAGTAAGTATCGTGTCTAACCTCGAAGAAGTAGAGACGAGAGGTCGACTTCGACACTTACTAGTGGTCCAATAATAATATATTAATAATATGAATAATCATGGATTTATTAAAAACGGCAGTTAACTCAAGTAAGTCAAGAAACAAGTAAACATTCCTTTTTATATTTAGAAGTCTCCAAATTCATAATCCATTATTTATTACATTTCAATTTTGTAGATCTTAAGCAAGCATCAGAAGCATGCACAAATCATGTCGAGGTCGTACGGCCCAATCCAACAAATATTTAAATTGTGCACTACTAGAGGGTCGAATGGCACGAACCATAGATGCATCTATTTAATCGGACGAGGCGTTCGACCCATTCCAAAAATAAACACACATAGACAATCAATCAAGAAGTCATCAGGGAACAATTTTTCAAAGAAATGGAAATTTCTCTTTTTAATAGTTAAGAAAATGAGGTCAAACCTTTTAGAAAATTCATTTACTAATTCGATATGGTTCAAGCAATTAACATTGTCAATAAGGTTACAAATATTTCACGTATAGCATGCTTTTGGGTCTTAGGTTACCCGGACTTAAATATAATAGTAGCTACACACGGACTCTCGTCACCTCTGCGTGCGTAGTCCCCACAAATAGAAGCACACAACCAATTATTTCACTTATAAGGTTAGAAAGGAGACTTACCTTGCTCCGAAGTTCTATGACCGACATTCCACGCCCTTCCGAAGGCTCAAGCAGATGCACAACGCTCCAAAACTAGCCAATAATTATGCATACCCATTAATTTATGCTAAATTACTCATAATAATCCAAGTCATAATAATTTCTAACCCCGATCAAAAAGTTGACAAAATTTCCCTCGAGCCCTCGTGCCTGGATTCTAAAATTTTGTCGAAGATAATCTTTACCCATAACCTCACGAAATCAAATATATAATTTACTCCCAATTTCGTGCCCAAAATCGTGGTCAAAATTCTAGAATACCAAATTTCTAGGTTTTTCTTCAAAACCACAATTTTCACTAATTTCCCATAATTTTCCATGTTAAAATTTGGATATAATCCAAGTAATTAACTTGAAGTAGGTGGGAATCAATTACCTTAACATGGATGATGAAAATGGAGCTCCAAAATCCCTCCTAGGTCGGCTCCCATGGAGAAAATAAGATGAAATGAGACAAACACATTTCTTTACACTTATACACTGCCCAGACAACTCTTTTTCGTGTTCGCGAGACCCTCATCGCGTTCACAAAGAAAAAATTCCCAAAAAGCATTTTCCAAAATCTTCTCAGACAGCCTCTGGTATAATGGTTATAAAATTTTGTATAAAACTCCAAATTACAAATGGTTTAACATTTTGAAAATTAGAAACCATGATGTACAACTTTAATGTTTTGGTAATCTACCAATTCCTAATAGATTTCGAGATATAAGCCACCAAAAGTAGCCCTATGCAACATAAATTTCTTCTTCATCTTTTCGGACAGCCTGTAGTGTACTGGCCATAACTTTTTGTACATAAATCAAATAGCTAAATAGTTTACTTTTCTGAAAAATACACACAAAGGGATACAATCTTTATTTTTGGATCATCTCCAAATTCTTTTCAGATTGCGAGATATGAGCCTCCGAAGTCAGACATGTGCAACAGAGGTTTCCTTCTTCACGACAGCGAGGATCTCTTCGCGAACACGAAGTAGAAAGTCCCTGAAACCAAATCCTTCTTCGCGAACGCGAGACGATCCTCGTGAACGCAAAGAACAACACTAGACACCAGCATCAGCTATTGCAAAATAGCCCGAAATGATCCGAAACCACCCCGAAACACACTCGAGGCCCTGTTGAATCACACGAACCAGTCCCATAACATAACAGGGACCTCCTCGAGGCTTCAAATCACATCAAACAACATCAAAATCATTAATCTCACTCCAATTCAAGCTTAATGAACTTTAGAATTTCAAAATTCTATATTCGATGCCGAAACCTATCAAATTATGTCTTATTGACCTCAAATTTTGTACACAAGTCATATTCTACATTACGGACCTACTCCAATTTCCGGAATCAGAATCCAACCCCCAATATCAAAAATGTCACTTCCGGTCAAACTTCTCAAAAGCCTTCAAATTTTTATCTTTCGCCAAATGACCCCAAAATGGCATACAGACCTCAGAATCCACTTCCGGACGTGCTCCTAATACCAGAATCACCCTACGGAGCTATTCCTAGAGTCGAAATCCTAAATGGACATTGATAACAATGAAATTCACTGCAACCAAAATTAATGAAATTCTTCCAAAATGCCAACTTCCACAATAGGCGCCGAAATGCTCACAGGTCATCGAAAACCCGATCTGAACATATGCCCAAGTCCAAAATTATCATACAAACTTGTTGGAACCTTCAAATTCCAATTATGAGGTCGTTCACTCAAAAATCAAATCTTAGTCAATTATTTTAACTTAAAGCTTCCGAAATGAGAATTTTCTTTCTAAATCAACTCTGATCTTCCCGAAATTCAATTCTGACCGTGCGTGCAAGTCATAATGCCTGAAGTGAAGCTACCCATAGCCTCAAACTACCGAACGGTGTGCTAGAGATCAAAACGATCGGTCGGGTCATTACACTGAGTATTTCTCAAGGTCATGATGTTGTATTTGTGAGGCTGAATTTCCCATGTTAGGGTTCATTTTATTTATATTGCACGATATATTGATTTGTCTGTATCCTCTTGTCATCCATGTATCACATCTTACTCATAATGCATCGTTAACTCTCTTCTTATTTCCCGCTAACATTTATATTTATTACTTTATTCCAAAAACTTGAACAAGACATTCTTTCTCTACTAGGGATGGGAGCCATACCAAGGTAATATTTATCCCTTCGAGGCTTCCAGTGCCTATCTTTGCAGTATCTGCAGGATATCTGCAGGATTTGGATAAGTACAATCTCATTCCTTCCTCATTTTTTATCGCATTCTTCCTTTGCCATTCCATAGTTACTAGAACCACTTAATTCTGATTTACTGCCATATCACTCCATATCCCCCCTTAAGGGAGTACTAAGATTTAGAGTTACGAAGATCTACCTATAGATACTTTACCTTTTCATCTTTGGTAACTTTTCACATCATCAATGACCATTACTTGCCTTGCGGTAATCCTTCTGTACCAAGGATAACAAAATTCCTTACTCACGAGGTCGACACTTTGTGTAACAGGCACACATATTCACTTAAGCTTATCTTTGCTCATATTGCTTGCTTTAGGGAAGCGAATCCCTAAATGACCATTCTCTGAATTCATCATGGATCTTCTTCTATTGTCCATTCTATTATTGGCAGAATGCAACTTGAAATTCTCATGATGCTGACTATTACCAAATTACTCAGTTCCTAATTCATGTCTAGTTTATCTTATTCACCAGTCCATACTGATTTCTATTACTCTAGGGTCTAACATTTTCTTCTGTTAATCATGTTAGAGTCGCAAACTTATTTCTCGAAATGAGGATGTAACTCTATGGCCTATACTCTTTTGTTGTCTTAAGGACCATCACCTTTCGTCTCTTTCTGCATTTGACTATAGGTTCTGTAATACTCTACCGTTGTCATCTATCACATCTCACTTATAATTCTTCATTATCTCTCTTCTCATTACTCTGCTAATATTTTTGCCCATCCCTTTCTTGTGAAAACTTCAACACGACATTCTTTCGCTTTTAGCTCTCCTTGCTTCATTCATCGGCTCTTCGGGTTGCTCAACGCCCTCTCTCTACTAGGGACGAGAGTCACACTAAGGTAATATTTATCCCTTCCAGGCTTTCGGTGCCTATCTTCTAAATTTTTTTTTATCATGCTAGTATTCACATCTAATTGTAATATTCTTGAGTGTACCATCTGGGTGTCTCACAAGGAGATCTATTAGCACATTTGCAACATCCTTCGGAATGTCAGCTAATGATAACAATCCACCTAACATTTTGGGTTATTTTAACCCCAGCTGGATCCTGATATCATGTCCTTCTCTTCGACTATATTTGTTAGCTCCCATAGAGCATAACTTAGATCGGTGTGGCCAATTATACATACCTCTGTTACTGTTAAAGGTAACATAAAATGCTTATATCTCTCTTCCTGAATGGTAAATAAGGATAATCTTCCCTAGCTGGGTACCTCGTACCCTTTTTCACCTTGCTTCCTTTACTTGTTGAAACTTGTATTTATCTTCTGAATCTCTCATTTGTCTTTCACTATAAAGGTGGATAGATATTCTTGCCTTAAGGCACCTTTTCCAGAAGCTCATCGGGTTCTTCTGACTCAACTCTTTGACAACCGCATTCAATCCCTTACCAACCATCTTTTTAAATGTAGGCATCGACGTATTATGAATAAGATAGAGTATAGGAAATTGAGTTCTTATAGCTGAGCTCTAACATACGATATAGAGTAAGAAGAAAGAGTGACAGTCCTAAATACCGTGTAGCCTCTTGCTTATAAGTGTGGTGCACAACACACTCGTAAACAAGACTCTACTAGACACAGCTTATAGACTCCCTAGGACAGAACTACTCTGATACCACTTTTATCACGACCCAAACCGATGGGCCGCGAGGGGCACCCGGTATTTTACTCAACCGAGTACCAACATAACATATCTTTTCATATCATACTATCATAGATAACTGAGCCAGAAGGCTGCTGTGAGATAAATAGAATATAACATGTGATACCAACTTATACATAAGACATACGGGCCTATAAGGTCAAAATAACCACTCGTACACTGAGCATAAGCCGACAAGGCCATACAATATTTTACGTATATGACATCTGTCTACAAGCCTCTAAGAATACATAATTTTCATAAAGGTCAGGACAGAGTCCCGCCATACCAAACAATACACATCTAAATCATACTAACCAAACAAGCAACTACGAAGCAAATGGAGCGCACCAACATCTTCCGCTGAGCTGATAGCCTAGAGGGCTCTTGAACTGTCTATCGGGACCTGCAGGAATGAAATGCGGCCTCCCCAATCAAAAGGAATGCAAGTACAAATAATGTACCGAGTATGTAAGGAATGAAAATTAGTAAATAGTAGACATGAGAGAAACATAAAGTAAAAGACTCAACATGTACTTTTGCATAGCTCTGTGAATCATTTTATTTTTATAATGTCATGCATATGCGTATAAATGCCATGCCATGAATGGTTATATGTTTTCAAAATATCATTAAGCATCTGAGGGCATCCCATCATATCATTTCAGCCACTGTGGGCAAATCATCAACATATACCAGCTGATCAAGTGGTGGTGCATATATAACACTGTAACCTTTTTCCATATTACATATACATACATACATAATACACGTATGTATATAACACCATCTGGTCATGGGTCAATGTACATGAATGCAATGCATGAGAAGTACGTCAATAAAATCTTTCGAAGTGTCATAAGACTATTTTGCCTTTGAATAATACCTTAAAGTAAACTTTATCAACTTACGTATTTTCTGAAACCCATGAAAAGATGATAGAATAATTTGATACACGGGGAATCAAGAACATAAACATCTCTAATATTTCTATAAATAGAGTCATTTATGGAAATTGTGCATTTGCTCATTTCGTTCATATCATATGGATCATTCCAAAAAGAAAGAAGGGATAGCCTTAACATACGTGAGTCGATTCTCTTGACAATTCCTCTAACACACATTAATTTCGACAAAAACGTGACGGCAAGATCGGAGTAGGGAAAAATTCGTATGATATTCTTGAGAAAGATTGCACCGTAGTCCCTTAGAATCTCAAAATCCCATTGATATTACCTTGTGAAATCTCATACGAATTTTTCTAGAATATTTCATATGCTCACTTTGTTAATTTGATCACAACCTTTCAAGGTTGTTACTGAAGCAATACGTTAGATCCTTTATGGCTTTTCTTGTGAATTCCATCTATTTTGTGAATAATGCAAGCCTTGGACTAAGAAGAAATTTTCAATCCTTTCTTAAATGATTACCACCTTTCATGTTATAACATGAGTCATTTCAAATTGGCAAGGGGGCTACCACCTAATGCAATATAATTAATGAGTAATGTCACATTATTAAGAATCCCATTATCCAATAATTAATTCATTAATTAATTGGGCAATATCCTATTATCTAATAATTAACCAATCACCCACATAATTAAGAATTACCTCAAATTACTTAAAATATTACTCATGTCATGACCAAAAATCCCTTTGAAGGAGTCGTGATGGCACCTAGTCTCTAAACTAGGTAAGCCTAACATTAACTGATGCGAAATCCCTGGGCCAGAAGGTATAAATTGTTTCCTTCACAATTTTTGAGTTATTTCACCATTTCTAAGTTGGCTTTGGAGATTTTTGGACAATTTTGAAGAAGGATTTTAAAGGGACTTCATTGAGGTAAGGATTTTGGACCTAAAACTCGTTCCTATGGTATTACTTCATGGATTAGAGCTATAATTAATGAAATTTAAGGGTTAAAATTGGGGAAACAAGAGCTTGGTATTGGAGACCTAGACTTGAGGATTTGAGGGACCATTTGTGGTCGGATTTTGGTACTTTTGATATATATGAACTTGTGAGGAGACAAGGAATCCAATGATGTGAATTTTGTCAAATTCCGAGATGTGGGCCCGGGGGTCGAGATTTGGTAATTTTGGGATTTATGTTGTGAATTGATTATTTTCGCTTGGGCTTCGTTCCTTTAGCATATTTTGACGCCGTGATTCTTATTTTGGATAGATTTGATGCGAGTGGAGGCCGATTCGAGGGGAAAAGGCATCACAGGCTAGAGATTGGACAGGATTGAGGTGAGTAATGAGTGTAAATGATGTCCTAAGGGTATGAAACCCTGGATTGCACATCGTTGTGCTATATTGAGGTGACTCACATGCTTGATGACAAGCGTGGGGCCATGCACTGCTAGGGATTGTGACTTAGTCCATCCCGAATGATTATTTTATTGCATATTTGACTGAAATCTATCTGCTATCATCATGATTTGGGCTGAATGCCATATTTGGGCGTCGTGCCAACTATTTGAACCCTTCGGGAATTTTTATTAATATTTCCTCACTGTTTTAACTATACACTTGAACTCAGTAATGTTATATTCTACTGTTTTCGTACTCAGCCATGTTTACTCTATTTTAATACTTAAATGATCTTTTAAATGATAATTGGGCTGAGAATCATGTTTTGTTACTGCCCGAGTGGCTTGTGTGGATTTTTGATTGAGTAAGGCTGAGGGCCTATATTGTGAGGAAACACTGATTTTGAATATAAGGCCGAGGGCCTGAGATATGTACGCCACGAGATGGTTTGTTGATATGAGGCCGAGAGCCTAGTGATGATGCGACGAGATGGCTTGATATTGCGCTTGGGTCGTAAGGGGCCCCTCCAGGAGTCTACATACCCCTAGTGAGCAAAGGTACCTATTGTGATGTGAGACATAGCCCGAGGAGCTGGTATTGTTCTGAGATATTGCCCGAGTGGCAAATTTGTTGACATTGTGCCCGAGGGGCAAACCTTTATGTGTTTATCTTTCTTATTTGTCTGTCATTTACCTGTTTAATTGTTGAAAAGGTATTTCCTGAAATTTAAACTGAACTTAAATGATTTTACATATCTTTACTCATTCACTGTTTTACTGCTTCTTTATAGCATGTAATGTGCCTTACGTGTTTTCATATCTCTCAGTCGTTTATTTATGATTATTACTCACTGAGTTGGAGTACTCACTTTATTCCCTGCACCCTATGTGCAGATTCAGGCGCATCTGGTCCCGCTACCACGTGTTGATCTTTCCAGCTCATGCAGATCCGAAGATTCTCTAGGTAGCTGCCGGCCTTTGCAGCCTAGAGCTTCTTCCCTTATCTTATTTCTTTTTGTTTTAGATTTGTATTGAACTTTGTATACTTTCTTGTCTTATTCTGGATTTTTAGATGCTCATGACTAGTGACACCTCGGTATCGGGCTGTGTTGGATTGTATTGCACGAGTTGTTTTGTGTTGTCACAGCTTACATTTGGATTTATATCATGTTTAAGACTGAATTCTTATTGTTTAATTGCTTAAAACTGGATTGGAAATGTGTCGGCTGGCCTTGTCTTTACGAGAGGTGCCATCATGACCGGGTCCGGATTTGGGGTCGTGACAAGTTGGTATTAGAGCCTAAGTTACATAGGTCTCACGAGTCATGAGCAGGTTAAGTAGAGTCTCGTGGATTGGTATGGAGACGTCTGTATTTATCCTCGAGAGGCTGCAGAACCTTTAGGAAAGACTTCATATTCTTGAGATTTTGGTCGTGCAAATTTATTGATCTGAGTACTAAACTTCTGTTATTATATTCTCTCACAGATGGTGAGGACACGCGCCACCGGTCAGGATGTACGACTACTAGTACCACCAACTGTGGCCACTAGAGGCCGAGGACACGGTCGTGGTCACGGTAGGGGCATAGGTATGGCATGCACAACCGCTAGGGAAGCACCTGCAGATCTACCAGCTGCCCCAGTTCAGGATCAGGTCCTAGTTATGGATGCTCTAGCAGCACCAACTTAGGCACCAGTTGTGCCCATTGTGATTCCGGGTCTTTAGGAGGCCTTGGCTCAGATTATATCAGTTTGCACTGGCCTAGATCAGGCGGTCTCAGCTACTACAGCCGCAACTACTTCTTATGCCGGGAGAGGCAATCAAACTCCCGCCGATCGCACACTTGAGCAGGTCATGCAGGGATTTTAGATACTGGGGGCACATCCAGCCCAGCTAGTTGTAGCTGCTCAGGACTATATAGTTTCTGCCATGCCAGAGGACGAGCAACTTAGGTTGGAGAGGTTTGGTAGATAGCCTCCGACCTTTAGTGGTGCAGAGGGCGAGGATGCCTAGGGTTTCTTCGATAAGTATCAGAGATGCTTCGTACAACGGGTATTCTGGAGACCAGCAGGGTCGCTTTCACTACTTATCAGTTTTTTGGAGCTACGTTCACTTGGTGGAAGGCTTTTGAGAGGCGTAGGTCTGTTGGTGCAGCACCCCTTACCTGGCAATAGTTCTCCATTATCTTTCGGGAGAAGTATGTGTCGTAGTCTTATAGAGAGGAGCTACGTAGGGAGTTTGAGTGGTTGCGTCAGGGAGAGATGACTGTGACGTAGTATGATATGAGGTTCTCCGAGTTAGCGCATCATGCTATTTGGTTGGTTCCAACAGATAGAGAGAGGATTAGGAGGTTTGTTGTTGGCCTCACTTATCATCTTCGTATTCTCATGACCAGGAGAGGGTGATTGGTGCTAATTTTGAGGAGGTTGTGGATATCGCCCGTGAGATTGAATCTGTTCGTCGCCAGGAGCGAGAGGAGAGAGAGGCCAAGAGGCCTTGAGGATCTGGTAGTTATAGTGGTGCTCCATCGAGATGTCAGTTTTAGTACGGTAGAGACCATCCATTCAAGCATGCTCAGCCAGCTCGCCCAGGTTATCGTGGGGCATCGTCGGGTCATGGTTCTCACAGTTCTCATCAGGGCCAGTCAGGGAAACAATCACTCAGTCCTCCCATTCACTCCAACCTCACAATCACTCATTCCTCACAGTCACTCATTCCTCACGGTCAATCAGCACTCGAGACTCCCCACTTAGCAATCTATATGTACCTGCGCTCACTGGGGGTGTATACAGACTCCAGAGGGGCTCCTACCGCCCAAGCGCTATATCAATACGTTCATGGCATAAATCAATGAAACATGCTGCAACGTGCAGCCCGATCCCATAAATATCCTCACAATTAAGCCCTTGGCCTCACTCAGTCATCAATCTCTCCGGTCTCTCGGATCTCAAAAATCATAAAAATCAACCCAAATAACAATGATATGATGTATCAACAAGAATAATAGAGATAGAGAGATGATATACGAATAAAAATTGAGACTGAGTATAAATAGCATTTAGTGGGCAATTCAACATGTAACATGGCCTCTGTGGGTCCCAACAGTACCAACACATAGCCTAAACATGGTTTCTAACATTTACAATCAAATTTCTATAACACATGGAGACCATATAGCTAACAACAACTTTATTCAACTTTTTAGTTTCACGGAATGGACTAAGTCATAATTCTCACGATGCACGCCCACACGCCCGTCACATAGCATGTGCGTCACCTCCAAAACAATCACATAACACAATGTTCGGGTTTCATACTCTCAGAACCTGATTTAGAACTGTTACTTACCTCAATCCCAGCAAAACTCTACTCCAAAATGCCTTTCCCTTGCAAGTCGACCTCCAAATGTCCGGAATCTAGTCACAAACAGTACAATACAATCAATACGGGCTAAAGGAATCAATTCCACAAGAAAACTATGAAATTATAAGGCAAAATCCGAAATCGACTCAAACACGGCCCCTCGGGCCCGTGTCTCGAAATTCGACAAAAGTCACAAAATCCGAAATCTCATTTAATCACGAATCTAGTCATACCAATTTCATCAAAATCTGACACCGAGTGGTCCTCCAAATCCCCAAAATTAACTCTAACTCTCCAAATCCCCAAAATTAACTCTAACTCTCCAAATCCCCAAAATTAACTCTAACTCTCCAAATCCCCAAAATTAACTCTAACTCTCCAAATCCCTAGCCTCAAACCCCCAAATTTCACCTAAAAAACACACCAACTAGGTGAAAAATCAGTGGGGATACGTAATTATTGAAGAAAAATGAACACAATGAGCTTACCTCAAGAATCCCCTTACAAATCCTCTTAAAAACCTCAAGAATCCGAGCTCAAAATGATAGAAATGGTGAAAAATCTCGGAATTCTTGTATTTATATGTTCTGCCTAGGTCTTCCGCTCCTGCGGCCAAACTCCCGCTCTTGTGGGCTCACTTCTGCTAGGAAAAAACTACTTCTGCGGAAACCACTAACCCCCAGTTGCCTCCGAAAATAGGGAGAACTGGTCCCACATCTGCGAAATCACAGGTGCAGGAAAATCATCGCACTTGCGGAGCCTGCTGAATTCCATCACTTACGCACATGCGCTCCACCTGCCGCACTCGCGGCGTCACACCTCCGGCCAAAACACTCACAGGTGCGATCACACCAGTTGAGTCCAAACTTCAGCAGTCCTTCAACATCCAACTTTGATTTGTTTGCCACCCAAAATCAACCCGATGCCCCCAGGACCTCAATCAAACATGACAACATGTCTTAAAACACCATACAAACTTAGTAGAATCCTCAAACCACCTCAAACAACATCAAAAACACGAATAGAACATGGATTCAAGCCTAATGAACTTTGAAATTTCCAAATTCTACGAACGACTTCGAAACCTATCAAATCACATCCGATTAACCTCAAATTTTGCACACAAGTCCAAATGACACCAAGAACCTACTTCAACTTCCAAATTTCAATCCGACCCCAATATCAAAAAGTCCACTCCCGATCAATCTTTCCAAAATTCCATCTTTCGCCATTTCAAGCCTAATTCTACTACTGACTTCCAATCACAATCCAGACACGCTCCTAAGTCTAAAATCACCTAACGGAGCTAACAGAACCATCAAAATTCAAATTCGAGGTCGTTTACACATAAATTAACATCCGGTCAATTTTTCCAACTGAAGCTTTCAATTAAGAGACTAAGTGTCTCAATTCTCTCTGAAATATCTCTGGACCCAAACCAACCAACTAGTAAGTCATATAACAGTTGTAGAGTACAAAAGGAGCAGAAAATGGGAAAACAAGGCTATAACTCTCAAAACGATCGGCCGGCTCGTTACACCGCAACAAGTGAAATAAAGGTGGATTGATATGGCAAAATAAGGGTGAACATATATTGATATGGTGGGATCAGGTTGCGTGCCGCAACAGGTAAAATAAGGGTGGATTGATATGGTGAAATAAGGGTAAATTTTGATATTGATTCTGATTATATGGTGTGATCAGGTTGTGCGGCGCAACATTTATTTATTTACTATTATTGATATTATTATGGTGGAATAAGGGAGAATTGTGTTGTACGGTGGGATCGGGTTACATGCCACAATAATCTATGTGTTTGTATTCCTAATTATGTCATGTTGACTTTGGTACATTCATACGAGACTCTACGGATTGGTATTTCTTGCATTTACTAGTTTTCCTGCGGAGATTGAATTACTTTCATGTGTTAACTGTTTCAATTTGTTATACTGCGTATAGGTTATGCTGATGTAACAACCCGGCCGGCCGTTTCATGAATTAGCGCCCTGTTCCTCCATTTCTACTTCTTATTGTCTTATTCAGCTGTATTATGTGCTATCGGGTTAGTTTGTTTGGGTTCAGAGAGGTTTTGGAAAGGAATGAGGGACTTAGTCTTTTGTGAGTCAGCTTAGGTTGGAAAAGTCAACCGAATGTTGACTTATGTGAAAGAGGACTCGAATGTGAATTTCGATGGTTTGGATAGCTTCGAGAGGTGATTTGGGACTTAGGAGCGTGATCGGAATGTTCTTTGGAGGTCCGAAGTAGATTTAGGCTTGAATTGGCGTAATTTGGAATTTTGGCGTTTTCTGGTTGATAGGTGAGATTTTGATATAGGGGTCAGAATAGGATTCCGGAAGTTGGAGTAGGTTCATTTTGTCATTTGTGACGTGTGCAAAATTTTAGGTCATTCGGACGAGGTTTGATAAACTTTTTGATCAAAAGAGGAATTTGGAAGTTTTTGGAGTTCTTAGGCTTGAATCCATGGTTAATTTGATGTTTCGATAATGTTTTAGGTGTTTCGAATTTTGGTTTAAGTTTGGAAGGTGGTATATGACTTGTTCGTACTTTTGGTTGAGGTCCCGGGGGTCTCGGGGTGATTTCGGATGGTTGACGGGAGGTTTTGAGTTGGAATTGGCAGCTGAAGTGCTAAGTTCCTGTCATAACCACACATGCGGCTTGGGGACCGTAGGTGCGAGCCCGCAGAAGCGGAAATAAAGTCGTAGATGCGGCCAAGAGAGGGAAAGGGTGGAGCCGCAGAAGTGGAACTTTGGGCGCACCTGCTCCATCGCAGGTGTGAGAATTTGATCCCAGGTGCGGTGGCTAGGCGGATAAGTTAAATCCGCAGATGCACACTTGAGACCGCAGATGCGCACCTGGGACCGCAGGTGCGGGTCCGCAGGTGCGATAATTGGACCGCATATGTGGTTTTGCTGGGTTAGAACATATATATTTCACCCTTCGCGAATTTGAGTTATTTTTCATAACATTTCAAATGGGAAGAAGCTTTGGGGAGCAAATTCAAGGGAAGATTCAAGAGGGTTTCTTAGAGGTAAGATCCTTGGCCCCTAAACTCGTTTTTATGATGATTTTTAAGGTTGTAAGCTTGAAATATATGGGAAAATCAGTAGCAAATTAGGGGATATGGCTTGAAAAATTGGAGACCTAAAATTAGGAATTTGAGGGGTCATTTGTGGTCGGATTTTGGTACTTTTTGTATGAATGAACTTGCGGGGGAATAATGATTCATTGATATAAATTTTGTCGGATTCCGAGACGTGGGACCGGGGGTCAGGTTTGGTTAATATCGGGAATTTTATTGTAATTTGATTATTTTCGAGTGGGGTTTATTCCCTTATCATATTTTGATGGTTATATACTAATTTTAGTTAGATTCGGGGCATTTGGAGTCCGAATCGAGAGGAAAAGGTGTCACGGGCTAGAGTTTGGCTTGGCTTGAGGTAAGTAACGCTTCCAACTTTGGTTCTGAGGGTTCGAAACCCTGAACTATATGTTCTATGATTATTATGAAGGTGATGCTATGCCAAGTGACGGGTGTATGGGCGTGCACCATGGGAAACGCGGCCTGGATCATTGCAGAACACCGCTTAGTGGTTCTTTCTTACCGATATCTATGTTGTAATTATGTGATTTAGTTATTGAGCTTTAAATCATGCTGATTATCATGTTAAAGGCTTCACGCCGATATCATTGAGACCCCAGAGGTCATTTCTTGCTGTCATATCATTTATTTTTACTAATTTTCTGTACTCAGTCCCTTCCATGCATATTATATCATGTCTCAGTCTCGATTATTACTATTTTCCACATTTCATTATTGACCGGGCTAGTATCATGATATTTAGAGCCCGTGTGTGAGACTGGTGAGTTATGACTAAGGGAGGCCGAAAGCTTGATATCGAGTAATAGTATGAGATTTGGGATGCACACCGCAGCGAGGTATTGCACAAGTCTTCGTTGGCTTTGTTATAGTGCTTGGGCTAATGAGAGAAGCCCCTCCGGAGTCTTTACACCCCCAGTGTGTGCAGATCATGACATTTAGGGATGGATCTTCCCTGGACATGGATCATGTCCGAAGTATTATACCGGGAAATGAATCTTCTCCGTGAGGCTGGACTGGCCTGTGTCCTCGGTACTGGATGACTGCGGTAAGTGATGTATATTCCGGGATGGATCTTCCCTGGGCCGGATGGCCATATACAGTAACGAGGGGTTGAGTACTTGTGAGTGGAGGTTCATGGAACATTGATCATGCTAGTTGTGCATTTGTATATCTAAAATCCATGAGTTTTGAACTTCGTGCTGTCAGTTGCATTTAAATACTGTTGAACTTTACATGAACTGTAAGCATGTCTACTTTTCCTATTCAGATATATGTTATTACATGTTGAGGCTTGGTCTGTTACTACCTGTCAGTCCATAGGTTGGACTTGTTACTTACTGAGTTGGTGTACTCACGTTACCCCTGCACCCCTGTGTGGATCTTGCCAGTTGGAGGCCTTTTGAGGAGATTGCGAGGTAGCTGTTTAGCGACCGCAGTTCTGCCTTCTCCTTCCATATCTTCCTTTAGTTTAGTTATTTGGATATTCTCATACCGTGTTGGTCATGTTATTTCGAACAGTTGTAGCAGTTTTTGGCTCATGACTTAGTGACACCCGAGGTCGGGATTGTATTTCTTTCCATTGGATTTTGGATTTCTACTCTTATCTTATTGAATTTCTGTTAAAACTATGGTTTTCCTTAAGTTTATATTTGAAAAATGGAGTATTTGGAAATAAGTGGATGGCCTAATATCACGTTAGGCTCCATCACGACATGGTTAGATTTTGGGTCGTGACAGCTGCCTTAGCCTTGTCACTACTTCGCCGAGGTTAGACTCGACACTTATATAGTACATGGGGTTGGTTGTACTCATACTACACTTTGCACTTCTTGTGCAAATTTTGCTACTGGTCCCATCTATACGTGAGGTGCATCAGCGCGGATTATCACGTTTGGATACTTGAGGTAGATCTGCTGATGTCCGCAAATCTTAAAGTCCCCATCCTCTTTCCTCATTTACTGTTCATTTCATTCAAAATAGTTGTATTTATTTCAGAATCTATTTGTAGAACTTCTAGTAGCTCATACGCTTGTGACTCCAGATCCGGGGTTGTACTTAGATATTGTGGTTGTTATACCTTTTTGTATAGTATTCTAGTTTTATTTCAGTTAAATTGGTTTTAATTACTTGAATTGTTTAAGATGACATAAGATTTACTCTAACGTTGGCTTGCCTAGCGAGTGAAATGTTAGGCACCATCACGATCTCGAAGGTGGAAATTTCGGATCGTGGCATTCTGCCTCGTTTCTTGTACCAATCAATTGCGAAATGCACTTTTGATGCTTCCAATGTATTTCCCGTGAAATTTCAGTAAAGTTAGGCTTTTGAATCACTCCATTTGACTATATAATGAAGGAGATATGTTGGTTGCAATATTTGGAAATAGTGCAGATTTTTAAATACGAATTCAGTGTAAATTTCGTAATTAATCTAAAAAATCTAGTAACTCAATTCTTAGTAAAATGACCATAAATTCATCATACGATTTCGAAACTTGATGATTTTAGTTGCTATGGTTCCAAAATTACGATATGGATATAATGGTTTAGTAAAAGCACGAATCAAAGTTCGTTTGCTCAATATGGTAACCTTTATGCTCAAATCGACGTCGAAACCGAAAACAATCACCATACAACCCAAACTTATCAAAATCTCATCAGAATTTAACCAAACTTTGAGGAGATGTCCAAAATCGTCATACAAATTTATTGGAATAATAAAAACCCGATTCCGAGTCCGTTTACCCAAAAGTCAAACCTTGATCAACTCTTCCAACTTAAAGCTTCTAAAACGAGAATCATCCTTCCAAATCAATCCCGAACCGCTTGAAAACTGAAACCAACCATACGTGCAAGTCATAATACGTAATATGAAGCTGCTCAAAGTATCAAACCACCGAATGGAACGCTAAAGCCCAAAACGACTTATCGGGTCGTTACACTATAATAGAGTAAATAGGAAAGAAGTGGGAGGTTCCAACGTTATTGAATATATTTGATAGAAATATTTAATCCACTGATGCTGTCTCAGTTGGTTTAGGTACAGGCTTTGGGGAAGGAGTCGACGGATCAAGCTTGCGCAAAATCTTAAAAAATAAATTCTTGTAAATCAAACGGGTTGGAACCCTTGATGTTTCAAAAAGAAACAGCGGCGTATTATCATCGAGCCAACAGAGATCTATCGTTAAATGGTGTCATTTCTTCAATTTATCCGTAGTTTTTGTTGAATATTATCTACATACATATAACTGAAAAAATTATCGACGAAACAGTGCCAGATGGCACTGCTTTGATCAACATGCCTCCGCCCCTGTTATTAAGTAGTTGTACTGTGAAAAAACCATGGCTACGAAGTTGAATCTTTATTTTTCTTAAACGTATTACTTGCTTTCCAAATAATTTCTCAAGAACATACCCGAAAAGTATATTTCTAGCATACATTATTAGAAAAGACGCATAGTTATTGAGATATGAGACATAAAATATTACAAAGAAAAAGTAATTTTAAAAATAAAATATCTTACACAAGTAATACATCTGTAAATAAAATCCGTAAATATATAATAACCATACATATATATAATCTCGACAAGACGAGATTAATTTATCTTTATTCCTGAATTGGATGTCATTACCTGACATACATCATTATTCGTACAACATACAATAACGGAAAGAGGAAAAGAGGAAGGAAACATAGCAATTATAGGATATCATAAATGTGTTACATGGTTTTGGAGCAGGTTGTTGCAATTGGACAATAGTGTTCTCTTTATATTCCAGTCCTGATACCACATTGGAACGTGTTGAATGTCGCGTAATTACAATGACAACAAATTATGCAGTCACTGCAGTCATTGTCGAATTTGCAAGACCTAAAACAAGTATTAAGTTGAGGGAGTAATCTCCTTTCCATTTCTGGGAGATCATAATCAATATCCCGTGCAGCCATTACTTGCATCTTGGAGAAATATATCAAATTAACTGAAACATATCACCATTATAGTTATCAACATTCAATAATAACTTGTTGAATAATATAAAAAAAATTTATACTTCATAAACAAATACACATATGTACATTATAACATTGCAAAAATTATACTCCTTCCGTTCAATTTATGTGAACCTACTTGATTGAGCATGTAGTTTAAGAAAAAAGAGAACTTTTGAAATTGTAGTATAAAATGAGACACGTATATTTTGTGTGTCAATAAATCGTTGCATAAAGGTAAATTATTTTCAAATATAAAAAAGAATCATTCTTTATGGCACGTCCTAAAAGAGAAATAAGTTTACAACAATCAGAACGAAGGGAGTAGTAAAGTACAGATATCGCCGGAGATAAAGAGAGATTGGTACTAACCAATGGCTACCATGAGGAAAATAGCATAAATATAACCAAGCTTAGAAAATGCCATTTGGGGAATCGTACTTGATGTTTTATGAAACTTCTGTGTGACTATATTTCTGTTTTGCAAATCGTAATTTATAGACTCCCCCTCTGCAATATGTTGGCCCCTAGAATTATTAGTAATAGTTCAATAATAGTTTCGTTGTATTCTTATTATTTTATGATCTTTATATTAAGTCTTTCTAATAAAATTTGTCATATTCCATCATTTCTCTCCCATACCCCCCCCCCCCCCCAACAAAAAAAAAAAAAGACAATAAAACTAATTTATAAAGTAAGTTTTGGAATACATTAATCATAAAATACAATTATATGTTATTTATGATTGTTATTTTTGGAAGATGCATGTGAGCATCAGAGAAGATGAAGATCCATACCAATTTTTATTTAATAATTGTAATTAAAATATGTTGTTAAAAGTCAACCATAGTATTCTTTATTAAAGTGGTCATGTAGATACTTTTCTTTTAATGCACACAATAAAATATTATTTCAATCTACTATTAGCATTTTGTCATAAGAATCTTCGATTTAATTTTAAGTAATATGTCTTATTATATGCGGTATTATATTTCTGTTTTGCAAATGGTGTAATTTATAGAGCCACCCTCTGCAATATATTGGCCTCTAGAATTGTTAGTAATAGTTTAATAATAGTTTCGTTGTATTCTTAGTATTTTATAAACTTTTTATATTAAGCCTTTCTAGAGATGAATTTTGCAATAAGATTTGTCATATTTTGTCATTTCTCTCTCATGTTTCCCAAAAAATACAATAAAACAAAATTTATTAAGTAAGTTTTGGAATACATTACTCATAAAATACAATTATATGTGATTTATGATTGATACTTTTGGAAAATGCATGCGAGCATCAGAGAAGATGTAGATCCATAATTTTTATTCAATAATTGCAATTAGAATATGTTGTTAAGTCAACCATAGCATTCTTTATTAAAGCGGTCATGTGCATATTTTTCTTTTAACACACACAATCAAATATTATTTCAATTTACTATTAGCATTTTGTCATCAACATTTTTTATTTTATTTTAAGTAATATGTCTCATTATTAGTAGTATTAAATTTCTGTTTTGCACATGGTATAATTTATAGGCTCCCTCAGCAATATATTCGCCTCTAGAATTGTTAGTAATAGTTCAATAATACGTTCGTTGTATTTTTAATATTTTAAGAGTTTTTTATATCAAGTCTTTCTAGAAATGGATATTATAATGAAACTTGTCATATTCTGCCATTTCTCTCTCTTATCTCCCACAAAAAATACAATAAAAATTAATTTATAGAGTAGGTTTTGGAATACATTACTCATAAAATACAATTATATGTGATTTTTGATGGATAGTTTTCGAAGATGCATGCGAGCATCAGAGATGATGAAGTTCCATAGCAATTTTATATAATAATTGTAATTAGAATATGGTGCTTATAGTTTCCTGAGCCAAGGGTCCATTGGAAACAATCTCTCCATCCTCACAAAATAAAGAAAGATTTGAGTACACACAACCCATCCCAAAATTTCACGGTGTGGGATAATACTGAATATGTTGTTTGTTTGTTGTTAAGTCAACCATAGTATTCTTTATTAAAATGGTCATGTACATACTTTTCTTTTAATATACACAGTCAGATATTAATTCAATTTACTACTAGCATTTTCGAATCAACATTTTCGATTTAATTTCAAGTAATATGTCGCATTATAAGCAATATTATATTTCTGTTTTGCAAATGGTGTAATTTATAAAGTTACCCTCTGCAATATATTGACCTCTTGAATTGTTTGTAATAGTTTAATAATAGTTTCTTTGTATTCTTTTTATTATAAGTTTTTCTAGAGATGATTTTGTAAAATAATTTGTCATATTTTGTCATTTCTCTCTCATATTTCCCAAAAAATACAATAAAACTAAATTAATAAAGTATGTTATGGAATACATTACTCATAAAATATAATTATATGTGATTTATGATTGATACTTTTCGAAGATACATGCGAGCATCAGAGAAGATGAAGTTCCATAGCAATTTTATATAATAATTGTAATTAGAATATGTTGTTAAGTCAACCATGGTATTCTTTGTTAAAGTGGTCATGTGCATGCTTTTCTTTTAATGAACACAATCAAATATTATTTCAATTTACTATTAGCATTTTGTCATCAGTATTTTTGTTTTTATTTTAAGTAATATGTCTCTTTATAAGTAGTATTATATTTCTGTTTTGTAAATGGTATAATTTATAGACTCCCTCTGCAATATATTGGCCTCTAGAACTGTTAGATATAGTTTAATAATAGTTTCGTTGTATTCTTAGTATTTTATAAACTCTTTATGTTATCTCTTTCTAGAGATGAATTTTGCAATAAAATTTGTCATATTTTGTCATTTCTCTCTCATATTTCCCAAAAATACAATAAAACAAAATTTATTAAGTAAGTTTTGGAATACATTGCTCATAAAATACAATTATATGTGATTTATGATTAATACTTTTGGAAAATGCATGCGAGCATCAGAGAAGATATAGATCCATAATTTTTATTCAATAATTGTAATTAGAATATGTTGTTAAGTCAATCATAGCATTCTTTATTAAAGCGGTCATGTGCATACTTTTCTTTTAATGCACACAATCAAATATTATTTCAATTTACTATTAGCATTTTGTCATCAACATTTTTTATTTTATTTTAAGTAATATGTCTCATTATTAGTAGTATTATATTTCTGTTTTGCAAATGGTATAATTTATAGGCTCCTTCAGCAATATATTGGCCTCTAAAATTATTAATAATAGTTCAATAATACGTTCGTTGTATTTTTAATATTTTAAGAGTTTTTTATATCAAGTCTTTCTAGAAATGGATATTGTAATAAAACTTGTCATATTCTGCCATTTTTCTCTCTTATCTCCCACAAAAAATACAATAAAAATTAATTCATAGAGTAGGTTTTGGAATACATTACTCATAAAATACAATTATATGTGTATTTTGATGGATACTTTTTGTGACGACTCGACCCGTCGTCTCATGAATTACTACTTCGTTTTCCCCATTTTCAGCTTCCTTATGCTTCATTATCCATATCTTGTGTAATCGAGTTGATTTGAAGTGGTTTTAATAAGAAATGAGACACTTAGTCTCTTTTAAGAAGCCTTAAGTTGGAAAAGTCAACCGGACGTTGACTTATGAGTTAGAGTGCTCGGATGTGAATTCCGATGGTTTGGTTAGCTCCGGGAGATGATTTGTGATTTAGGAGCATGATCGGAAGTGATTTTGGAGGTTCGGTGTAGAAGTTAGCCTATTTTGGCGAAGTTAGGATTTTAGCGAAATCCAGTTGGTATGCGAGATTTTGATCCGAAGGTCAGAATGGAATTCCGAGAGTTTCTGTAGCTTCGTTATGTCATTTTGGACTTGTCTGCAAAATTTAAGGTCATTCGGACTAGTTTTCATGTGTTTCGGCATCGGTTGTGAAATTTGAAAATTAAATAAGTTCTTAGGCTTGAATCCATGCATAATTGGTGATTTTGATGATATGTGATGTGATTTGAGGCCTCGACTAAGTCCGTGATGTGTTTTCAGACTTGTTGGTGCTTTTGGTTGAGGTTCCGGGGGCCTCGGGTGTGTTTTGGGTGAGTTTTGAGCGAGTACGGACACCCCGGAACTTAGAAAAATGGAGAGGGCAGCAGTGGCGACACGGACCACGCTCCTTCTCGCGCTGGGCGCGCGGCCGCGCAGGGGAAGAATCTGCAGGTCACTGGTCTTACTTTGGAAGCTCATATCGTTTGATCCACAAGAAATTTTGAGGTGATTCAAAAACGAAAGTTGTAGCCCTTCGTATCTAGTTTCCAGAAAGGTAACGATATCGCAATTTGGATATCTGTAGCGAAAGTTATGGCCAAAATACTAAAGCCTGTCCCTGTAGAGCAAGGCCTGCGCGATCGCGGACGTTTCTGCGCGGACCCCGCTGATTTTGCACGGACCGCGGTCATTTTTGTGCGGTCAGTGGTGTCGGAATCCGAGGGGTACTCTATAAATACGAGATTTTGGGGTTTATTTTATATTTTGACCTATAAAGCTCGGATTTTGGCGATTTTTCAAAGGTTTTTCAAGAAATTCATCGGGGTAAGTGATTCTAACTCAGATTTGGTTAGAGTACATGAATATACCATTGAATTCATCATTTAATAAGTAATTTGAGATGGAATTTGGGAAGAACTAGGGCTTGAGTTTTGAGATTCTAAATTGAGGATTTGAGGGGTCATTTGAACTCCGATTTTTACATTCTTGGTATGTATGAACTCGTGGAAAGATGAGGAATCTAAATATGTAAAAAAATTCTGAATTTCGGGAAGTGGGCCCGGGGCTCGGGTTTTGGTAATTTCGGAATTTGTGCCCGAATTTGATTGTTTTCGCTTGGGCTTTGTTCCTTTAGCATATTGTGATATATTCGCTCTGATACCAACTTGTCACGACCTAAATCCCAAACCCGATCGTGATGGCGCCTCTCATGAAGACAATGCCAGCCAACAAAACAAACGCTTCTTTTTAACAGTTATTTAACATTTATAAAGCTAAAACATGATTAGCATAATCAAAAGCGCGGAAAACAACGATAACAACTGGGAACCATCCCGTCACAGCCCGACATCGGGGTGTCACTAGTTATGAGCTACTACAGAATTCACTAAAGAACTACAAGTCCGGAAATAGGAAACAAAGTCTGAAATTAATATGAACAACATAAAATAAGGGAGAAGATCCGGTGCCGTGGACGCTAGCGGTCACCTGACTCAGCTACGATAACAAATCTTCAATCCGCTAATAAGCCTCTATCGGGCAAACAATACATGCAACTGCACGCGAGGTGTAGGGAGTAAAGTGAGTACTCCAACTCAGTGGTAATAAGAGTAAATAATAACTGAAGGCAAGAAATCACGTAGGAGCACTCCACCATGCAATATGGGGAGACACAACCATTTGAGAAAATAGTAAGTCCGGGAAAATTCCTTAGAAAATATCTGCCTCAGTTTAAAATCACATTCGAAAATATCATTTTTCCAACAATTTAAGCCAGTAAATGCAGGACAGGTAGTGCAAGTTAGCACAAAAGTCAGCCTCTCGGGCACAAGCAAGTATGTCTAATTGAACTCATAACTCGCCCTTTAGGCAATATTCTTACCGCTGGTCAGCCGTTGTTACCTGACCCATATACATTATACAGTGTCACTGTTACCACTATCTCAAATTTATCCACTTTGAAAATGATCAGACAAGCTCAGAACAACAAATAAATATCTCAAGAAATGACATAAACAACAAATAGTGCACAAATGTATGAATGCAATGCAATGCATATGACGGTACACTGCATCAATCGGAACTAACATAGTACATAACCATACAATCCGCTAACCAATAGCAAGCTCCCCAACTTGGCTCGAAGCCATATATCACAACACACTATACTCATAACGCATATACTCCATTGCTGTCATAATACCATAGTGAGATTAAACTCACTCTTTCATAAGCTTGTGGAAACACAAATCATCTGGAATTTTTAACTCTTCTGCATTTTCTTGCATTCACTCACATAACAGTCAAGCCTACTCTCTAGGCGACCAAAATTTTACTAAGTCCCAAATATTTCAAAAATTTTGGCAGAGTTTCCTTTGTAATTGGGCCTATCCACCTGCCAGAGACTCACCAAAACCATCCTAACAACACGTCCACAACTTGACAAAGCATCACAATGTATATCAACAACACTAATCCCAATATTACATGTATTATGTTTCATGGGGTATGAGAATCATGGAATGATTAGAGTTGCGGTTGGTAGAGAATGCTCGGTGCATGGAGCAAGAAGATGTTTGGTTGTATTGGAATGAGGTCATACCCTGCGGTGTCAGAGTGCTAATGAGGCACAGGTGGTTTTGTTCGTTGGATCAGGTAAATTGCAGTTTGAATAAGAAGTAAATAACTCTCGAGAATGGTTTTATTATGTTCAAGATTCTACATGTAACAATAAGGTGTCTTAAGGTTGTGTATGTGGTCAGAGACTGTGTTTTCACTAGAAAAGGTCAAGACTTGTGGTATTTTTATGTTAATTATGGGATCCTATGTATCAGTATCTGGAAAGTAAAGGTAACACATTTAGATTCGCATAAAGTTCTTCATAGTAGAGTATTTTTGAATGTGGTATTTCTAGGAATAATTGATAGAAGATTCAATGGCTTATGGGTCTTAGATAGTGTGGTCTTGTTCTCGGGTCTCGTGTAGTGAGCTTGGGTTGAGGAACTGAGGTTCTATAACAAGAGGGAATATCAAGTCAATGATGGATTAGAAGGGAAATTAGATAGATGAAATAGCTTGATAGTAGACCGAATCAGTATGGTAATGATATGATTAATTCTTCGTATGTGTTCGAGGTAATGAGCCCTTACAAGTATTTTTGCAGCGATGCTCTTGGGTTTTGATGGCTTGCTTAGCTTGGTCGAGTTAGAAGGATTCAGTCCTGGCAGGTCTGATTTGTGCAAAGGGAAAATCGGAGAGTTCTTGATGGTTTCTACCATGGTTGAAGAGGTGCATTTTCTATGGATATGAGAGACATGGGATGTGTAGTGATTTTTCTTCTAGATGGGATCAATGGAAGTTCTTGACTAGTTGAGTGCATAAACGTTCCTGGTTCGGAAGGGAGGTGAAGTCCTCATGTTACCTTAGGATGATATGGTATATGCGATATGTGGTGAAGGATTGAGAATTGCATGTAAGGTTATGGTTTAGTTCTAAATGGAAATTCATAACATTCTTAGGTGGTACGGGCAACTTTGGGGTGAATGATCTTCAGATGATTGAGGAAATTGTATTTCTAATCATAGTGATTTGTAGAGGGTACATGTTTCAGAAAAAGAGCAATGTGATTAAGTTGATGGCACTTCAATAGTATTTCGGCACTTTTAAGGCTGGATCTTTACTTGTTGGTATGTTAGATTTTGTATGTGATGTCAGAATTTAGACTGGTTGTCTTAGCGTCGGGAAATTTGTGAACTATTGTGCCATGGGCTATGCCGGAAATGCCACGGGTTGAGTGGCGAGGTGAGTTGGATTATGTTCTATCAGGTTTGCGTGGTATGTGTTATTTGATTCACCGTGGGTGTAATGATTTGCTCTGGCTCCGGACATCAATTGATCGTGGTTGTCGATTTCAAGCATAGTCACTTGAGGCGTTTCATGTGTAGTAGTACAGGGGTAGCTGTGAGCACGTGATTTTTGTTTTACGCGACAATCACTCCAAAAGAAACAAAAATAATAGCAATCGGTCTTGCTGTACAATTTTTGGATTTTTACGTGGTATGTTGTTAATTATTTATGATTTTTGCCCATTTTATTTTTATTAAAACAAAATACAAAAAATGTGTCGTGTGTAGTTGAACCGTAATTGGTTTTAAAAGGAAAATCGTAAAAAATATGCGTCTTTTATTCTATTTTTTGTTGTCATTAAGTGATTTTATTTTAATTAAATGTCAATGTGAGTGATAATTGTTGTTTTGAGTATTAATTAATATTGGTATGATTTTATTAGGAATTTTATTTTTTTAAGTTGTAAGAAGGAAAACATTGGATTTGGGCCATAATTTCAAATGAAATCAGGCCTAAACTCATACAAATGACCCAGTCCAACCAGGCTTTCTGCGAGATGTCCCAAACGACGCCGTATAGGCGTCATACTTTTGAGCCGTTGATTGATTCAGGGGAACGGTCCAGATCGGACCAATCCTTTACCCAAACGACGCCGTATAAGGCCGTCTAATCTCAGCCGTTCAAGCCGGGCTGATCTAACAGCCCTCGTTCCATATCCTTTACCTATTATCAGACCCGACCCAATGAAACCCAGCCTAATCCACCCCAGTATGAAAGCAAACGACATCGTTTCACTTAAACCTCCAGATCCAGGCCGTTGATCTCGATTGATCTAACGGCTGAGATCAGGCCATCCACCCCATATATAAGCTTTCCACCCGTACCCCACCCCCTATCCAAATACCCCTCCTTCGTCCTCATCCCTTCCAACAGACCCAACCCCGGAACCCTAGAGCCGCCCCCCTTTCCCCTCACCAAAAACCCGGCGGCATGGACGCCGGTGACCCCCACCTTAACACCCTAGGACCACCTTGACACCCTGAACATAGATCTGCAAACCATTGATCTCGAACCTTCCTCCATCGTCTCGAATCTTCATTTGAAGATTCAAGCAGAACCTCGACTTATACCGATGTACCCCAGCTTCACACCAGACAGTCCCCGAACCTCCCTCGTGACCAAACCATACTTGGTTTGGTCCGAATCTAACCATGGAAACCCAAATCCCAAATCTACCATCTATGAACCCCAGAAACCCCAAGCCTGGTCTGTGTCCGTTTGAGCTAAAATGATTAGGGTCTAATGGACCTTAATCGAAGTGTTCTCAGTTGAGAACACTTCGATTAAAGTCCATTCAACCCCAAGAAGGTTCATTTCAAACACGAGCTGGTTTTCTGATTTTTTTTCAAGGACTTTAAGGTAGGTGTGTTTTTCTTTCCTCGATTCAGTACATGTGTTGTTAAAGGTCTGTTCGTATGGCCAAATGTTTTGTTTAATTTGTGTCTTTTAAATTTTATCAACTGTTGTTGTCCACCTCTGTGTTTGATCGAGTCTGTCTTCTATTCACTGATAATGTGTATATGTGTATGAGCTGTGCAATCAATTGAACTTTGAAATTAACTGATTAATTGATTTCACAAGTACAACTTTTGCTTAGTCAGTACAATTTGAATTGTAGGTTGATACTGTTAGAGTTCTGATCATGGCTTTCGATTGTATATGTTGTAATTAGTATAGTCGAGTCGATACACATCGTCAATAAGTTCAAAGCTTTGAATTATAATAATTTGATTGGGTTTTCTGTTGAAATCCTACTTAAATCAAATTAGGAATTGAGTTTAACTACTTATAGTTGTTGTACTTGAATCAGAAATTTAAGGGTCTTGGTCTATAACTGCAGTCTGAATTGGGGGGCATGTGCACTTGTGCACAACATGTGCATAAAGGCCTTTGTTAAGATGAAGAATAACTTGACAGCATGTGCTGTCAGGTTATATTCCTGCTGCCCATGTCTGCTTTTAGTTTAATAAGCCAATTAAAAGGGCTGTCAGGAATCTCATGGGAATGTTTCATATTTTAAAATGTTGAATGGAAAACAGCAAGAAAGAGAAGGTTTCTGATGTGTTTTAACAGGCTGTAGATAGCCTGATGTTAGGCTATAAAAGGAAAAAGAACTTCCATTAGTAAGGGGATGGAGATTGATTTTGAGGACTGAATTTTGAAAAAGAAAAAGGCAGACAAATTTTTAGACTGAACTCAGATTTTTGGAGATTTGATTGTTAGATATATACAGACACACACAAGAGAGAAAAACAGACAGAAAAATCATAAACTGTTTCTTCCTATTATTGTTTGGGCTTCATTTGTTTTTCAGCCTTTTCAATCAATTCTGATTCTTTGAAGTTCCAATTGAGTCTATTGGTTGAGTGTTTTCATTGGTTTATTATTGGTTTTGGTCTGCCTGGAGTTCTGATTCTACTCCATTGTGTGCTGCTGTCATTTGGCTACCTTTCCTATCGGCTGTAGTGCCATTCTTGCATTCAAGCTTGTTCTGCTGTTACCAGTTGTTACTGCTGCTGTTTCTATTGCCATTGTTACTCTACTGACTTCTCTTCTTCTTCTTCTGTAAGCACTTCCAGGTACACACTTTCGAAACCATGTTTGTTGAAAGTTTGAAGTTTGAAGCAGAAATAAAGAAATGAACGTTTGTTTAGTTCACAATACTTGTGTTCAAAATAGGTTGAATGGTAGTTGGCCTGTATTTGTTTAAGTTAGTTCCAATTGCAATTGCTCTGTATGAATTAAACACATCCTGATTGACATATTAGATAGTATTGTTTGTTAGATCAGACGTATTTTCAATGTGTATAACCATTAGGTTTCGATTTAGTTATGACAGTATAACATAGAATCATGGCAAGCATCTGTATGTATTTTTGTCTAGACCTCTGAATTGTCAAATCTGTTATATTTGGTCCCATTTGATTTCAAGATAAATGTACCCCAAGCTAATTCTCATGTGGTGTTACGTTAACAGGGTGGCCATGTATGCCAACTCTCTTGTTAGATTACTTGTTCCTATATAGGTTCGATATGGGTTTCGATATAGATTCACTGTTTCGAAATAATGCGATGACTTTTGAGGAAAACTAATAGGCATTTTTGAGTTTAATTAGTAGTAGTTTTCCTAATAAAACAGCCGATTCCATTAATCAAAGCCCAAATAAGCTAGTTTTAAAATTCAAATTTGAAGGTCGTTTAATGTAAGTTTAGTATATGTTATTAGTTTGTTTGCCATCTCCCTTAGCCAATTAACAAGTGTATTCACTCGTTGAAGACAAGTCATGAGGTAACTCTCATAAACAACCAATCACGTAATAAAACAAAAATTCGGATTCGGCAAGCATATTAAAGATTTAGTATGTAGTTGTTTAAACAAGTAAATTTGGTATCCTCTTCCTTTTATTTTTTAGAGACAAACGTAATAGAAAAATATAGTCACTATAGGTTTATCCTTTAAATAAAATTGAGACGAGCCTCGACAAACAAAAATGAACAAGCTGCGGGGCCCTCTAAATGTATATACTAAAATACTTAGAATTCGGGACAGGCCGTTTAGCGAATTTTACGGCCTTCCCAAAATAACAGTACGTTAGTTGCTCTAGGTGCGACTTAATGAAATTACATTCTTAAATTCGGGTGTACATTGATGTGGCCCAAATCCAAATCTCAACGGAGTCTAAATGTGTCGACGACCACGGGTGCATTGATTGTGACGTGGTTCGAGATGCATTTTCAAGACGTTGCAATCCAGTAAAAAATAAAAATGACAATAATAAAAGCGGTTTAAACTTAATAAAAGCACGTAAGTCATAACATATATTTAAATCAGATATTTAGCCATTATAACAATTTAAGCGACCGTGCTAGAACCACGGGATTCGAGGGTGCCTAACACCTTCCCTCAGGTCAACAGAATTCCTTACTTAGAATTTCTGGTTCGCAGATTTCATTTGGAAAAGTCGAAAATTTCCTCGATTTGGGATTCAAGATAAACTGGTGACTTGGGACACCAAAAACCAAACCTTTCCCAAGTGGCGACTCTGAATTGAATAAATAATCTCATTTCGAATATTGTCACTTAAATTGGAAAAACTCCCTCGCGTATTTTACCCTTTGGGGCGGGCGCGCAAAAAGGAGGCGTGACAGCTCTGGCGACTCTGCTGGGGAATTATACCCAGAACCTCCGGTTCAGGGTTCAAGAATTCGAGCTTAGAATAATTGTTATATTTGGCTTTATTATCTGATATTTATTACATGTTTTGACATAACGTGCTGCAACGTTTGTTTTTTTACTGCTTTGATATTATCTGAACTGTATATAAACTGTGCCGAACCCTTATCTCTTTACCTCCGGGGAGAAGCTCGCTGGTCGAGGCTCCCTATTCTGTTAGTGTTGATACCTGAAATAATAAAGAGGACGGATAAGTTACGAAGCCGGACGGCCTTTTGGTTCCCGGTAAGTTGCCCCTCCTCGACTCGAGTTGTCCGCTCAGGTACATAGTCTAGAACATCTACCCAGGTTATAAACCTAGTATAACGAAACCTCATGACGGATCCCTAGTAGGAACGCTTATCTGCATCATGTTGCATTTGACATAGAGGACTCAACACAGGGGTTGGGTCCGTCTAGGACAGGCAACCTGGAATGAAAAGACCATCCTGCTGCATCCCATTTGTTTTGCGCATCTATTTGCTTCAGATCTGCATGTCGACCGGTTTCCGAATTTTTTTTTTTAAAAAAAGAGAATAGCGGGGTAGGGAGATAATTACTTATTCTTTTGAAAAAAAACCAATGTCCAAGTAATGTCAAAACCTCACCGGAATTTTCTTTTAAGAAAAATATATATAAAAAAAATGAAAAACAAAGCTTGTCTTTCAGTTTGACTATTCCTTTTAATCACTTTCAAAATCCAAAATACATATAAATAAAACAAAAATCAAATTTTTTTTGTTTCATTTGTAGTACCTCTTTAAAAGATTTTCGAAACTTCAAAAAATGAAAAAAAAGGAGGAAGTTTAAAATGTATAAGTATTTCCTTGATCTCTTTTCAAAAATAAATACTATAATAAAAAAAAATATATAACAAAATTCCAGAAAAAAAAACAGTTATTCTTCTTTTCTTTAAAGGATTTTATTTTTGTTTCCCCTATTTTGATCCGACCGAACTACGCCGGTTTGATTCTCACACGGTGTGAGATACGTAGGCAACTCTCATCGGGTCCAACCTCTCGTTTTGCAAAAAAAAAATCTTTTAAAAAAAAAGGATCTAGATAATTTTAATTTTTGAGTCTAATAAAAGTTTTTTTAATCACCCTAAATAAATGTGCAGGATGAGCACGATACAAAACGAACCTTTTTTAATGATGACCAAGATCCCTTTTGAGTTGCGATTATGGTGGAACGACTTAGGCAAGGAGGGGCAAGGCAAAGTGAGGAAATATCTGAAAAATTTCCCGGATTTACTAGACATTCAACCTCGGGGCGATATTATCAGATCATTGGTCACTTACTGAGATTCGGCGCACAATGTATTTCATTTCTCAGACTTCGAGCTCACCCCGACTTTGGAAGAAATAGCGGGATACATTGGGGGTGATGAAGCTCCGTTAAGGTTCAAATACTTGATTGCACCTAGGGCCGTCACGGTACACCGGTTTCTGGATTTTCTGAAAATACCCCGAACATTTCACCATCCAGATCTTGCCAAAGGTTTCTGCAGTCTCCACCTCATGTATTATAAATACGGTCACGAGGGCGGGTTCAATAAGCCGGATTTCAAACTGTGTAGTAAAGGCAACCGACAGAAGTGGGACGAACATAGGCTGTTAGCTTTTATGACGGCCTTCTTGGGTCTTATAGTGTTCCCAAGGAAGGACGGAAACATCGATCTAAAAATAACTGGGGTCGTCAGTACTTTGCTTACCCAAGATAAAAGTACTCTAGCGCCTATGATTATGGCTGACATTTTCCGGGCTCTCACTGCTTGTCGAGCCAGGGGCGACTTTTTCGAAGGATGTAACCTACTGTTGCAAATATGGATGACCGATCATTTATGCCACCGCTCCCCGCTCTTGGGTTACGGTTCGCCCGAAAAAACTTGTATTGGAGAATTCTACACTAGAATCAAAGGTTTCAATCTACTTGAGGGCGTCACATCATGGACCTTATTTTTCCGAACTCTCACTGCTAGCCAAATCCAGTGGACGCTCGGATGGTCGTCTATTGAGGAAATCATATACATGCTGGCAACCAGGCCCCACTTTCTGTTGATGGGACTTAAAAGCATCCAACCCTACGCACCATATCGGGTTTTGAGGCAACTTGGGAGATATCAAGTGGTGCCGAAAGATGAAGATCTGAGTACCCAAGTGATTGAAATCATCCAGACGGTCGTTTCCCCGAAGAAGAAGTTCGCCAAATCTGGAGTGAGTGCCAACATCTGACATCAAGCACTTGTGTGATGGATATAGCAAAAGGGGAAGTTGCCCCAGGGTATCACGCTTGGTTCAGAGGCGACCTGTCTTGCGAAAGACCAGCTAAGAGACCGCATCTCAAAAATTTTGTAGAATCGTCCCAAGGGCAATGGAATTGGTTAGCAAAAGAAAAGGGGTATCGGGCAGAGATCGGTGATTTGAAGCTACAAATTGACAGTCTGAAATTCAATAACAGCATACAAATCGCGGCGGATTGAAGCGAAAAGAATAAATTGGTCCAAGAGAATGAAGAACTTAAGGCCCAAATCCAGAAATTGAGATTGTCTCTTGATGAACAGCCTAGAAGTCGATCAGACCAGCAGTTGATTAAGGGTTTAAAAAGAGAAGTCACGGAATGGCGAGATAGTTTAGAAGAATCGGGAAAGATTATGGAAAAGCTCAAGGCACAGTGGGGAATAAGAGTAGAGAAGCATCGCCGATACTTGAAGCAATTGAAACGCGACCACGAGAAAACTGTTGCCAAAATGAAGAGAGAGATGGCTATACTTGAGATCAAAGCAGCTAATCAGGCCAAGGATTTCCAAATTGAGAGCAGATACTGGTACGACTTGTTAGCCCAAATGAAGTTAGAAGTACGGCGACTGAAGAATCAGCATATACAGGATTCTCAGGTATTCAAGATGTGTAGCGATCAGATAAAACGCCTACTCATAGAGAAAAAGCAAACCAGAGATAGGATCAAGGCCATTGCCCATGCCATCACCAGACGATGTCTACAATGTGAGGACATGACCAGTGTTACCATTCTCTCGACAGTGATGGGTTATGTCAAACAGACCATGCATGAGCTGGAGCAGCTTGAGAGGGATCTCACACCTAGGACCGCGGCGAGGCCGAATGATGCCCCGCGGGCACCAATTTTCAAAACCATAATGTACTCATAAGTCGAGTCTGTATCTTAGCATCTTCGGCCTATTTTCCCATCAGTTTGTTTTAGTCTACGTTGAGTCTAGGTTTATTTTCAAGGTTTGCTCTTTCTTTTGCAAAATGTAGTTTGTAATAGACCGTTTCAACAATAAAAGGCATGTTTCTTTTACGCTCATTTGTATTTTTGAACTACGTAATGATCTGATTCACATGGCATCGTGATACGTAGGCAATCCTCATCGGATCCGTTCGCGGTTTAACCAAAGAGAAAAATTAAAAAAAAGGTGGGGAAAATAATAAAAAGCCTAAAAGAATGCCGGAATGACACATGCTTTCGTCGCAAACATGTAGGAATCCATTTAACTGTATAGGTGCTTCATGCCCCAACGTGAGATTGCTTATCTGTTATTTGATTCGAATTAACCGTTCGTTTGTCATTGAGTTTCTTCCAGGTTTTAGAAAAGGTGGTTGGTTTGGTGAAAGTCTGGCCTCGCACCCGTATTTCACGAGATCGAAAAGGAGTGTTCAATTACCTATTGTTAAGATAGGAGGCAGTGCTCACACTTACTTCACAAGGTCAAAAGGAAGTGTAGAAATGTCTTCAGAGATTCCGTTGCCAACAATCCCTATTTCCGAGGAAAGTTCTATCTCGGCCGTCCCCACGCCCGAATCCGCAACTGTTGAGGAAAATAGAATCTTGCGGCTTCGCATGCTCGAAATGCTTGATGACTGGAATAATGGAAAAGAGCCACCAAGCATCGTCCCTGGATTCCCTGAGTTATTCTCCAGGACAAGCGGGACTTCTAATGTCCCCATAAGTTATCCTGCTACCCCATTCGGATACCCAACCATTTCAGCCTTCTCTGCGGGATCGCCCTCTGAGTCTCATCCTCGAGTGTCAACGACGGATGTAAACACCAATATCTTTACTGCACCACCTTGCCCGATCACGGCACAACCTGCTGCATACAAGCCAACTTTTGACTCGTCCTCGTTTACATTCCAAGCCCCATCTTTCTCGATGGAACCAACTAGGTTCGCTACCAGCACTAATCCTCCACAGCCTTAGTGCGAGCTTGCACCTGGGCAGGATCAGAACCCCAGAATTGCGGAACAAAATGAGATGTCCAAAAGAATGAGAAGCCTTGAACAGAGTTTGAAGAATATGCAAGGTTTGAGCGGACAGAAAAGCGTCTCTTACGCCGACCTATGCATGTTCCCTCACGTACACCTACCAGTGGGTTTCAAGACCCCAAAGTTTGAGAAGTACGACGGGCACGGTGACCCCATTGCTCACCTAAAGAAATATTGCAACCAATTAAGGGGAGCCGGCGGAAAAGAGGAATTGCTAATGGCATATTTCGGGAAAAGTCTAGTAGGAATAGCCTCGGAATGGTACATGGACCAGGACATGTCCCGATGGCATGTCTGGGATGATCTCGCTAGAGATTTTGTAAGACAATTCCAGTATAACATCGACATCGCACCAGACCGAAATTCTCGGTCGAACTTGAAAAAGAAACCTTCAGAAAGCTTCAGAGAGTATGCTATTAAGTGGCGCGAGCAGGCGTCGAGGGTGAAGCCTCCCATGGATGAAGTGGAAATGGTCACTACCTTTCTCCAGTTTCAAGAGTCTGACTATTTCCAAAACATGATGTCAGCCATGGGAAAGCCCTTTGCAGAAGCAATTAAGATTGGAGAGATGGTGGAGAATGGTCTGAAAACAGGTAGGATTTTGAGTCAAGCAGCCATAAGGGCGACCTCCCAAGCCGTACAAAGCGGGTCCGGAGGAATGGCAAGAGGGAAGAAAAAGGAAGAAACGGCCATGGCAGCCTCAGGAATAAGGGAATATCGTAATCCCCGACCCCGTTTTCCGGAAAGAACCCCACAACACTACTACCCCCACTCAAATCTGGCATATGCTCATCAACCCTATATGGTCATGAATGCTCAGCCTTATGTCCATCCGCCGCAACAAGCCAACCGAGGCCAAGCTCCACCTCCCAGAAATCAGCCTCCTTACCGTAACCACTATAACCCACAACCTCCGCAGAATAACTTCTGCCCTCAGGAGCCGCCTAGAAGGCGGACTTTCACGCCCATCGGTGAACCATACTCTACTTTGTTCCCGAAGCTAGTCCAATTGGGCTTCCTGCAACCAGTCCCTCAAACAAGGCAAAACCCGACGTCACCTTCTTACAAAGCTGGAGTCAGATGCGCCTATCATTCAGGGGCCGAGGGGCACGATACAAATGACTGCTGGTCGTTGAAAATAGTGGTCGAGAATTTGATAGAGCAAGGGAAAATAGTGCTAAGGGACGAGGAGGTCCCAAATGTGACTAACAATCCATTACATGCTCATAATAACGGGCCGCTGATCGGGATGATTTGCGAAGACAAAGAATTTGACCCTGCTTTGAAAGCTATAATCGCCATTGTCGACGCAGAGAAAAAGCCTGAAACAGCCCAGAAACCAGAAAAAAGGGAAAAGGCCAATACTGCAAAGCGCGATCCCGAAAAGAAGGTGGAGAAGAAAGCGGTACCGGTAAAGGATGGAGTTCTTTACATCCCACGAGGTCGAGCAGAGAAGCCACAGAACTTCGAGGTCAAATAGGCAAAACCTATGTACGTACCAAAAGGGGCCTATGTGGTCCGGGGGACGATTCAACCACCTCGGCTGAATGAGCCAGTGGTTATCGGACTCGTGCCACAAAAGCCGATGACAAACCCGTCCACAGTACCGTGGAACTATCATAGGACGTTGGTAACATACAAAGGTAAAGAGGTCACGGGGGAACTTCCAGAAGGTACTCTCATTGGAAGGTATTCAAACACCCAAGAGCTGAACAACGCCACACGGAGATGCTTCCCACCAAAGAAGCCTGTAAGCGTTGAAGAAGCAGAAGTTTTCTTCCAACAAATGAAAATGCCAGACTACGAAGTGGTAGACCAACTACGCCAATGCCCCGAGCAAATGTCCATGCTATCGTTATTGATGAGGTCGGCCGAGCACCAAAAGATCTTGCTCAAGACTTTGAATGAAGCATACGTACCAGTTGAAACCTCAGTTGAACAACTGGAACGGATGACAGAGAGGTTCTTCGCCATTAACCAGATCTCTTTCAGCAAGAATGACTTACCTCCAGAGGGAGCAGCTCACAACAAAGCCCTGTATCTAATAGTTAAATGCGAAGACTACTATGTCAAGAGGGTGATGTTGGACGGAGGTTCAGGTGTCGACATTTGCCCGCTCTCCATGATACAAAGAATGGAAATTGGGACCGGATGAATCCGACCCAATAATGTCTGCGTAAGGGCTTTCGACGGCATCAAGAGAGATACCATGGGGGAAATAGACCTGCTGTTGGTCATAGGACCAGTCGAGTTTGAAGTAACCTTCCAGGTGCTCGACATGGATACATCCTACAATTTTCTCCTCGGCAGACCTTGGATCCATGCGGCAGGAGCTGTGCCTTCCACTCTTCACCAGATGGTGAAGTTTGAGTACGAAGACCGAGAGATCGTGGTCCATGGAGAAGACGAGCATGCTATTTATCGGGACCCATCCATCCCATATCTTGAACCAAGAGAAGGGAGCGAACACACGGTCTATCAAGCTTTAGAGATTGTACTAGCAGAGCAGCATGAAGAGGGAATACCTTGCCCCCAGCCTTTCTTGTCTAACGCCTCGATTATGGTGGCCAAAGAGATGATCCGGCACGGATTTAGGCAAGGGAAAGGGCTTGGACGAACCCTACAGGGAATAACAGAACCCATCACCTTGCCGACCACCAAAAAACCTTTTGGACTAGGTTTCAAACCCACTCCAGGAGATGAAGAGTGGGCAAAGAAAAGGAAAAATGAGGGTTGGAAGTTACCTCGACCATTGCCGGATTTATATGAAACTTTCATCAGGCCAAGGTACACCGAAGAAGAAGACGATGAGGTCTTCACGACTGAGGAAATTGAGGAGATATGTGGGGCAATGAGAGAAATGCTCTACGAGACTCACATGGTTCAACCAGGTGAAGGCACAAGCACTGCTGAGATGCTGTACGTGGGGCCGAACGCCAAACTTCGAAACTGGGAGGCCACGCCATTCCTGACTAGACGGAAGTCCGGGTAGACCTGTCCTGCCACCTTTCCTGTGTCACAAGTTATCTCCAGGACATAACTTGAACGTTTTCTTCCTTTCAATTGTTGTTTTGAATTCCTAAGTTGTAAACATTGTTGTCTTCCAACTTCCCAAAGAAAATGAAAAAAAATCATCATTGCTTTCCCATTTTTTCTTTTGTTATGATTTTTTGTTATTTTTCCTTTTATCTTTCCTTTCAGTTATAATAATGCGGCTTTAAATATGACATGCTTGCGGACTTCATGCCCAGATCACAACGAGCTATTTAACTATGAATTAATGAACCCAGAACCAGAATATGATGAAGAAGAAGCTTTTAGGGAAATAAACCGAGAGTTGGAACATTTTGAGAATAAACCTAAGCCAAATCTGAATGACACCGAACCGGTTAATTTAGGAACTCCTGAAGAAATCCGGGAGACCAAAATAAACATTCACACGGACAAGAAAACGCGAGATGCGATAATTCAACTTCTTTTTTAATTTAAAGACGTGTTTGCTTGGTCATACGATGACATGCCGGGATTAGGTGTTGATCTAGTGGTTCATAAATTGCCAATTCATCCTGATTGTCCTCCAGTTCAACAAAAGCAACGAAAGTTCAAAACTGAGGTCAGTGACAAGATTAAAGAGGAGATCACCAAACAACTGAAAACGGGAGTGATTCGGGTAGTCCAGTATACAACATGGTTGGCAAATGTGGTTCCAGTACCGAAAAAGGATGGGAAAACTCAAGTATGTGTAGATTACCTAGATTTGAATAGAGCAAGTCCCAAAGATAATTTCCCACTGCCCAACATCCACATCGTCGTTGATAATTGCGCCAAACACGAGATACAGTCTTTCGTAGATTGTTACGCTGGGTATCATCTGGTATTGATGGATGAAGAGGACGCCGAGAAAACTGCCTTCACCACGCCTTGGGGTACCTACTGTTATCGGGTCATGCCATTTGGTCTGAAGAATGCTGGGGCTACTTACATGAGGGCCATGACTGCCATTTTTCATGACATGATGCATCAGGAAATAGAGGTGTACGTGGACGACGTGATAGTCAAGTCCAGGACGCAGGATAATCACATCCAAGACTTGAGGAAGTTCTTCGAGAGACTGAGGAAGTATGACTTGAAGCTGAACCCAGCCAAATGTGCTTTCGGAGTTCCATCGGGCAAGCTTTTGGGCTTTATAGTGAGCAGGAGAGGTATCGAATTAGATCCAACAAAGATAAAATCTATCAGGGATCTACCTCCCCCAAGAACGAAGAAAGATGTGATGAGTCTGTTGGGCAGATTAAACTATATCAGTCGATTTATTGCCCAGCTGACAAGCACGTGTGAGCCCATATTCAAGCTGTTAAGGAAAGATGCGACGATCAAATGGACGGCTGAGTGTCAAGAAGCCTTTGATAAAGTCAAAGAATATCTTTCGAATCCCCCAGTTTTGGTCCCTCCAGAGCCAGGGAGACCGCTGTTCTTGTATCTGACAGTCTTGGAAAACTCTTTCGGTTGCGTCCTCAGGCAACATGACATAATCGGAAAGAAAGAACAAGCGATCTACTACTTGAGCAAGAAATTCACCGGCTACGAGGCCAAGTATACTCTGTTGGAAAGAACGTGTTGCGCTTTGACATGGGTTGCTCAAAAACTAAGACATTATCTTCAAGCTCACACTACCTCCTCATAAGCAGGTTGGATCCTTTGAAGTATATATTTCAGAGACCAATGCCTACTGGAAGACTGGCTAAGTGGCAAATCTTGCTTACTGAATTCGACATAGTCTATGTTACTCGCACGGCAATAAAAGCCCAGGCGCTAGCAGATCACTTGGCCGAAAATCCGATCGATGAGGAATACCATCCATTGAGTACCTACTTTCCAGATGAAGAAGTAAACACCGTAGAAGTGGTCTCGGAGGACGCTCATGTTTGGAAGATGTTCTTTGATGGAGCCGTGAATGCCAAAGGTGTAGGGATTGGGGCAATTTTGATTTCACCTTCTGGTCAGCATTATCCCGCCACAGCTAGACTGCGTTTCTTTTGCACAAACAATACGGCTGAGTATGAAGCCTGCATTATGGGCATGCATATGGCGATCGATCAGGATGTCGAAGACTTACTGATTATGGGAGATTCTGATCTGATTATCCGGCAAGCCCAAGGTGAATGGGAAACTCGGGATGTCAAACTTATCCCTTACCGACAGCACGTGGAGGACCTCGGCAAGCGTTTTAAATCAATAGAGTTCAGGTATATCCCGAGGTGTCACAATGAACTGGCGGATGCACTTGCTACTCTGGCTTCAATGCTACCCTACACGGGCAACGCCCACGTCGATCCTTTGGAAATCCAAATCAGGGAAAGACACGGTTACTGCAATGTAATCGAGGCGGGATCAAATACGTAGCCTTGGTACCATGACATCAAGAGGTTCTTGAAGACGCAAGAATACCCCGAGCATGCTACTGGAGATCAAAAGAGAACCCTTAGGCGGCATGTAAGTGGTTTCTTTCTGAGCGGTGAATTGTTGTACAAGAGGACCCCGGACCTCAACCTACTAATATGTGTCGACGCCGAGGAGGCGAGATAGATCATGCACGAAGTACACGCAGGTGTGTGCGGACCTCACATGAACGGGTATGTCTTAGAGAAGAAAATCCTTCGAGCAGGTTATTACTGGATGACCATGGAAAAGGACTGCTTTAGCTTCGTTCGGAAGTGTCATCAGTGTCAGGTTCACGGTGATTTGATTCATGCACCTCCCACGGAACTGCATCCCATGTCTGCACCTTGGCTATTTGTTGCCTGGGGCATGGACGACATTGGACCAATCGAGCCAAAGGCTTCAAATGAACACAGATTTATACTGGTTGCCATCGACTACTTCACAAAATGGGTAGAGGCTGTCACTCTCAAGTCGGTCACTAAAAAGGTTGTAGTGGATTTTGTACACTCAAATCTTATCTGTCGTTTTGGTATTCCTGCGACTATCATTACAGATAACGCAGCAAACTTGAACAGTCACTTGATGGGAGATGTATGCGAGAAATTCAAAATAACGCATAGGAATTCTACTCCTTATCGGCCAAAGGCCAATGGCGCTGTAGAAGCAGCGAACAAAAACATCAAGAAGATTTTGAGGAAAACGATCCAAAGTTCCCGACAGTGGCATGAGCAGTTACCATTTGCATTGTTGGGATATCACACTACGGTACGCACGTCAGTAGGAGCAACTCCTTATCTTTTGGTTTATGGGACCGAGGCTGTGATACCAGCAGAAGTAGAAATCCCTTCGCTTCGAACCATTGTTGAAGCAGAAATCGAGGACAGCTAATGGGTTAAGACTCGATTGGAGCAGTTGACTTTGATTGATGAAAAACAAATGGCTGCGGTTTGTCACGGACAGTTGTACCAACGAAGAATGGCCCGCGCTTACAACAAGAAAGTCCGACCTAGGAATTTCGAAGTAGGTCAGCTGGTACTGAGGCGTATTCTGCCACATCACCAGGAAGCAAAAGGGAAATTTGCTCCAAATTGGAAAGGCCCATACATCATCAGGAAAATATTGCCGAGAGGAGCATTGTACCTAGGTGACATTGAAGGAAATGATACCGAAACATCAGCAAATGCAGACGCGGTCAAAAAGATACTATGTCTGAGTGACGTCCCAGTGGTCCTAACACATTTGAAATGCTGAAGGTTTTGTTCCCACTATCAACTCTCTCTACAGGCTTTTGAGCCGGTTACAAAAAAAAAGAAAAAAAAAAGAAAAAAAAGAAAAAAATAAATAAAAACAAACAAAACAAAACATTGATCGAGGCCTGAACTACGTTTGACTTGATTCCGAAAGGATACGTAGGCAGTCTCTCCCTGAGGTTCAGTCACACCACCAATAAAATCCCATTTACCCTGAAATTGAAATCGGGGCACGTCAAGCGGTTTAGAAGTTAGTATCATCTACCTCTCTTTACCAAGAACAAGCCTTCAGATCAATTACCAAAGATAGCGGGAAGCCAAGAAGCATCACGAACGGAGGCCGGCGCACTCTAAATTGAGAGAGATAAAATGAGAGAGTCTCGTCGGTGAAAACCTTCGGGCACCGCGAGGCGACGGGAGTAGAGAAACCAAAATGAGAGATATTTTTTAGTAAAAACTCGCAAAGAGTGCTATCAAGCGATGACAGGAAGAGAAATGAGAATCCTACTTAAATCAAATTAGGAATTGAGTTTAACTACTTATAGTTGTTGTACTTGAATCAGAAATTTAAGGGTCTTGGTCTATAACTGCAGTCTGAATTGGGGGGCATGTGCACTTGTGCACAACATGTGCATAAAGGCCTTTGTTAAGATGAAGAATAACTTGACAGCATGTGCTGTCAGGTTATATTCCTGCTCCCCATGTCTGCTTTTAGTTTAATAAGCCAATTAAAAGGGCTGTCAGGAATCTCATGGGAATGTTTCATATTTTAAAATGTTGAATGGAAAACAGCAAGAAAGAGAAGGTTTCTGATGTGTTTTAACAGGCTGTAGATAGCCTGATGTTAGGCTATAAAAGGAAAAAGAACTTCCATTAGTAAGGGGATGGAGATTGATTTTGAGGACTGAATTTTGAAAAAGAAAAAGGCAGACAAATTTTTAGACTGAACTCAGATTTTTGGAGATTTGATTGTTAGATATATACAGACACACACAAGAGAGAAAAACAGACAGAAAAATCATAAACTGTTTCTTCCTATTATTGTTTGGGCTTCATTTGTTTTTCAGCCTTTTCAATCAATTCTGATTCTTTGAAGTTCCAATTGAGTCTATTGGTTGAGTGTTTTCATTGGTTTATTATTGGTTTTGGTCTGCCTAGAGTTCTGATTCTACTCCATTGTGTGCTGCTGTCATTTGGCTACCTTTCCTATCGGCTGTAGTGCCATTCTTGCATTCAAGCTTGTTCTGCTGTTACCAGTTGTTACTGCTGCTGTTTCTATTGCCATTGTTACTCTACTGACTTCTCTTCTTCTTCTTCTGTAAGCACTTCCAGGTACACACTTTCGAAACCATGTTTGTTGAAAGTTTGAAGTTTGAAGCAGAAATAAAGAAATGAACGTTTGTTTAGTTCACAATACTTGTGTTCAAAATAGGTTGAATGGTAGTTGGCCTGTATTTGTTTAAGTTAGTTCCAATTGCAATTGCTCTGTATGAATTAAACACATCCTGATTGACATATTAGATAGTATTGTTTGTTAGATCAGACGTATTTTCAATGTGTATAACCATTAGGTTTCGATTTAGTTATGACAGTATAACATAGAATCATGGCAAGCATCTGTATGTATTTTTGTCTAGACCTCTGAATTGTCAAATCTGTTATATTTGGTCCCATTTGATTTCAAGATAAATGTACCCCAAGCTAATTCTCATGTGGTGTTACGTTAACAGGGTGGCCATGTATGCCAACTCTCTTGTTAGATTACTTGTTCCTATATAGGTTCGATATGGGTTTCGATATAGATTCACTGTTTCGAAATAATGCGATGACTTTTGAGGAAAACTAATAGGCATTTTTGAGTTTAATTAGTAGTAGTTTTCCTAATAAAACAGCCGATTCCATTAATCAAAGCCCAAATAAGCTAGTTTTAAAATTCAAATTTGAAGGTCGTTTAATGTAAGTTTAGTATATGTTATTAGTTTGTTTGCCATCTCCCTTAGCCAATTAACAAGTGTATTCACTCGTTGAAGACAAGTCATGAGGTAACTCTCATAAACAACCAATCACGTAATAAAACAAAAATTCGGATTCGGCAAGCATATTAAAGATTTAGTATGTAGTTGTTTAAACAAGTAAATTTGGTATCCTCTTCCTTTTATTTTTTAGAGACAAACGTAATAGAAAAATATAGTCACTATAGGTTTATCCTTTAAATAAAATTGAGACGAGCCTCGACAAACAAAAATGAACAAGCTGCGGGGCCCTCTAAATGTATATACTAAAATACTTAGAATTCGGGACAGGCCGTTTAGCGAATTTTACGGCCTTCCCAAAATAACAGTACGTTAGTTGCTCTAGGTGCGACTTAATGAAATTACATTCTTAAATTCGGGTGTACATTGATGTGGCCCAAATCCAAATCTCAACGGAGTCTAAATGTGTCGACGACCACGGGTGCATTGATTGTGACGTGGTTCGAGATGCATTTTCAAGACGTTGCAATCCAGTAAAAAATAAAAATGACAATAATAAAAGCGGTTTAAACTTAATAAAAGCACGTAAGTCATAACATATATTTAAATCAGATATTTAGCCATTATAACAATTTAAGCGACCGTGCTAGAACCACGGGATTCGAGGGTGCCTAACACCTTCCCTCAGGTCAACAGAATTCCTTACTTAGAATTTCTGGTTCGCAGATTTCATTTGGAAAAGTCGAAAATTTCCTCGATTTGGGATTCAAGATAAACTGGTGACTTGGGACACCAAAAACCAAACCTTTCCCAAGTGGCGACTCTGAATTGAATAAATAATCTCATTTCGAATATTGTCACTTAAATTGGAAAAACTCCCTCGCGTATTTTACCCTTCGGGGCGGGCGCGCAAAAAGGAGGCGTGACAGCTCTGGCGACTCTGCTGGGGAATTATACCCAGAACCTCCGGTTCAGGGTTCAAGAATTCGAGCTTAGAATAATTGTTATATTTGGCTTTATTATCTGATATTTATTACATGTTTTGACATAACGTGCTGCAACGTTTGTTTTTTTACTGCTTTGATATTATCTGAACTGTATATAAACTGTGCCGAACCCTTATCTCTTTACCTCCGGGGAGAAGCTCGCTGGTCGAGGCTCCCTATTCTGTTAGTGTTGATACCTGAAATAATAAAGAGGACGGATAAGTTACGAAGCCGGACGGCCTTTTGGTTCCCGGTAAGTTGCCCCTCCTCGACTCGAGTTGTCCGCTCAGGTACATAGTCTAGAACATCTACCCAGGTTATAAACCTAGTATAACGAAACCTCATGACGGATCCCTAGTAGGAACGCTTATCTGCATCATGTTGCATTTGACATAGAGGACTCAACACAGGGGTTGGGTCCGTCTAGGACAGGCAACCTGGAATGAAAAGACCATCCTGCTGCATCCCATTTGTTTTGCGCATCTATTTGCTTCAGATCTGCATGTCGACCGGTTTCCGAATTTTTTTTTTTAAAAAAAGAGAATAGCGGGGTAGGGAGATAATTACTTATTCTTTTGAAAAAAAACCAATGTCCAAGTAATGTCAAAACCTCACCGGAATTTTCTTTTAAGAAAAATATATATAAAAAAAATGAAAAACAAAGCTTGTCTTTCAGTTTGACTATTCCTTTTAATCACTTTCAAAATCCAAAATACATATAAATAAAACAAAAATCAAATTTTTTTTGTTTCATTTGTAGTACCTCTTTAAAAGATTTTCGAAACTTCAAAAAATGAAAAAAAAGGAGGAAGTTTAAAATGTATAAGTATTTCCTTGATCTCTTTTCAAAAATAAATACTATAATAAAAAAAAATATATAACAAAATTCCAGAAAAAAAAACAGTTATTCTTCTTTTCTTTAAAGGATTTTATTTTTGTTTCCCCTATTTTGATCCGACCGAACTACGCCGGTTTGATTCTCACACGGTGTGAGATACGTAGGCAACTCTCATCGGGTCCAACCTCTCGTTTTGCAAAAAAAAAATCTTTTAAAAAAAAAGGATCTAGATAATTTTAATTTTTGAGTCTAATAAAAGTTTTTTTAATCACCCTAAATAAATGTGCAGGATGAGCACGATACAAAACGAACCTTTTTTAATGATGACCAAGATCCCTTTTGAGTTGCGATTATGGTGGAACGACTTAGGCAAGGAGGGGCAAGGCAAAGTGAGGAAATATCTGAAAAATTTCCCGGATTTACTAGACATTCAACCTCGGGGCGATATTATCAGATCATTGGTCACTTACTGAGATTCGGCGCACAATGTATTTCATTTCTCAGACTTCGAGCTCACCCCGACTTTGGAAGAAATAGCGGGATACATTGGGGGTGATGAAGCTCCGTTAAGGTTCAAATACTTGATTGCACCTAGGGCCGTCACGGTACACCGGTTTCTGGATTTTCTGAAAATACCCCGAACATTTCACCATCCAGATCTTGCCAAAGGTTTCTGCAGTCTCCACCTCATGTATTATAAATACGGTCACGAGGGCGGGTTCAATAAGCCGGATTTCAAACTGTGTAGTAAAGGCAACCGACAGAAGTGGGACGAACATAGGCTGTTAGCTTTTATGACGGCCTTCTTGGGTCTTATAGTGTTCCCAAGGAAGGACGGAAACATCGATCTAAAAATAACTGGGGTCGTCAGTACTTTGCTTACCCAAGATAAAAGTACTCTAGCGCCTATGATTATGGCTGACATTTTCCGGGCTCTCACTGCTTGTCGAGCCAGGGGCGACTTTTTCGAAGGATGTAACCTACTGTTGCAAATATGGATGACCGATCATTTATGCCACCGCTCCCCGCTCTTGGGTTACGGTTCGCCCGAAAAAACTTGTATTGGAGAATTCTACACTAGAATCAAAGGTTTCAATCTACTTGAGGGCGTCACATCATGGACCTTATTTTTCCGAACTCTCACTGCTAGCCAAATCCAGTGGACGCTCGGATGGTCGTCTATTGAGGAAATCATATACATGCTGGCAACCAGGCCCCACTTTCTGTTGATGGGACTTAAAAGCATCCAACCCTACGCACCATATCGGGTTTTGAGGCAACTTGGGAGATATCAAGTGGTGCCGAAAGATGAAGATCTGAGTACCCAAGTGATTGAAATCATCCAGACGGTCGTTTCCCCGAAGAAGAAGTTCGCCAAATCTGGAGTGAGTGCCAACATCTGACATCAAGCACTTGTGTGATGGATATAGCAAAAGGGGAAGTTGCCCCAGGGTATCACGCTTGGTTCAGAGGCGACCTGTCTTGCGAAAGACCAGCTAAGAGACCGCATCTCAAAAATTTTGTAGAATCGTCCCAAGGGCAATGGAACTGGTTAGCAAAAGAAAAGGGGTATCGGGCAGAGATCGGTGATTTGAAGCTACAAATTGACAGTCTGAAATTCAATAACAGCATACAAATCGCGGCGGATTGAAGCGAAAAGAATAAATTGGTCCAAGAGAATGAAGAACTTAAGGCCCAAATCCAGAAATTGAGATTGTCTCTTGATGAACAGCCTAGAAGTCGATCAGACCAGCAGTTGATTAAGGGTTTAAAAAGAGAAGTCACGGAATGGCGAGATAGTTTAGAAGAATCGGGAAAGATTATGGAAAAGCTCAAGGCACAGTGGGGAATAAGAGTAGAGAAGCATCGCCGATACTTGAAGCAATTGAAACGCGACCACGAGAAAACTGTTGCCAAAATGAAGAGAGAGATGGCTATACTTGAGATCAAAGCAGCTAATCAGGCCAAGGATTTCCAAATTGAGAGCAGATACTGGTACGACTTGTTAGCCCAAATGAAGTTAGAAGTACGGCGACTGAAGAATCAGCATATACAGGATTCTCAGGTATTCAAGATGTGTAGCGATCAGATAAAACGCCTACTCATAGAGAAAAAGCAAACCAGAGATAGGATCAAGGCCATTGCCCATGCCATCACCAGACGATGTCTACAATGTGAGGACATGACCAGTGTTACCATTCTCTCGACAGTGATGGGTTATGTCAAACAGACCATGCATGAGCTGGAGCAGCTTGAGAGGGATCTCACACCTAGGACCGCGGCGAGGCCGAATGATGCCCCGCGGGCACCAATTTTCAAAACCATAATGTACTCATAAGTCGAGTCTGTATCTTAGCATCTTCGGCCTATTTTCCCATCAGTTTGTTTTAGTCTACGTTGAGTCTAGGTTTATTTTCAAGGTTTGCTCTTTCTTTTGCAAAATGTAGTTTGTAATAGACCGTTTCAACAATAAAAGGCATGTTTCTTTTACGCTCATTTGTATTTTTGAACTACGTAATGATCTGATTCACATGGCATCGTGATACGTAGGCAATCCTCATCGGATCCGTTCGCGGTTTAACCAAAGAGAAAAATTAAAAAAAAGGTGGGGAAAATAATAAAAAGCCTAAAAGAATGCCGGAATGACACATGCTTTCGTCGCAAACATGTAGGAATCCATTTAACTGTATAGGTGCTTCATGCCCCAACGTGAGATTGCTTATCTGTTATTTGATTCGAATTAACCGTTCGTTTGTCATTGAGTTTCTTCCAGGTTTTAGAAAAGGTGGTTGGTTTGGTGAAAGTCTGGCCTCGCACCCGTATTTCACGAGATCGAAAAGGAGTGTTCAATTACCTATTGTTAAGATAGGAGGCAGTGCTCACACTTACTTCACAAGGTCAAAAGGAAGTGTAGAAATGTCTTCAGAGATTCCGTTGCCAACAATCCCTATTTCCGAGGAAAGTTCTATCTCGGCCGTCCCCACGCCCGAATCCGCAACTGTTGAGGAAAATAGAATCTTGCGGCTTCGCATGCTCGAAATGCTTGATGACTGGAATAATGGAAAAGAGCCACCAAGCATCGTCCCTGGATTCCCTGAGTTATTCTCCAGGACAAGCGGGACTTCTAATGTCCCCATAAGTTATCCTGCTACCCCATTCGGATACCCAACCATTTCAGCCTTCTCTGCGGGATCGCCCTCTGAGTCTCATCCTCGAGTGTCAACGACGGATGTAAACACCAATATCTTTACTGCACCACCTTGCCCGATCACGGCACAACCTGCTGCATACAAGCCAACTTTTGACTCGTCCTCGTTTACATTCCAAGCCCCATCTTTCTCGATGGAACCAACTAGGTTCGCTACCAGCACTAATCCTCCACAGCCTTAGTGCGAGCTTGCACCTGGGCAGGATCAGAACCCCAGAATTGCGGAACAAAATGAGATGTCCAAAAGAATGAGAAGCCTTGAACAGAGTTTGAAGAATATGCAAGGTTTGAGCGGACAGAAAAGCGTCTCTTACGCCGACCTATGCATGTTCCCTTACGTACACCTACCAGTGGGTTTCAAGACCCCAAAGTTTGAGAAGTACGACGGGCACGGTGACCCCATTGCTCACCTAAAGAAATATTGCAACCAATTAAGGGGAGCCGGCGGAAAAGAGGAATTGCTAATGGCATATTTCGGGAAAAGTCTAGTAGGAATAGCCTCGGAATGGTACATGGACCAGGACATGTCCCGATGGCATGTCTGGGATGATCTCGCTAGAGATTTTGTAAGACAATTCCAGTATAACATCGACATCGCACCAGACCGAAATTCTCGGTCGAACTTGAAAAAGAAACCTTCAGAAAGCTTCAGAGAGTATGCTATTAAGTGGCGCGAGCAGGCGTCGAGGGTGAAGCCTCCCATGGATGAAGTGGAAATGGTCACTACCTTTCTCCAGTTTCAAGAGTCTGACTATTTCCAAAACATGATGTCAGCCATGGGAAAGCCCTTTGCAGAAGCAATTAAGATTGGAGAGATGGTGGAGAATGGTCTGAAAACAGGTAGGATTTTGAGTCAAGCAGCCATAAGGGCGACCTCCCAAGTCGTACAAAGCGGGTCCGGAGGAATGGCAAGAGGGAAGAAAAAGGAAGAAACGGCCATGGCAGCCTCAGGAATAAGGGAATATCGTAATCCCCGACCCCGTTTTCCGGAAAGAACCCCACAACACTACTACCCCCACTCAAATCTGGCATATGCTCATCAACCCTATATGGTCATGAATGCTCAGCCTTATGTCCATCCGCCGCAACAAGCCAACCGAGGCCAAGCTCCACCTCCCAGAAATCAGCCTCCTTACCGTAACCACTATAACCCACAACCTCCGCAGAATAACTTCTGCCCTCAGGAGCCGCCTAGAAGGCGGACTTTCACGCCCATCGGTGAACCATACTCTACTTTGTTCCCGAAGCTAGTCCAATTGGGCTTCCTGCAACCAGTCCCTCAAACAAGGCAAAACCCGACGTCACCTTCTTACAAAGCTGGAGTCAGATGCGCCTATCATTCAGGGGCCGAGGGGCACGATACAAATGACTGCTGGTCGTTGAAAATAGTGGTCGAGAATTTGATAGAGCAAGGGAAAATAGTGCTAAGGGACGAGGAGGTCCCAAATGTGACTAACAATCCATTACATGCTCATAATAACGGGCCGCTGATCGGGATGATTTGCGAAGACAAAGAATTTGACCCTGCTTTGAAAGCTATAATCGCCATTGTCGACGCAGAGAAAAAGCCTGAAACAGCCCAGAAACCAGAAAAAAGGGAAAAGGCCAATACTGCAAAGCGCGATCCCGAAAAGAAGGTGGAGAAGAAAGCGGTACCGGTAAAGGATGGAGTTCTTTACATCCCACGAGGTCGAGCAGAGAAGCCACAGAACTTCGAGGTCAAATAGGCAAAACCTATGTACGTACCAAAAGGGGCCTATGTGGTCCGGGGGACGATTCAACCACCTCGGCTGAATGAGCCAGTGGTTATCGGACTCGTGCCACAAAAGCCGATGACAAACCCGTCCACAGTACCGTGGAACTATCATAGGACGTTGGTAACATACAAAGGTAAAGAGGTCACGGGGGAACTTCCAGAAGGTACTCTCATTGGAAGGTATTCAAACACCCAAGAGCTGAACAACGCCACACGGAGATGCTTCCCACCAAAGAAGCCTGTAAGCGTTGAAGAAGCAGAAGTTTTCTTCCAACAAATGAAAATGCCAGACTACGAAGTGGTAGACCAACTACGCCAATGCCCCGAGCAAATGTCCATGCTATCGTTATTGATGAGGTCGGCCGAGCACCAAAAGATCTTGCTCAAGACTTTGAATGAAGCATACGTACCAGTTGAAACCTCAGTTGAACAACTGGAACGGATGACAGAGAGGTTCTTCGCCATTAACCAGATCTCTTTCAGCAAGAATGACTTACCTCCAGAGGGAGCAGCTCACAACAAAGCCCTGTATCTAATAGTTAAATGCGAAGACTACTATGTCAAGAGGGTGATGTTGGACGGAGGTTCAGGTGTCGACATTTGCCCGCTCTCCATGATACAAAGAATGGAAATTGGGACCGGATGAATCCGACCCAATAATGTCTGCGTAAGGGCTTTCGACGGCATCAAGAGAGATACCATGGGGGAAATAGACCTGCTGTTGGTCATAGGACCAGTCGAGTTTGAAGTAACCTTCCAGGTGCTCGACATGGATACATCCTACAATTTTCTCCTCGGCAGACCTTGGATCCATGCGGCAGGAGCTGTGCCTTCCACTCTTCACCAGATGGTGAAGTTTGAGTACGAAGACCGAGAGATCGTGGTCCATGGAGAAGACGAGCATGCTATTTATCGGGACCCATCCATCCCATATCTTGAACCAAGAGAAGGGAGCGAACACACGGTCTATCAAGCTTTAGAGATTGTACTAGCAGAGCAGCATGAAGAGGGAATACCTTGCCCCCAGCCTTTCTTGTCTAACGCCTCGATTATGGTGGCCAAAGAGATGATCCGGCACGGATTTAGGCAAGGGAAAGGGCTTGGACGAACCCTACAGGGAATAACAGAACCCATCACCTTGCCGACCACCAAAAAACCTTTTGGACTAGGTTTCAAACCCACTCCAGGAGATGAAGAGTGGACAAAGAAAAGGAAAAATGAGGGTTGGAAGTTACCTCGACCATTGCCGGATTTATATGAAACTTTCATCAGGCCAAGGTACACCGAAGAAGAAGACGATGAGGTCTTCACGACTGAGGAAATTGAGGAGATATGTGGGGCAATGAGAGAAATGCTCTACGAGACTCACATGGTTCAACCAGGTGAAGGCACAAGCACTGCTGAGATGCTGTACGTGGGGCCGAACGCCAAACTTCGAAACTGGGAGGCCACGCCATTCCTGACTAGACGGAAGTCCGGGTAGACCTGTCCTGCCACCTTTCCTGTGTCACAAGTTATCTCCAGGACATAACTTGAACGTTTTCTTCCTTTCAATTGTTGTTTTGAATTCCTAAGTTGTAAACATTGTTGTCTTCCAACTTCCCAAAGAAAATGAAAAAAAATCATCATTGCTTTCCCATTTTTTCTTTTGTTATGATTTTTTGTTATTTTTCCTTTTATCTTTCCTTTCAGTTATAATAATGCGGCTTTAAATATGACATGCTTGCGGACTTCATGCCCAGATCACAACGAGCTATTTAACTATGAATTAATGAACCCAGAACCAGAATATGATGAAGAAGAAGCTTTTAGGGAAATAAACCGAGAGTTGGAACATTTTGAGAATAAACCTAAGCCAAATCTGAATGACACCGAACCGGTTAATTTAGGAACTCCTGAAGAAATCCGGGAGACCAAAATAAACATTCACACGGACAAGAAAACGCGAGATGCGATAATTCAACTTCTTTTTTAATTTAAAGACGTGTTTGCTTGGTCATACGATGACATGCCGGGATTAGGTGTTGATCTAGTGGTTCATAAATTGCCAATTCATCCTGATTGTCCTCCAGTTCAACAAAAGCAACGAAAGTTCAAAACTGAGGTCAGTGACAAGATTAAAGAGGAGATCACCAAACAACTGAAAACGGGAGTGATTCGGGTAGTCCAGTATACAACATGGTTGGCAAATGTGGTTCCAGTACCGAAAAAGGATGGGAAAACTCAAGTATGTGTAGATTACCTAGATTTGAATAGAGCAAGTCCCAAAGATAATTTCCCACTGCCCAACATCCACATCGTCGTTGATAATTGCGCCAAACACGAGATACAGTCTTTCGTAGATTGTTACGCTGGGTATCATCTGGTATTGATGGATGAAGAGGACGCCGAGAAAACTGCCTTCACCACGCCTTGGGGTACCTACTGTTATCGGGTCATGCCATTTGGTCTGAAGAATGCTGGGGCTACTTACATGAGGGCCATGACTGCCATTTTTCATGACATGATGCATCAGGAAATAGAGGTGTACGTGGACGACGTGATAGTCAAGTCCAGGACGCAGGATAATCACATCCAAGACTTGAGGAAGTTCTTCGAGAGACTGAGGAAGTATGACTTGAAGCTGAACCCAGCCAAATGTGCTTTCGGAGTTCCATCGGGCAAGCTTTTGGGCTTTATAGTGAGCAGGAGAGGTATCGAATTAGATCCAACAAAGATAAAATCTATCAGGGATCTACCTCCCCCAAGAACGAAGAAAGATGTGATGAGTCTGTTGGGCAGATTAAACTATATCAGTCGATTTATTGCCCAGCTGACAAGCACGTGTGAGCCCATATTCAAGCTGTTAAGGAAAGATGCGACGATCAAATGGACGGCTGAGTGTCAAGAAGCCTTTGATAAAGTCAAAGAATATCTTTCGAATCCCCCAGTTTTGGTCCCTCCAGAGCCAGGGAGACCGCTGTTCTTGTATCTGACAGTCTTGGAAAACTCTTTCGGTTGCGTCCTCAGGCAACATGACATAATCGGAAAGAAAGAACAAGCGATCTACTACTTGAGCAAGAAATTCACCGGCTACGAGGCCAAGTATACTCTGTTGGAAAGAACGTGTTGCGCTTTGACATGGGTTGCTCAAAAACTAAGACATTATCTTCAAGCTCACACTACCTCCTCATAAGCAGGTTGGATCCTTTGAAGTATATATTTCAGAGACCAATGCCTACTGGAAGACTGGCTAAGTGGCAAATCTTGCTTACTGAATTCGACATAGTCTATGTTACTCGCACGGCAATAAAAGCCCAGGCGCTAGCAGATCACTTGGCCGAAAATCCGATCGATGAGGAATACCATCCATTGAGTACCTACTTTCCAGATGAAGAAGTAAACACCGTAGAAGTGGTCTCGGAGGACGCTCATGTTTGGAAGATGTTCTTTGATGGAGCCGTGAATGCCAAAGGTGTAGGGATTGGGGCAATTTTGATTTCACCTTCTGGTCAGCATTATCCCGCCACAGCTAGACTGCGTTTCTTTTGCACAAACAATACGGCTGAGTATGAAGCCTGCATTATGGGCATGCATATGGCGATCGATCAGGATGTCGAAGACTTACTGATTATGGGAGATTCTGATCTGATTATCCGGCAAGCCCAAGGTGAATGGGAAACTCGGGATGTCAAACTTATCCCTTACCGACAGCACGTGGAGGACCTCGGCAAGCGTTTTAAATCAATAGAGTTCAGGTATATCCCGAGGTGTCACAATGAACTGGCGGATGCACTTGCTACTCTGGCTTCAATGCTACCCTACACGGGCAACGCCCACGTCGATCCTTTGGAAATCCAAATCAGGGAAAGACACGGTTACTGCAATGTAATCGAGGCGGGATCAAATACGTAGCCTTGGTACCATGACATCAAGAGGTTCTTGAAGACGCAAGAATACCCCGAGCATGCTACTGGAGATCAAAAGAGAACCCTTAGGCGGCATGTAAGTGGTTTCTTTCTGAGCGGTGAATTGTTGTACAAGAGGACCCCGGACCTCAACATACTAATATGTGTCGACGCCGAGGAGGCGAGATAGATCATGCACGAAGTACACGCAGGTGTGTGCGGACCTCACATGAACGGGTATGTCTTAGAGAAGAAAATCCTTCGAGCAGGTTATTACTGGATGACCATGGAAAAGGACTGCTTTAGCTTCGTTCGGAAGTGTCATCAGTGTCAGGTTCACGGTGATTTGATTCATGCACCTCCCACGGAACTGCATCCCATGTCTGCACCTTGGCCATTTGTTGCCTGGGGCATGGACGACATTGGACCAATCGAGCCAAAGGCTTCAAATGAACACAGATTTATACTGGTTGCCATCGACTACTTCACAAAATGGGTAGAGGCTGTCACTCTCAAGTCGGTCACTAAAAAGGTTGTAGTGGATTTTGTACACTCAAATCTTATCTGTCGTTTTGGTATTCCTGCGACTATCATTACAGATAACGCAGCAAACTTGAACAGTCACTTGATGGGAGATGTATGCGAGAAATTCAAAATAACGCATAGGAATTCTACTCCTTATCGGCCAAAGGCCAATGGCGCTGTAGAAGCAGCGAACAAAAACATCAAGAAGATTTTGAGGAAAACGATCCAAAGTTCCCGACAGTGGCATGAGCAGTTACCATTTGCATTGTTGGGATATCGCACTACGGTACGCACGTCAGTAGGAGCAACTCCTTATCTTTTGGTTTATGGGACCGAGGCTGTGATACCAGCAGAAGTAGAAATCCCTTCGCTTCGAACCATTGTTGAAGCAGAAATCGAGGACAGCTAATGGGTTAAGACTCGATTGGAGCAGTTGACTTTGATTGATGAAAAACAAATGGCCGCGGTTTATCACGGACAGTTGTACCAACGAAGAATGGCCCGCGCTTACAACAAGAAAGTCCGACCTAGGAATTTCGAAGTAGGTCAGCTGGTACTGAGGCGTATTCTGCCACATCACCAGGAAGCAAAAGGGAAATTTGCTCCAAATTGGAAAGGCCCATACATCATCAGGAAAATATTGCCGAGAGGAGCATTGTACCTAGGTGACATTGAAGGAAATGATACCGAAACATCAGCAAATGCAGACGCGGTCAAAAAGATACTATGTCTGAGTGACGTCCCAGTGGTCCTAACACATTTGAAATGCTGAAGGTTTTGTTCCCACTATCAACTCTCTCTACAGGCTTTTGAGCCGGTTACAAAAAAAAAGAAAAAAAAAAGAAAAAAAAGAAAAAAATAAATAAAAACAAACAAAACAAAACATTGATCGAGGCCTGAACTACGTTTGACTTGATTCCGAAAGGATACGTAGGCAGTCTCTCCCTGAGGTTCAGTCACACCACCAATAAAATCCCATTTACCCTGAAATTGAAATCGGGGCACGTCAAGCGGTTTAGAAGTTAGTATCATCTACCTCTCTTTACCAAGAACAAGCCTTCAGATCAATTACCAAAGATAGCGGGAAGCCAAGAAGCATCACGAACGGAGGCCGGCGCACTCTAAATTGAGAGAGATAAAATGAGAGAGTCTCGTCGGTGAAAACCTTCGGGCACCGCGAGGCGACGGGAGTAGAGAAACCAAAATGAGAGATATTTTTTAGTAAAAACTCGCAAAGAGTGCTATCAAGCGATGACAGGAAGAGAAATGAGAGAGGTCAGCCAGCGAAAACCCGCAAAGGGCGCTGTTGGCCGAAAGAATGACTCCACCCAAGGAGGTCTCGACAAAGTTCCACCGGTTTGGGATCACAGATCCGTTTTGGTTCGGGGAAACGCAAGTTCATTGAAGGTCAGGTGTCCAGTCCGAAGAGCATGTCATGTCCATTTAAAGCCAGCATTGTCTTCCTCAGATAAGTCTTTCTCGTCCCGAAAGGGACACTCCTTTTCTGAAATTTGCTTTCTCCTTTCTTTGTTTTTCTTGCCCTTTCATGCTTACTATAACTAGTTATTTCGCTTTTCTATTAGCGGCTTTAACTAGAACCTCAACTCTATTTATTGGTCTGAGCAAGATACTTATTATTTAAACTGAATATTTAAAATTAACAATTCATAAAAAGAAATCTTTCTGTGGGATTACATGAAGAATCATTCTATAGGCAGAAATAAAGGCTTTCTTGGTTTCAGAATGGTTACAGGAAAACTCCATTTTTTCATGCTTCTATGGCAGCAAGAAGGGGAAGGAGCCCTTTCTGGCTAATATCTGCTGGCCGTATTCGACACCTCTTTCTCTTACGGCTAGTGCGCTATTTGAGATAGTTGAAAAGGGGTGTAGCGATAGAAAGTTTTGAATCAATAATTGCAATCAAGGAAAAATGCCTTCGCCTTCTTTTTTCAAAATGAAAAAGTAAACTACCTTAGTAAGCTTCGAATCCCTTTCATGTTTAACCCCAAGTTCTAGATATACCGGAAAGGACAGGTGGCAGGTTTGGTTTCACGGAATTCAATTTCATGAAGGAAAACACCTCGTTTCGTTGGTACGTTTGTCCAAACCTGATGAATCATGATGTTTGAATGCGTTCGAAGTAAAGAGGAAAGAGAGAAATTTCCTCAGCAAGTTCGCCTTGTACAAATACCCACAGGGTTTCCCTTTGTACAAATCCGCACAAAGAATCCACTGCGTAAATATTCCCCAAAGAGTCTGCCCAAACGAAATCCACACAGATTTTCTCTCTTGTACAGATCCCCACAAGGTCTTCCCTTTGTTAATAATAATAATAAAAAAAGAGGATTTCCCCAGCAAATCCCCAGCGAGTCCCTTTGTAAAAATTCCCCAGCGAGCTTACCCCAACAAATCCTGGAAAGTCCGCTTTGAAACAAATCCCCAGCATGTTCCCGTTGTACAAAAATTCGCACAAAGAATCCACTTTGTAAATATTCCCCCACAAAGCTTCCCTTTGTACAAATTCCCACAGAGTATCCCCAATAAAATCCCCGTTGAGAATCCCCAAGAAAAACGGGACACAAAAAGGGGATCATTACAAGGCAAATTATCACGGAATTTGGAAATACAAGCCTGAGCAGTCCAAAAGGGTTTCGCC